>NC_137975.1:44602820-44932820 GCF_963924665.1 Micromys minutus | reverse complement strand
GCCAGCACACCCTCATTTCATATTAGTGTGTGTGTTCATACTTTACGGTAGCTCATCATTCTCGATCATCTTTAAGTTTATTCCTTTCCTGAAACACTGGGGTTCTCTGCAGAATTTAGATTTTTTTTTTAATTTTTTTAAATTTTAGTCTAACCTTCAAAGCATAAAAAGTAATGGACTCAAGTTTAGGAGTTCTGTAAATAACTTCAGTGTCAGCCCTGCCTCGTGCTTAGTCTTTTCGTAGAGCTTGTGATTAGAATGTGAGATGTTGATCCATCTACTCTAAGTAACCGGTGACGTTGCTGGCTGAATCCCGTCAGTGAAACCATGGTCTTTTATTCTGTAAGCACACTAGAATATGACTGCCCCTCTCCCAGAAAGAGAGTAAATAGGGACTTACCCCTCAGAGCACTTAGCAATTTAATATCTCCAATAGCTTATCTGGCAGAAAGGGGATGTGAAATAAAGTTATGAAAGTATTTACAATCGGTGCACAGGGGTGGACTGCAGCCACTGTAGGAGAAAGTGGGGGCAGTAATGGTTAACCACCAGCATGTACACTCATGCTCAGGACACACAAAGGTTCACAGCAGTTGTTAGATTCATTTAGAGAAACTCAGTTTATTTCTCCAGCAGAGCTCTCGCCAGCCAATCTGTATTCCAACCCGCGGGAGCCTTAATATTCTCAGCAGGATCAAGATTCAGGCCACACTGATTCAGCCATTTAATCTTGCAAGAGAACAGTATTTGGCAGGAAAAGACCCCAAAGCACCGAGGGGATGTCCCAGTGGTTTGTTGTCAGCACAGACTGGGCCAAGAACACCGAAGGCAGAAACGGACGCTGACATCTCCGGCATCAGCGCTCTGTTCAAACACACGCATGCACTCCACGCACGCAGAGAAAGCACAGCATCTACACAGAGACAGCTTGTTCAGTTACAAAAGTGTCTTTAAAGGGCAAAAAGTCCTCAATCTTACTGTGAAAAACTCAAATTTTAAAAGTACCACCCTACAGACAGGAGAAAATAAGGAAAAAAATGAAAAAATATACACAATTATGCCTTTGACTCTTCAAATTTTTCATAGGCACAAAAGCAGAGGGAGCATAGGTGGGATATTTTTATATGTGAAAATATATTATTATGTTATCTTAGCCATCATTAATTGATTAATTGAAGAATTCTTCTCCAACATTAAACATTTGGGCCGTTTTATAGATAATGGTATGATTTGGCTAAAAGATGCATTTTGTTTTGTGGAACAAATCTACATTTCCCATTCTATACTCCTGCTAAGCAATTTAGATGGTTTGATTTAATTCTGGATATTTTTAGAAACCCATGCTGACAGGTAAACGGGGAATTGAGAAAATAGATGCAGAACAATGAGAGAGCATGATAAACAGCACCTGCTACTTTGCCAACAGTGAAGATCACTCAGGGAACTCTCTCTCTCTCTCTCTCTCTCTCTCTCTCTGTGTGTGTGTGTGTGTGTGTGTGTGTGTGTGTGTGTGTGTGTGTGTGTTTGTGGGTCTGTAGGCCATTTACGAGCAGAGGGCACCGGAGGACTTTGAGCTGCTGATCTATGCACTATACCCCTTTGAGACAGAAGCTGTCACTGAACTCGGAGCTAGGCTAGCAGCCAGAAAACCGCAGCAGTCGCCTTCTCTCCACAGCCCACAGTACTGCAGTTACAGCCATGTGTAACTACACCCAGCTTTTATAAGGATTGTGAGGATTTGAACTCAGGTCCTCACATTTGCACATCAATAGCCCACTGAGCCATCTCCTCAGCCCCTCAGTAAAATCCCCTTTAAATTCTTTTTAAAATAGTAAGGTCAAAAGTTCTATTTAATCATCTTTCGAATACAGAATAATTATTTTTCTGATATTAACATAGTATCTCCCTCTGTCCAGCATCAATCACAGCTAGGAAACTAGCTATGTTAGCTAATCTAACCTAATCTAATCTAATCTAAGTGTTGCTATGACAATTGCTTTCTAGCCTTTCAGAGGCTAAGCTACAAGCTTGCTGAGATCAAGGGTCATGCCTATTTTAGCTCTCAGATTCCTTTTCTCCTAACTGTCTGCTCACAGGAGACATTTTTAAATGTTCAAGTTAGTAAGTCCTCAAAGTGGTTTGAAAATACAGTGGCCCTGTCAGCAAGCTTGCCTCAACCCACAATTTGGTAACAAGATCTCTCCTGCACCTAACATGTATATGTTGATTATCCCAACCTTTAAAATGTTACCCTTCCTTTTCCTGCTTTTGATATTTCATACCTGATTGACTAGACCCACCATCTTTGCTAAAACCATACCAGATGGCTCCACGTGTTCCATTGTGAAGATGAAAGGCAAACACAGAGTTGCTACTCTCTTCTAAATCCACAAGGCCTGGTGTAATGATGTTCACAGCCAGCATTTACTGAACACGTGTACTCAAGTAAGATACTTGGAAATACAACTTTTATTTCTACCTTATTTTTATACACAAAACACAATTTTAAAAGATTTAAGGTTAAAATTGAAACCAGGTCCAACAGAACATGCAAATAGTCTCAGTCACTCAACAGGGTGAAGTAGATCACTTGAATCCAGAAATCTGAGGTTAGCCTGCACCAGAGACCCTGGTTCTAGATCCACAGCACAGCCAAACTAAACCCAACTACATAAAGACAACTATGTATGCCATTTTAGAAGAAACCAGTTCTCAGTATCCAAAATAGTAAATGAGGATCTGGGGTTTAACTCAGTGGTCACATGCTCCATTAGCTTGCCCAGTGCCCTAGGGTTCATCCCCAACACTAAAAAGGGAAGGGGGAGGAGAAGAAAGGTGGAAAAGAAGAAAATGAAAGGGCAAGGCTTGAAGAGGAAGAAGAGAAAGATTATTTTGGAGACCTTTACTCTTCTTTCTAAGTCTATATTCTTTTGTATAGCTTGCTAAACACAGATAACTTTGAACACTTCTGTAATTCTAGCAATGTAATAACACAAAACTGAAGATAATCAGATTAAAACAGATTGGTGGATATTATTTTTTAAGAAGTCAACTTTGTTACAGTCAACATAACCGTGAAAGAAAAATCAAGGAAACAATGCATACAAGCCAAAAATGATAGTTTATTTCTTGCTATCCTTTGAATTGAGCAGAATCTGGCAGCTGTGTCTTTTTTTCTATCATGGTCACCAGGGATACCTTCTAAACCTTTTCTATGGAAAGAATACAATTCTACTTGAAAACCTAAAATCTCTAAATTTCTATTTTAAGAACCTATGGCTTTGTGGAGCCTCTGCTCAATTCTCAATTCAAAGGTCAAGAAGTAAAATTTCCACAATATAGTTTCTCTAGGAAAATAAAATATCATGATGAACATGATACATATAATTATATTGACACACATGCACATCCCTTAACTTCCAAATCTAG
This sequence comes from Micromys minutus, assembly GCF_963924665.1. Lineage (NCBI taxonomy): Eukaryota > Metazoa > Chordata > Mammalia > Rodentia > Muridae > Micromys > Micromys minutus. Next base: position 44,929,391 of record NC_137975.1, on the reverse strand, counting down.
CTTGTTCTTTAATTGTGCTTGCCTACCGACCTTGAAGTACTAATTGGTTTTAAATCAAATCTTTGTAATAAGGCTCCCTTGAATTATGATTTTTCTAATAAGATAAAGTAACATTTGAGTGTCACTCTTATTTGCTAAAAGGACAAGATTTAAACATACCTCCCCAAATCCACCAAAGTCATAATTACATAGCATAACTATTAATGATAGTCCACAAGTACTTATATAAGACTTCTAGTTTTTCCTTAACAGTTAAGATCCTCCTGCTGTGAAATATGTCCCACAATATACAATAAAATCAGGAAGAAAATTCAGATGTGATATGAGTTTGAAATTGTATCATGCCCTAGAAATGAAGATATTTCCTCAAATGGAGTCTTGATTAGGCACCCCACAGTGTAAGAAGCTTTCCTTCCTATGGTCTCTCTCCTCTCCTCTTGCTTATATTCACATTAGCCCAAGCTTACCTGAAAGTCAAATACACACACAGTCTAAATTTTGAGCTATAAAAATTTAACCAAACCCAGAAAGTTTCAAAACATATTTATGACTGTATGTTAGCTTCTCTTCTGTTAATATCATCAGAAGTTGTCTGAAGTGGTAGCAGTAGAAGTTGTGTCTTCTAAGGCTACTGACCAAGCTGGCTTATAAAAGTAGTTTACAATTGTATCCTGCTTCAGAGTTTTACAAAATTCCTTTACAGAGTGCACATCATTTATTAGTTCATATCTTCCCTGTAGCATATATAGACTATGTCTTAGTGTTTTCAGAGATGGAATTGTACATCTCCCTGCCACCCCTGAATATATTCATACAGTAAAGATCTAACCACTACTGTGACTGTATTTGGTATCTAGTTTTTAAGAACTTAAGCCAAAGTTAAATAAAGTCATAAGGGTGGAGTCTCAACCCCATTGTTTTGTTTGTTTGTTTGTTTTAAATGGCCTGCATAGCAAAGAAAGGAAAAGACTGGAGAAGGGTACAAGTGATGGTTTGCAACCTGGGAAGAAAGTTCTCAGGAGAACCCAACTCCCCTCAACCTCAACCTAAGGTGGCCTGGCTCTAGATGCATGAAAAAACTCTTGGTTGTATTAAGCACCCAACCAGTGGTATTTGCAATATAGACTTAGTAAGGTCTGAATGTGAAATGTTCATTCCTGTGGTTGAATACTTGAGCTCCCAACTGATGATGCTATTTCGAAAGGTGTCTTAGTTAGGTTTTGATTGCTCTAAAGAGACTGACCTCAGCAACTCTTATAAAGGCAAACACCTAATTGAAGCTGGATTTCAATTTCGCAGATTCAGTCCATTATCATAATGGCAGAAAACACAGTATCATGCAGGCAGACTTGGTGTTGGAGAGGCCAAGAGTTCTATATCTTGATTTGAAGGTAGCCAGGAGAAGACTATCTTTCACACTAGGCAAAGCCTGAGCACAGGGGGCCTCAAAACCCAATTAGGAAATTACATACTTCCTCCAACAAGGCCACACCTCCTAATAGTGCCACTCCTTACGGCCAAGCATTCAAACGCAGGAATCTCTAGGGGCCACACATATTTATACCACTATGGCAGGTTATAAATATTTGGGGACATGGTGTCTAGCTAGCATACATACACCAATAAGGGCATCCCTTGAAGGTAACAGACACTCTGGTTCTGACTAGGGCTCTCTATTTCTTAAATTGTCAAGCTCTGAAGAAGACTGTGCTGTAAGTTTCCATCACCTTGACCTCAGCTTCTTGCCTCTGCCTTCTCCACCATATGAACTATATTCTCCGAGCAGAACAAATTCTTCTGCCCTCCCTCACTTCTGCCAGGTGCTCTACCAGAGTACCGAGAAAGCTAATTCAAAACAGAAGCAGTTTTTATACGTCTTAATAACATTTTTATGTTTATTTTTACTTTTTTAAATATTATGACTATATGGTCTAGAACAGGAGTATTTTTAAGATACTTACATTTTAACGTAACATAGTAGGAAGCCATAAACCATACTTTACTGAGGAAGTATTGTTACAATTATTCTATAAAACTGTAGAAGTTACCACACAAGAAAATCTAGGCATTATCAAGTAAATTATTTTTTTTAATGAATGAAAAAAAATCAGTGATTTCTAAAACTAAAGACCCTTCTAGAGTGGGATTTTAATAAGAAGACACAAAATACATTACTATGTATTTTTACAAATTATTGTCTCATGTGGCTATTCAGTAAACATTTATTGGGAAGGGGTCATACCATGTACTAACTGGGCCACCAGAAATCTTATATTTATTAGTCCCTTCCTTTCCTGTGACATTTATCCTAAGAAAGGTTTTATGAGCCATGAAAAGTAGATAGAAAGTTAAATTGGCTCAAGACAGAAGTGGGTTGAGGAGGTGTGTGGCAATTCCTTTGTTCTCCAGTCCATCACTGTGCTGGATCACACCTTTTTACAGTCTAATGTGGAACTGAGGAGGAAGAAATGCCAATGGACCCATAAAAACACATGGCAAGAATAGAAAGACAGAAAGTGAGGTCAAGAACAAAGAGACCGTCCAGCAAGTATAGCAGAGTATCATTAACAATGTCAGGGTAGCCTCCCTTTCATGGCATTGGTGTCAAGCTGGACCAGTCATTGACAGGCTGTTCCCTCACATTCTGCTCCATCTTTACTCCTGCACATCTTTTAGGCAGGACAAATTGTAGGCTGGGTTGATTTTCCAGTTCCTCTACTGGAAGCCTTGCCAAATATAGGAGATTCCCAATCCAGGCTCCATATCCCCTGTTGCTAGGTTACCCTCATAGATTTCCAGAAGTTTCCATTGCCTAGTACAACTGAGAGGATTCACTCAGCAGCTGATGGAGACAGATGCAGAGACCCACAGCCACACATTAGGTGGAGCTTGGGGAATCCTGCAGAAATAAAAAGAAAGGTTTGAAGGAGTCAAGGGGTTCAAGGACCCCACTAGAAAACCTACAGAAACAATTATCCTGGCCCCAAAGGGACCCACAGAGACTGAACAGCCAACCGGGCAGCATGAATGGAACTAACCTACACCCTCTGCACACATGTAAAAGTTGTGTAGCTTGATCTTCATGTGGGACTTCTGACAGCAGGAACAGGGGCTGGCTTTTTTCCCTACCTTTGGAACCCTTTCCCCATACTAGGTGGCTCCTCTAGTGTGAATGGGAAAAGTTTGAGGATGAAGCTGACCTTACTGCAACTTGATATGCCAAGGCTGGTTGATATCCATGGGGAGGCCTGCCCTCTTCTGAAGGGAAAGGGAGGAGGAGTGAATGGGACAATGCGGAGGGCAGGGGGTTGAGAGCAGAGGGGGGAGGGGACACTGTGGAACTGTGGTTAGGATGTAAAGTAAACTAATTAAGGAAAGACAGAAGGCAGGAAGGAAGAAAGGAAGGAAGGAAGGAAGGAAGGAAGGAAGGAAGGAAGGAAGGAAGGAAAAGTACACAGGGCTCAGAGACAAGAGGGACACCAAAGCTTCAAGTCTCAGCTCTCCGCAAACCATGAATAGCCCTTGTTTTCCATGCAAAGTATTTACATTATATCCTAAGGGCAGTAGGGATATGTGGAAAGATTCTAAAAGAGACCATGACACAATCAAATGTGTGTTTTAGAAATAATTTGCAAAAAAAAAAAAAAAAAAATCATGTGGCAAACAACCTGGAACAGAGTGAAAACAAGATTCTACTGCAGAATAAAAAACAGGGGCAGGTTCTAGACAGAGGAGACAGTGCGCTACACTGCATTCAGAGATTAAAGAATACTGACTGAAGGAGTAGACAATCTCCAGTCTCTTAAAGTTAAAGAAGTAAAACTATAAGATGCATAAGATAGTGATTACAACCGGAAGGTGGACTATAACATGGGAAATGACAATAGAAAATAAGTATAACCCTCCTCAAAGCGCACAAGGATTCCAGAGGAGAGGAAGATCACTAACCGGTTGGTACTCATTTCCCAGAGGTGTCAAATTGGCTGAAACAGGAAGAATGACTCACAGCAAAGTCCAGAACAGATGTCAAGTCCGGGCCTAAAAAAAAAGGGGGCAAGCGGTGTTGACAAGGAGTGGAAGATAAGGGTGAAAATAGTTCAGGGTGGTTGTGAAAGGTCATTAGAGCCCATAAAGGGCAGAGGAGAGCAGGAAATAGTCCAGGGTGATTGTGAAAGGCCATTAGAGTCCACAAAGGGCAGAGGAGAGCAGACTTCATCCTGCTCTAAGGACAGGGAGAAAGGGGGTTTTATTTCATGGGCCACAAGCAAGATCTTGATGAAGCAGATATTTTAGCAAGATTCATCTGATGATGGTATTTAAGATAGCATGAGGTGCTTCAAAGGGAAAAGGTGAAGGAGCTGATGTGGAGACTGGAAACCAGGTAATGGGGAGACAGATTTTCTTTCCCAGAGCAGCACCTCCAAAGAACACCTCTAGATTCTTAATGGGTGTCCAAGTGGAAGTCCAGGTGCAGGTTCCCATATTCTGGTGGCGCTTCGCAAAGGTCCCCTCAAGGCAGGTGAGTTAGCAAGAACCCCAGTTCTTGACATGCACAAGTGATTACTTGTCTGAGAAATATTTGTTTCTTTAAGTGGCTGTGGCTAAAAATTGGGTACAGGAGGCAGAGATCAGCCTTTGAAGTCCTGCCCTCCACAGAAATATAAGGCACAGCCAGGCGTGAGGGACACCACAATGGGAAAGAAGAGGCCAAAGGTAATTTCCCATATATTTTTTCACAGGAAACATATAAGTATTCCTTATAGAAATCCCTTCCCTGAGGAGAGAGGTTGTTCAGAGGGTCTAATTAAACGGTGTGTCAAAGTGTTCCGAAACCCATGAACTATTCATGAACATGTGTTAGACATTATAAGAAAATATATGCTGTTGTCCCGTCTCTTTCTTTGGCATACTTGATCCCTGCCTTCAGAAAGCATGCGACTTCTCCACTGTTCCATTGGATTATATCAGGGTTACCAGCTGAGATGAGCTGGAGGTGAAATTCAGAACATTGAAGCAGCCTAAGGGTTCACCCTAAAAATACAAGCCTTCCAGGACTTGTACCTTAGCCATCAACTTCATAACTTATTGATTATGTTCATAAAGCCATGATGGATTATAATAAAATACCATCCCATCTTCTGACATACCACACAGTGTAGCGAATTACTTAAAATCAGGAGCTTTTGTGTAAGTTTCTACTTAATGATGCAAGTTATATTGCTTGTATTAGGATTTAACAAATTTAACAAAACAAAGGCATTTGCATGTAGCATGACTTTCTAATCTTTATCTTTCTCTCCTTTTCAAAACAACTTCTGTGTTTGCTATGTACCAAACCAAAAAACAAAAACAAAACAACAACAAAAAAAAAGAGCAAGTTCCCCCAAGTCAGTTGTTTGGATTCATATAAGACCTAATTGCCTCCTACAGGATAATTTTGCCACCAGTTTACAATTAGCACGCATTTCTCATGCATGAGTTGACCCAATTACATAACAAATTTTACCTTTGGGGATTTCTCCTGACTGCTTGTCTTCTGTCCACCATACAACTCAATTTTACACTGTCAGCAGCTGAACATGGTTCCAGTCAGTCTCTGTCAGAATGATTTATTTAAATTACAAACAGAGACCAAATCCCTAGATAATCATCCCTGCACTCTCACACTCACCCTTACATTCAGCTTAACTTTGAATCAAATCTTTTAATAGTCCGTAGACATTGTATTCAATTATTTAGTTCCAATAATCCAATATTTCTGCAGCTAACTCATAAAGTCTCGGGGAACTAAATCAGCAGTGTCCTTGTGAGTTTATTAATGGGCATATAATTTATTTTACATTCTAAGCCAATGAAAATTTATGTGGCTATATCAAAAGAGTTAGAATTAATTACATTTCAGTATCAAATTACAGACAGCTTTTGATCTTAGCTTTGCTTGCAAAGCAAGCAAGCTTTTCTTATGAATAGGTATGGCAGATTGCAAGTGGTAGCAAAAACAATATAGTTGGGACCAGGATACATAATCAAGGTTATAGACGGAGTAAAAGAAATATTCTGGTGGGCAGTTGTGTAAAGACCACGACACTATTCCTACTGTGTAGCCAGAACAGGCACAAACTCAGGCAGGTCTGATCAGAGTACACTTACTCTTTCCATCAGTCAAGGAAAGCCTGGGATTCTCTCATGGCTTTCTTCTTCTCTCTTCTTCCTATGATACTGGTCTTCCACCTATGATGAATTAGAAAACAGTGCTTATCTATGCCGTTAAAGCTGTAAAAACCTCTTGGGGTTTGATGTTACCATTTTGTTTCCCCATCTATCTCCCCACTGTGAGTTAATTGAAAATGTCGCCCCCACGTGTGCTTAAGCGGGCACAGGGAAAGACATCTGTCATCTCTGGCAGGCCACACTGAGCCCTTGCAATATGGAGCGTGCTCCCTTGCTACCCTGTTGCAGGTGCCTTGACTGCTGACCCTATTCAGAGGTTGGAGTGTGGGAACCACCCGAAACAAGAGCTGTGATACGCTAGAGGTATACAGACAAGACTGAAGATGTTTTAATGTTCCCCATAGGCATATATTCCTAGATTTACCTCTGTGTGTGTACCTTCCTAAACTATGAATAATAAACATACAAAAGATGTATAAGGAATTGGAGGGTCAAAGAAGGCATAGGAAACGTGAGTGGCTTAATTGGGAAATCCCATAGAACCCAGAGATCCTCCAACAAACTTCCCACAAACTTTGCTACTTGTATGCTATTGCACATAGACTTGAAACAAAACCTGAACTTGTAAACATTGTCCACTATTAAACTTTTCATCTGACTATCCTAGCTTCCCATAAAAAACCCATCTCTCAGCCCAACCAGTCAAACACCCTCTGATATGAATGTCTCAAATTAAATGAAGACATCATCTGGAACATCACCGGGGAAAATGTGAGCTTTATTTTAAAAGTTGAGTTCTGCTTCTTTCCGATGGGGAAGGAAATTCCAAAACCCGCCTCTTTTTTCCTTTCTGCAGCTGTCCTGAGGAGTGTAGAAGAAGCGCTTTAGATGCTAGCCCTTAATGCATCTCTGTGTTCACTATGTGGTCATTATGGTACCAAAATAAAGAAGGCAGGGCTAACCTACATTTACTTCTTTTATTATACGAAATGTAAGATTTAGGGTTCTGCTTTATCCACACCCCTGTAACATTTGCAGACTGAATGGCTATTTCCAAATGACTTCAATTCCTAGACAAATGAACATGAGAGTATCTGAAAAAAATTTTCATAACAGTGACAGACACAGACACAAGCAATCAAAAATGCCCACTCATCCATAACATATTACCCCAAACACCTAGGAGTTATTAAATTCACAGCTTCACGTCTTTATACATTTCTCAGTCCAAAGGGGATTAACAGTAGCTTAGAAAGAGCCACTAAATATCCAAAGGCAAAATGAACTGGAAATATATTTTATAAAGTAGATTAAAAAGAAAAATATAGACTATAATGATCACGTGGGTCCCTCCATCACCATGATTCTAAAATAAGACTTGGCTCACAAATCTCATCTCTTCTAATCATCAGGGTGAGTTCCACCCAACCATCTCTAGCAGAAAGGTTATAGGGTTTAGATCCTAGCTCACTTCTTCCTCTCAAAGCAAAAATAATGCAGGTCACACTCAAAAATATCAGCATGGGTTCTTCATAGTATTATTCAGTGCCTTTATATTGAAATGGTCTAGAGAATTAGAAAAACCAACATGGTACTTTTCAAATCAAGTCAGGTTTCTTATGGCAAGAGACCCTGGAGTAATATGGAAAACCCAGTACAGAATGGGAAATTCCATGAGGTCATGGTGATATAAATGACTAAAAAGTTCACCAAACCTCAGAATACTTTGTAGCTCTCCTTCTTCAGGAGTAGTCTTAACAGAAATCTTTTCTTTACTATAATCCAAGCATTGATAGGCCACAACATTGCTAAATGAACTATACTACTGTGATTCCTATGGGACCTAACACCAAGAGAAAGCAAAAGAGGAGTGGTTTAGGTGTGGTCTAAATAAGATGCTTTTAAAACTGGCTATGGTCTATCTCAAGGCTATATCCTATTGCTGTTTTGTATAGATTGCTAGGAACATGATAATTATAGATTAATACATACCTGCATCTTAAGGGTGTTTGCATAGTTAAGAATGGATCTGCAAATGACCTCTGGCATTGAATATAAAGTGTACCCTGCTAATGATAAAGTTGGGTAAAGACTATGAGTTATTATCTAATTACATATGAATATTGACTTAATTTGAATACAAATGAAAAGGCTTACCTTTGAGTGAACTGTTACTCCCGTGTTATCCTTCACATGGATGGTCTTAAGTAGAGCTGCTTAGTTCTTTGAGAAATAAATTTCTATGCTAGTTGAGCATTGGAAACTGCAGCTGGTATAACATTATAAAACTCTGAGCAGAACTATCACTGAAGAGCATCTCTGGTTTGTATTTGTAAAGTAAGAATGTTTTTTTGATTTGAGGAAAGGATGAATGGAGAGAACAGTGAAGGTAATTGTCTTTATTATTCATTATTGGCAATCTAAAAAGTCATAAGTAAAACCGTGGGACAGGGTGGATACCTTCAGCTCCTAAAAGTTGACTCTGTCTCTTTAAATAAATAAAGAAAAAAAAAAAACTCTAATAGAGAATGTCCACATAAAGACCAAACAATAGGTAAACCACAGAGAATGTGATAAAAAGAGAGGCCTCTTCCTGGCCTTGCAATAACATTTTAAACACCAAATATTTCCATTCCTAAATTTTTAACAAATAGCATCTCCTCAAATTACATAGTAAACTCTATCTACAAATAGTGTATGTATATGTACATCTGTGTAGATATACATATATATGCATGTAGCTCATGACCATGGCCCAGTAGCAGTAAATCTAAATGTCTCTGCTAATGATAAACATTTCCTGGAAATTAGGGCTTTATTACATAATAACTGTGATATACCTGTCAGATTTCTGTGACAAGTGACATCCACAATCTCATGATTGTGGTAGCAGTTTTGCATGTCTGCTATACCATACACAGTTTTTAATTTACAGTCTGGATATCTAACATTAAGTACACTCCTTTGCAAAAAAAAAAAAAAAAAAGCATTTTGACACATTCCACAAAATACATTAGAAGAAATAGAATCACATATATGAATTACAAAAAAAAAATAAGAATGAACTGATTATTTACCTTTACCAAATGCTAAATTAACATTGTATTGTCCATTGGACTTCTTTCTATTCCAATTTTCATTATTCTAGAAAACATATTACTAAAAAGATGTGGGTTTTCAAGTAGAAAATAACTACGTAAACAAATGTTTATTTCTAAATTAGATGTAGCACAGGATCAACAGATACACAAAGTATGAACACAATTAGAAAAGACCATATTTTTGATTATACCTAAATTATATATTAACTTTATATGATTATCTACATGAAGAAAAATGTCAGAATTTTCCATTACAAACATTCAGTCTTGACCAAATTATAGCTGCTAGGCTGTAGACAGATGATGAGACCGGAGAGTTGAGATTTAACGGGTGAAGTTGGCATGCCTTATGAGGAGACAGAATACACTCAGCAGCAGCTATGCTCCACACACAGTCTCACATTTCCACCCAGAGACACACAGCAGGACCACCTCATCATCAAGACAAAGGGCACCTACGTTACTGATCTGCTCCTGGGTCCTCTTCAGCCTCTGCAGCTCAGGGGTGTCTGTGACGATGCTGAAGCCCCTGCCTTTGCTTTCTTCAAAATCTCTCTTGTACTTGACCTGACAAGAAAGAGGAAGACTGGTAAGTGTGTGTTTGTCCAATGTTATATTTAAGGAGTATACATGCAGTTCCAGGTCCATCATGACAGTGAAAAAGCAGTACTTGGAGCCTGGGCTGTGCTGAGTAGGAGGGCCATGAACCAGCCAGCCTGTATGGAGTTTCCTTCTGCAGCGTACAGCAAAGCAAATGGGCACGATTACACAGGGCCGTGCCGGCAGATGTCTAATAGATAAATGCTTATAAAAATATTCATAAAGAAGGCCACACCTCAGGACCCGAAATCTTCTCACACTGACCCTTGGTATGCTGTGTGCATATAGATGTTTGTGTGGAGGCACAACCCTAAAATCCAAGCATTCAGAAAGGAAGGCAGGAGGACCAAGATTTGCAGATCATCTGCTGTTGGGAGGGGACTGGGATGCAGTCTACCTTGCAAGGCCGAAGCCTGGGTCCAATCGCAGCACTCAAGCAAGTAAGAGCAATAGGCTTCCTTTTAATGAGGCTAATATTACAGTATCCTGGAGGATGGCACAGCCACAGACAAATCTTAAGTCTGTTTTCTGTTAAAAATCTGTCTCCTGTGACTGTTTATAACATCACCTAATGCTTGTTTTGTTACTGCTCACATTCCTATGTTCTCGTTTTTATGCCCAAATATCAAGAACCCTGAAAACACATGCCCATAGTCCATACAATCCCCATATTGCATTCAGAACTAAGATCCGCAAGTTAACAGTTAAATTATCATAGCAGCTCATAAAAATACGGGTTTGTCGCAAATGTGGACCCTGAATAGGGTTGAAAGTCCTCTTAGCAGGATATACAGAGGTCTTTCCCTGAGTAATATACCCTTATTTATAGGCTCAGTTCTGTCAAGGGTCATTAGCCTTGAGGCTACTGGAAGATTTTCTGTGACCAGATGAACTTAAAAGAAAAAAATAAATAAAGCTTTGATTAAAAAAAAAAAAACAAATAGAAAAATTTTGGAAATTCATCAATTTCAGCTTAGGAATATCTCATTTTCTCTCCATACTTCCCTAATATCCTCCCTAAATTCCTAAGTCTTAAGACCTTTACTTTAGCTACTGCAATAAATAAATGATCTAATAAATGGTTATATTTTTATGGCAGAGAAAATGCTGACTGGGCTTGGCCCTCTAACCTCACTCCCCCGGTATCCATGAAGGCCTCCAGCACACATCAGGACATACACAGGCCCAAGGCACAGTCTCAGTCTGTCAAGGGAGGCTGGTCAGTAAGCACAGCGAGAGATGGGGTCGGAAGATAATGGAAGCAGGAAAAAACCACAAGGCAATGGTCACAAAAAACATGGCAATCTTCCAGGGAGACCAGTCTACCAGTCCCCTCCTTCTGTCCCTGAAGCCAGCTTATGAAAAAGTACTGTACTTTATTCTTTCTGCTGTTTGTTTTAAGGACTGATTTCCAGAGGAAAAAAAAAGAAAAGAGAAAATATACCGAATACTGGAACTGTAACTTTGGAACTGAGTAGCATCTAGCAGTTCTCAAGACGTTCGCGAGACACCTACAAATAGTTTGCTTTGGGCCTGCCTACTCAAGTGACTTGTTTGGAAAGTGTGCGATCTCCTCTGTAAATGGTTCTCAGTGTTTTAGAAGCTATTTCTTCCTTTCTAATGGTGTGGTACACTCTCAACACCCACTCAAGCGCCGACCACCCAGTATTTGTTTACTATATCCAGGGAGCCAAAAAACCATTAGTCAGCTCAGTCTTTTCCACACTCCTACCCTCTTGCATCCTACCCAGCTATGGAGCACCTGCAGAGGCTCATGGGAGTGGTTCAGCAAATGCTTTAGCAAAAGAGGAAAGCCAAGGAAAATGAAACCTAGAGATCAGCGCACGGGTTGTCTCACAAACGGGAAATAAAAATGGCTCTACGTGGGCCAGCATCTGCCAGAGGGACATGAGGAGTAAAAGCTAGGACCTTCCGCTGAACACACACATCAGATTTGGAAAATAACTGTATGCTTGTGAATTACTTTCCTTGACACATTGGGTCTGGTATTTATTAAGACTCATATAGGATGCCTTTGACCCAGCAATGCAAGAAAAGAAAAGAGAAGAAAAGAAGCCTTTTCTTCACGTGTGCTTAGCGTTGGCTATAAACTTGCATGTCAGGTCTTTTGTCTCCTCAACTGTTTCTCAAAAACAGTGTTTCCTGAGGATTCCACACACAACAATGGCCTCCAAAGGAGTGGCATTCTCCGGACTTTTCCCCTTGAGAGTTTACTTATTTACTCACTCGCTCAGTCAAGAGTTGTTCCAGGTGTGGAAACAACACCTTAAAGAGGAGGCAACAATCCCTACCCTCACAGAGCGGGTTACCAGGCAGAGATGAAGCAGATGCCATGTAAGTCAAACGAGCGATAAAGAGTGGAAGAATCCACAAGGAAGAGATGGAAGACAGCAGCGTGGGCGGCGTCAGAAACGCTGGCCTCACACAATTGAAAGAGGAGACCCCGGACAGTTTTCAGTAAGTCCTGCAGGGGTTGGGAGCAAAGTCATACATCCACCTCTGAGCAGAGCCTTCCAGACGACAGGCTGCTTAGCAATAAGAACGGAAGTGAGAAAGAGCAGAGGAACAAGTGGGTGCGGGATGATGACGCGCATGTCCAGAGGATACTGGCTTGTCTTTCCCTTGAGACAGGATGCCCAAGGAAGAGCATCAGAGCTGCACCACAATAGACTTTCATTCAAACAGCCTCTCCCTCTGGAGAGGAACAGGAGGGAAGCAAGGGGCACAGGAGGTCAGGCAGTGTGGGGACCGCCTCACCGGTGGTCCTCCACCATCAAGCTGACCTGAGGTCGCAGGACGAGGCGGAGTTCTGGGTCCCGCTTCAGGACCTTGCCTTCTGGAGAGCTACCAGACAGCTGTGCAGTCTCGTTAAATGGGACAAGAAGGCCAAGAAGATAAGTAGGCCAAGGCAAAATGGCAGCCTGAGGTCAGAAAGAATATTTGCTGTCCCTGGGGCAGGGGGACAGGGGATGCTTGTCATGCAGCTTTCTTTTCTCCTTCTTATTCATTTAACACTAACTAATGACACTTTGAAAAAAATTGCACTTTTTTTCAGACAGCATCTTGCTATATAGCACAAGCTAGTCTGTTAGCTCATAATCCTCTGTCTCAGCCTCTTAAGTACTAGAACTATAAGTATGTCCCAACACACGGGAACACACATGTAAAGGCACATGCACACACAGAGATACTGCAATTCTAATGTCAAATGTAAAAATTCACACAACTGGTCATTTGAGTTTTTAGTATTGCTTTTGCAAAATAACTTAAAATGTCATTTTAAATATAACGTTCTCTTCAATATTGATATTCTGTGTTTGCCTATCCATTTGTTGGCATTCCGAGTGTTTACCTGTATAGATATATGGATACAGATGCATGCACAGATGTGTTCATGGTCACACATGTGTATGTTTGTGCACATATACTTAAAATGCAGGTACTTACACTTTATACCTGGACACAAAATAAAAATCATGCACAGAAAAATGAAGATTGGTAAGTGTGAATTCCCTTATTATCGAAAGACATGATCTAGCTAGTGAGCCTCCTAGTACAGAAAGTCACTCTAAGTTCCTTCGTCTTAATGGAAATGTTTCACTAACAGCAGACACTCAAGCTATAAGAGCAGGAGAAAGAAATCAAGAGCACAAGAGGGTGCTGTATAGAGGAGATTCCAAACATGAGCTAATGAGAAAGAGCAGACGTTCAAGGAGACCCAGGGGTGTATCACAAAGGGCCAGGGCAGAAGGGCAAGCAGAAGGAGAAGGTAGTTTAGCCTTAAAGCAGCTTGTAAGAATATGCTTAATAGAAGGCTAAAGCCTATGGGCATATTTACTGCTGACTGATGTTTCTCTGCTTATGGTGTCGTTTCGGATACAATGAGATCAATGGCCAATCTCACCACCTTCCCAGAAAAAAATAAATGCATCACATTCTTCTCAAGGGAAGATTGCAAGGGATATAGCATCATAAAGCTGCCTGCACAACTCTTGAGTTTGATTTGCAAAGTGTCCTCAGCTAGGTACTAACTTGTGCACCTCAGTGAACTCAGGTGCTAGTGGATGCGGGCCATATGCTGCTTCTGCGTGGCGCTGGGCATACATTAGAGGCTTAATAACCACTTCACGATTGATCACTATTTGGTCCTTGTCTTGTTTTTTTTAAAAAGCCTAAAATGCAAAACACTGGCTCACCTACAATGCTCTATGGGAATTAAACACTACAAAGAAAAAGCCGATTGAAGGTGAAGTTAATTTCAACAAATACTGAGTCAGTGAATTGAGTTCAAAGGTAAATTTGCTTTTTATAAATTATCCCATAATTTGTAAGTGTATGATTAATTAAATAAAACTAAAGTTATAATTACCTTTTCTAAACATAATAAAAATTCATTAGAAGTAATTTTCATGAATTCTCAGCTTCAAATTAACCGTTTATAGCATCATAGAGACACTTTGAGATATTCACCGATTTTTCAGGTCTCCATATACTGACATCCAACTTTATCAGACTCAGGAGTCTCATTTTTCAAAAGGGAAGACGATATTTTACTAAAAAAACAAGTGATCTAAACATATGATGATCTAAATACATATAATATTTCAATTAATATCTGTATCAGCTCTATAATGATCATATACTTGACTATGTGTGAGAGCTTAGTAGAAGAAACCCAGCCATGGAGAGCATCTTGGCTCCAGCTGCATCTCTTACTAGCTGTGTGACCTTAGGCAGGATACTTTACCTCTCTGAGACTGCTTCCTCGAGTACAAAACAAGGAGGATTGCAATAAAATACTGACGGCCCCTTTAAGTGTAAGTTAAATGAGATGGTGATTTCTGCTATGTTCCAGGCTCTGTACTGGTCACTTTACATACATACTGCAGGAGTATAGACCAGACAGGTATGCCAGCAGGTAATATGTGAAAAAGCGTGGAGTATACCATTCCCACAAACAAAGGTTTACCCCATTCTGGTGGATAAACATTCAGGTGACATATGTAGCCATTTGTTGGTATTATGCCATCTACAGCTAACTGCCTCCATCCTCTTCCTCTTCCCTCCAAAATATAAATAAATAATGACAGGAAACACAAAGTGAAATGTTCATTACACATCGTCTCAGGTAAACTCTGGCAGGTGTGAGTTTTGGCTCGTTCTATAGAAAATGGAAGCCTGGTGTCATGAATCCAGCAACGGGCAGAAGTTCTACCCTTCTGGCAACTTCAATGACATTATTTCCCAATTTGCTTTCAAATTTTTAAATTCTGAATTGGGAAGTGTTAAACTGAACACAAATGATGTATAGCGATGTTCTGTGCACAAGCAGGGATGGGCTTGAGACCCACTGAGCAGATCTTAGGGGACGAGAAGTCAGACGGGCTGTAGATCGTAAAATTCAGCTCCTTCGTTACCTGCAGTAGATCTGGTGGGGTCACAAAACGACAAGGAGACTCACGCAGAGTGTAACCCGCCTACTTCACCACAAACATCTCTCTGCCATGTTACTGCAGAAGGCAGAGATCATCCACCTGTCCAATCAATGCCAAGCAGCTGTGGGGTGTCAATGCCCAAAGTACAGTATTGGTGAGACTGGTGCTTCAAAGCACATGAACAAACAAACAAGCACACTAACACGTGTGAAGGAGACGGGTCCCATTAACATACACAATCCATGTTTTTAACCAAGAACTTAATAAGTAGAATTTAATAATATAGGCAACACTTGAGTTTTGGCTTCTGGACACAGATCTTAGCTCTGTAGACAGTCACTTTCACCTTAGATAGCCACATGATTGTGAGCTTTAAATACCAAGAGTTAATTCACACACAGCATAGAATGTTACTAAAAACCATTTGGACTGTGAGTTTACGATGTATGGATAAACGAAGGACAGAATAAGAAACTGCAACCCGAAACATTCTTAAGTATCTATCTACTCTGAGCTATAAAGGCCTGGGAGATGAGCAGTTTCCAGTTTAGGAAATTGCTAATCAAGACGTGAGTAACTTAAAACACAAGCCATAGTCCAACCATGATGAAGAGACCAGAGTAAGCAAGAAACCAGGCAAAAGTACACAAACAGCTGAAATCATACAAGCTCTTCTAAGGAAGAGTCTGTCCTGAGTCTCAGAATGTCACAGCTGATGAAAGTGACATCTATTCCTCTCTTTTACTCCTAAAAGACTGGGAATGTCATTAACAATGTTCCCAACAGCCATCTTAAACATGCATGCGCCATCAGACAAACGTGAACTGTAGTCAATGGGAGAGCATGCTTCTGTGTTTCCAAAAAAACACACATAAGAATACAAATGAAAACTAATTCGAAGAAAAACTATTTGAAAATAATTATTCTTCATGTGTACAGTGTACATTGTGTTAGGAATCGGCCATGTGGGCAGTTTAACCACACAGATGGAGCTCCGAGAACATTTTAGTGAAAAAGATTTAAGACTAATTTTTTAAAATCAAAATTTGTTTATAATATGAATCTAAAAACATCTGACAGCTAAGTTAAAAATTGTGTGTTAAACTAGGAATAGCACACTCGTGTTGCCCTTCCACAGGGGAAAATGATTAAGCATACTTAAAATGCTGAAGAATTGTGGTCTCTTGGCTCATTAGATAATGGTTAAAGTTTCATGTTGGTTAGTATCAGTGTCAAGGTGCTAACATGAGATCGATCACCCTTCTG
The DNA here is from genome assembly GCF_963924665.1 of Micromys minutus. Taxonomy (NCBI): domain Eukaryota; kingdom Metazoa; phylum Chordata; class Mammalia; order Rodentia; family Muridae; genus Micromys; species Micromys minutus. Next base: position 44,912,797 of record NC_137975.1, on the reverse strand, counting down.
TGTTGTAGTGACTGTTATTTAACTACTTGAAAGTAGTAGCCATTATACTGGAACTTGACAAGCCATCTTGCTTAGTCTTAAAAAAAAAATCTCTATGAAAGTCCTATTTTCATTTTTTTTATACATGAAAACCTATTTGAGGTCCACCTAAAACCTGTCTCCTATGCCTTCACTCCATCTATCCAGGGTCTCTTAGGAATCACCACTTTCTTCATGGCCTACTTCACTATCCAAGGACTCACTCAAAGACCATCCATCATGCTTCGCTAGTTCAAGGCACCAAGACTGGAAGGCCTGATTATGAAGATGCACAGGACAGAGGGTGTGTCTCATTCTGGGGTGTCTCTCATTCTGGCAGCTGATATTCTAAGGAGTAAATCTCTGGAAAGATCTATAGCTCAGCTAGCCACTGCTGGGAACCCACCAAGTTAGATGCATTTCCAGGTCCTGTCTTGATGGCCACAGATCCCCAGTATCTCAGAAAGCCTAGAAAGTGCACTGCTGCTTAGACCTTGTGATTTATTTCCTACATGTTATTACTTTTTGGTTTTGAGGTAATAAGGATTGAATTTTGTGTCTCACGCAAGCCAAAATCCTAATATAGGAAACTGAGGTTTACTAGTTACCATCCAAAACTAGTACTGCCAGCAAAGAAGTAATAGACCCACAGACCCCAACAATGGTTTGGGGTATTGTTGTTGTTTGCTTTTTTTTTTTTTTTTTTTTTTTTTTTTTTGGATTGGGGGTTGTGTTTTTGTTTTCTGCTTTATAATATGGAAATGAAGGAGAAGGGGTGTGTACAGTTACAAGGAGAAAGAAGAAAAATGAGACCTGAAGAGTATTCTCAATGGGAAATGGCTCAGGGTGAGGGTAGCACCAGCATTGTCACATCACCGAACAGTCCTGACTTTGGAATACTGCGCTGCCTGAGCTTATGAGCACACCACCTCAGACATTCCCACAGAAGTGAGGATACAGCTATTTGAGAAACAGGATTATGTTGGCATTGCCAACAAGCCAGGTGGTCCCTCTGTTTGGAAACCATCTGGTCTGAGTTCTCTCTTTGTCAGTACCATCAACACATCAGTAGCAAGAGCTATTATGAGAATTGTGTGTGTTTCAGTCCTTTAAATAAACTCAAACAAAACTACCCAGAATGTAAATTCCCTATTTCTTTGAATTATGCTTTCAGGCTAGAATGAAACCCCTATCAAGACAGATACTCGAAAACCTACCTTTGCTGTGCAACTTCAAACACCATGGTGCATGACGCTAGAGGTGTTTTCAATCCACATCCAGCAGCACCTGGAGCCTGCACCGGCCTCCAGTGGGGTCACTGCCATCTAACCCTCCATTTGCAGAATGGGGAATTTTCTCCTGATCTAGCTGCCGAAACAAATCAATATTTTCGCTGTGCTCTGTACTAGGATTTAGATATTGAGAACACTCAGAGGAGGTACTTAATCAATTAAGGGCAAAGGGGCCCTAGGAAAGTTAGATCTAATGAATCAAAGGCTCTACAGCTCCTTGTCCCGTGGACATGACAAACCAGTAATTAGAACTCACCCTCAAGTCTCCACTGGGAAGTTGCTGCCTTTACTGCAAAACAAGGCAGCGAGTCTGTGCTAACGAGCATCTGGCTTGTTCCTATCCCTAAAATAAAGGAGGGTAGCTTACAAAAAGAATCCAGGGTCTCCATGGCACACATGTGTGAACAGACACTGGCATTAATAAACCCCATATCCTAAGACCTTAATCTCAGCTTCAGCCAAAGATAAAGTTCCCAGGCCCAGATGTTTTTATCAGAATACTCAAAGTCAGATCTCCCTAAATGCCAGCATCTCCCCTCCAAGGCAGCCCTCCATTTCAGTGCCCTTTAGATAGAAGCCAGAAGTCACCATGTCACATCCACTTAAGAAGGGACAAATTAAAGAGGTTAAAGCAGTGACCTAAAGTTAAAAGAGAAAGTGAGACCGTAGGAGATGGTCCTCCCTTCTCTCAGCGGGTCATCCTTATCCCCTTTCTTGGCACCACTGTCTGACTTGTCAAAACTGCTTTTCTTCATCTGCACCCGATGACATCTGAATCATATGACAGGCACATAACCTTATCAAATTTCTAGTTATAGTGCAAATAGAGGTAACAAACCATATCCAGGGAAATGGATAACAGCCACATAAAGATCAGGGGCTGTGGCAGAGAGGATGGCCGCACCAGGCCTGCTGGCCTGCGAGTCCCAGCAAAAGGAGGAGGTCTAAGCAAGATAAAAGTCTCATTCCGGCTAATTCATTGCTGCTCCAGTTCTCCTGCCGGAGATCAAATCAACCAAAAGGCTCTGCATCATGGTTGAAAAACGTCTTGAAGTCAATGGTGTTGATTTGCCCCAACTAGCACTTAAGCTTAAAAGGCAAATGTAAGTACAGCATCAGAATTATACCTTTGAAAGCCCTGGACCCACTACAGAGCTCAGTAACATGTAGAGTAATGTTACGAAATGCCATTTCCTGGTGCTCTATTGGTATTCAGGGGTCAACACAGCTCAAATAGCTTCCCTGCCTGGTATTTGTGTAGGACAAATGGGGGAAGTGCTGTTTTCCAACAGGAATATTTTAGGTAATGGGCCACACATAAAAAAAATTATCTTATGATCAACATTCACTCCAGACAAGAATGAAAATGTCACAATAATGTTGATGTTCATGTATAATTAATGTATTCCAACAGAAACACTTTTCAAAATGAATCATGTTAAAAATGTGGGATGGGACATAAATAATCTTGCATGTAGTTATACATACAGGTGGAGGTTAGAGGCCAGCCACCATTGCTGGTCCTCAGGAGCCATCCATGCTGGTTTTGAAACAGTCTCTCACAGTCCGTGGCCTAGAGCTCACAGACTTGCCTAGACTAGCTGCCCCTCAAACCATGGGGATCTGTCTGTCTGTTCCCTGGGCACTAGGATTACAAGCCCACATCTCTGTGCCCGCCTAGTTATTCTGGTGGGTTCCTTGCACGTGAACCACAAGTACTCTACCAGCATTGCTTTCTCCCCATCTCAATAAGCCTATTGGAAAATTCTACTGTTTGTCCTTTAGTTTAAATGCTCTGGCTCACAAAATTTTTGGAAACACTGCCAAAATAAATTAAATAAATAAATAAATAAATAAATAAATAAATAAATAAACTTTATCCAAGCATAAACATCTCACTCCCCTGTGTGAGACCTTTTCATTCCAGTGCCAGAAAAGGCTCAGCCAGGGTGGAGTACTCCAATCAGAACACCAGATCCTCTTCACCTTCTCGGGGAAGACAAACCAGGAACAGCCAAAAGTACACAGCTTATTAGGCCAGGGGGTTGACACTTGTCTCGCCTGTTCCATTTGTCATGTTTCTTGGTAAAACTGACAAGGAGATGTGATGAGGTACTTAACCACTCCAAAGGTTTGAGAAACCTGGGAGTTATAATTGGGTTGAAGAATGCCGTGCCTCCCCCCACCCAGGGACACTTGGCTTGCAGGTCAGCTAATGGCATTATTTTGGATGGTTATGGCCCCTTTGGGACATGGTGACACTGTTCATTAAGGGTGTATTATCTCTGATTCTTCCTCTTAGGTTGTCAGTCCCATTTTACTTTGTAAAATAAAGGCAAGAGCAGGTGATTGGGCAGAGGAAGGGAAGGTGAAGAGAGAAGGTCTGGGAAGGAGGAGGAGAAGATGGAAGAAGATGGAGCCGAAACACATGGCCTGAAAAAAATCACAATTACAAGGGGTCTCATAGCTGGGGAATAGTGTAGTATAGTGGTAGATATGCCCAATCTAGGCGCACAGCTTGTGTTCATATTAACTGAGTTGTGTTTTCACTGAACGGGCTTATTTGGGTTGAAGAGATTACAACGTGTAAAGACCCATTACCATGTGATCCTACTGCCATGAATGGGGCCACTCTGCCTCCTTGCCTTTCTTACTACAGTTAGCATAAATAACCCCGGAACCAGGAACCCAAATAGACCCTCCCTCTTTAAATTGCTTCTGCAGTGTATTTTGTCACAGTGAGGCATGGTGTAGAGTTAACCCAATGGGCATTTCAGTGATCTAAGACAGCAGAGCTGGAAGTGAGAACAGAACAGTTCCCAGAGGCGATATGGGCACCACTTCTCTGCAGGAAATTCAGCCACTCCTATTAAAATGGGGCTTTAGCAAGGGAACTGTGAATAAACAGCTTTTCAGATAAAACTCTGAGACTTCAATGGACTGGTTTGAACTTAATTATCTTAGAACACTATTAGATTGTCACTTGTTAGAAGAAACTAAGATAAGCTCAGTTTGTGAGTCAAGGAGTATTAATGCTTATACAGTACTTATCAAAAAAAAAAATACTGTTTCTCTGCAAGTACTAGATCAGAGCTCCTGTGTACTGAGAGACACTGACTAGAAAAAACGCAAAGCTAAAACACAGACCTACAAAACAAGACATTCTGCTAGAGGGATGTCTTTCCCAAGTGGGATCAAAAGCCATTAAAATCCACTATAGGCTTAAAGGAAGGAAGGAAGAAAGGAAGGAAGGAAGGAAGGAAGGAAGGAAGGAAGGAAGGAAGGAGAAGGAAAGATGAAAGACAAAAAAGATGGATGATGGATGGATGAATGGATGGGTGGGTGGGTGGGTGGGTGGGTGGGTGGATGGATGGACGGACGGACGGACGAACAGACAGACAGACAGACAGACAGACAGACAGACAGACAGATAGATAGATAGAATCCAGTCAGAGTTACTTCCTCCCTAAAACTATAGCTCTGCACATCATAAAACTGCTTTTTAAGGTGATGTGCAGCCATTGCCTCCTGTTCTGTGAACATTTACTCTTTGTGCTGAAAACATTGCCCTTTGAAACTAGCTAGGACACTAACTGCTTTGGGCACCTCACTGACACAGTACCCAGTCACTGCATTGGGCACCTCACTGACACAGTACCCAGTCACTGCATTGGGCACCTCACTGACACAGTACCCAGTCACTGCATTGGGCACCTCACTGACACAGTACCCAGTCAGGAACAGGTGGTCCCAGACACTGTTTCCCAGGAGCCTCTCTTTCACATTTCTGGCAACTGGAAAGATGTTGGCTGAAAGTGTAGCAGCCACCTTACCTTACAAGGCAAACCAAACAGATAAGAACAGACAGAATTAAAGATGGGACAAATCTGAGCCTTTGTGACATCCCCCGAGGCCCCTTTGAGGCCTTTCCCAATCATTAGCCTCATTCCTGGACTCATGTATCCATTTGAGCCACTCTAATTTGGTCTCAGGTTGAAATCTCTGACACTAGCAACAGAAAGTCCTAACTGATTCACCATATGCCATCCAAATCCACATGGGTTTGAGGTCTTCTGGATTGCTTCCTTCTCAGTATCATTTCTTCCATTTTCCCTGTTAGCAAGAGACTCCTGAATTTTCTGTGAGATGGTTTAACCTGAGGAAGAACTGAAATTTCAAGAATTTTCTAAGGTGTGTCTATTTGAGCTGCTGGTGTAAGCATATTTGTTAAAACACAATAAATGAAAATACAGCTAAATGTTATTTAAGGCAGTTTCCAGAAGTGGGGGGTGGGGGTCTTCTAACAAAAAGACTAAAATCAAGATGATTAGGAATCAGCTGCATCAACTCATGATCCTCTACTTCTACTACAGAGTTTTTTTTAATTATGCAAAACTCCTAAACATGGGAACAGACAAGCATCCTTTTGAATACATTAGCAACACTTATTACATTGGCAAAGGTAATCAAGCATTCTTACTACTGGCTGCAGGATGTTTGAGTGGTAGTGTTGATGTAGCAAATTTGAGGTCCCATGTTTAATTCCAAACACAGAAGAGGAAGGAGGACAAGAGGGAAGGGGAAGGAAGACAGGGAAGTGGGGGGGGGGAGGGGAAGAGAGGGAAGGGACAAAGAAAAAAGAAGTTCTTATTATGCTATTCCTCAAAAGCAGCAGTGCTTATTAACTTTTTGGGAATCTTGTTCTAGGCAACTTGGTGTTTTGTTTGCTTCTATAGTTTGCTTTTAAATTTTCCATTAAAAATCCAGGTATAGGTGCTGGAGAGATGGCACAGTGGTTAAGAGCACTGGCTGCTCTTCCAAAAGACTCAGTTTTGATTTCCAGCACCCACTAGGCAGCTCACAACTGTCTATAATTCCAGTTCCAGTTCCAGGGATCTGACAAGCACACACACACACACAGAGAGAAAAAGAGAGAGAGAGAGAGAGAGAGAGAGAGAGAGAGAGAGAGACAGAGAGACAGAGAGACAGAGAGACAGAGAGACAGAGAGACAGAGAGACATAGAAACAGAGAGAGACAGAGGGGAGGAGGAAGAGAGGAATCCCATTTAAAACAATAACAAGTAAATTCTGAGAGGAAAGTGACTATGACCAAGTTTTACAGTGGTTTGAATTTAAAGTGGATCATCATGCAACCTTAGATGGTCACTATAACATTCAACTGGAATCCAGTTTCACAAAAGAGTAAAGAAATGTCTGAGCTGAGAGGCTGGTACAGTAGCAGCCTCCCTCCCACCAGAGAACATAGATACTCAGATAGCAGCAGGGGAGAGTAGCTCAACTCCAAACTCTTTCCTTGCAAGGTGATAACATCACAACAGACATCCCCTGGGAGTCTCAGAGGATGTAAGACCCTGTCACTGACCCACAAATTTTCCAGAGAATTTGAGAGGAGAGATTGTGAAAACAACTTTCATGAGACTCCAACTCTCCAGAAAAGTTTGAAATCAGTGAATCTCTACCCTACAGCAGAGTCTGCACTCAAACAACCTGTTGCTTGACTTGGCTTTATTTGTTTTCAAAAATTGCTGAGACAATAAAAGGAAGCCCTCTGGTGACTCGCAGGCACGCAGTAAGAGTACGGAGAGCCCACGCCATAGTCGATGTCTCCACAGCCAAAAACATAACAGTCGCTAGGAAATTATAGAGTTGTACCCAAAATACCTGTTCCTATATATTTTCAGGTACCAAGCAATAAACAATACAGTCTAATTGTATAAGGGCCAGAGAAAAGTTAAAGTAATTGGCCTGTCTAGGAACAGATTCCAAAACATGGCCTCATTAGAATATGGCTAGGCTACCAGAGCTACCCCATCACAAACCAATGAGACAAAGCTCATTTTCGGGCGTTCCAGACTCCTGTAAAATGCTACATGGGACAGACACAACACAAGGAACAGAATATCACTAAATGTATTGGACGCAGAAAAACACTGTGGTCAACTGTAAGTTATACCTTGGTTAATCAATTAGAAAAATCATTAGAAATGCCTTGGGGAACTGGTACTTAAAATTCTTCTGCAGCAATTACTTTCTTAAAGAGAAAGTAATTGACCCTAACTTATCTACTTAGTAAATCCATGTAGTTTATCAAAAGGTAAAAAATATTAAACAGCCTACTCTGTAATTTACTTTTAATCAAAATCTATAAAAGGAGAAAGAGTGCTTTCTAATAATGAGATTTTTCTAGGCAAACATCCAAAAGCCAACAGAAAATTTAGTTTTTTTTAAAAGAAAGGTTCTTCAAATATCTAAAAATTACAATTATATTAAAAGCAAGTACACAAAGAACACTGAGCTTTAAAACCTTAATATCAAGAATGTGCAAGCTACATTGATTTCTAACCTCCTTTTAAATCAAACCTCTATGATGTTGTTTCAACTTAATAACAAAACCATTTCTTTCAAAGTTATTTGAAGGGGGTAGCTGTCAAATTATGTGATAGAATCCAAAGTACAAAACTAAATAAATTAATGGAATGGAGAAGAATGATTTTTGTGGGAAACAAGATTTTTTTTAAAAAAAATGATCAAAAACTGTTACTTCTAAAATGAAGGCAAACTGTTTACAAAAGAAAAAAAACTTTCCCAGGAAGTGCTTTGTCTAATCAGAATTTAACAATGAATTTCTCCACACAAAACTTTGAATTTGACTTTTTAATCTAGGGGGAAAATGAAAACATAATTTTAAAATAGATGTGTATGGATATCAGAGGGGGGAAGACACAGAGACAGAGACAAAGGGCAAAGGGCGCACAGGCATGCCACAACACACATGTGGAGGTCAGGGTACCTTTGATGCCGTTGTTGAATACGGCACACACCGCTCTAGCTGACTGAGCTTCCTCCACTGAGGCCCCTGTCCCTGCCTAATGCCTCATGGAAGGAGGCAGAGATTTGGCTTTATTCCAAGATGGCTGACTTCCTGTGAGCTCTGAGAATCCATGAGGGCGCACTGTAAAGCCGGGTCATCGTTTCACTCTGGGGTTGTTTACACTGTCCTGTGCTATCACACATGTCTGCAATGAATAGACTCCTGAAGAGGTTTATTCAGTTCATAGTGTGGAGGTCCACACTACGGAACTACATTTGTTTGGCTCTGTGAGGACCTGATGGCTAGAGCAAAGCTCGAGGGGCAGCTTCCTGTGGTGGCCGGGCATGCAGGAAGTAAGAAGAAATGCTTCTGGGGCAGTCATTCGAAGAAGATGCCTTCACACACAGTTCTTGTGGAGATGCACCTAACCAGTCAGCCTGACCAGCGCCCCCTTACCCACACATCCCTACTGCCACTTCTTCCGTTTTCCACTGCCTCAATAGCACCACATTGGGGAGCACACAGAAAACATAGCCAGATTATACCCAGTATATAGAAACCACAAGAAACCCCAAAATACCTCACTCCATTCTTCCTCAGCACTGGCTCACTGCAACCGAGCTGGGTCATGCAGTGCCACGATTGCTCTTTATTTTATGCACCTTATTTTATATTCAAACACCCGAATTTCTAGAATCCTTTTCTTCTATGTGGACCCCAGCCATTCTAGTCCTGTGTCAGGAATCAAGGAAGGAAGGCTCCCAACCTGGCCTTGGGACACTTCATCCAAACTGAAGTCTAGGGCACTCTAATCAGACTATCCCTACATGAAATAACACAAATCAACTTCATTGCCATGAAATCTTGATTTAAGCTGCCAATTAAACAGCAGACTTGCCAGTAATGTTTTTTTTCTGTGAATCCGACCTCCTCAGCTTGATTAGTTAGGCATACCAGTAGGTGCTTGGGGCATGGGTGCTTGTGTAGTATGGGACCTCCTGAGTTCAAGCACCAGAAACCCACATATACACACAGAGGGGGTGGGGAGGAAGGGGAGGGGAGGGAGGGAAGGAGGGAGGGAAGGAGAAGAAGGGATTTTTTTAAAGACTTTGTTGTACTGGTTCACACACACAAACACACACACACACACACACACAAAGCAAACAAATACCAAATCCTCACTTCCCCAACCTACAACCTACAAGTACTCATAAGTGCTAAAGATACAGTATGCTGGATAAGATACAGCACTAATCATTTAAATTCTATATAAACTATAGTGAAATAATTTTTAAAAGAGAAAAACATATATCTCCTCTATTAAAAAACCAGGGAGCAAATACAGAAGCTCGTGACTTGAGCTTCTTAGACAATAGGCCTTCTCACAGTCTCATAGTTTAATTTCCTTTGTTGCTAATTAGTTGGGTAATAAGTAGACCATTTAAATTCATATCCCTTCAGGTTGAGGGTGTTTTTTATGTTCTGGGCTTGGATCTTTGGGCATTATGAACATGAAACATTGGCAACATAGGGCTATCTCATAAAGACAGTACATGGTACTTCACTGGCCTCTTCCAAGGTTCAGATGTAGTTATGTGCCTGTGTGTGCTTTTCCCAAATGAGTGCAATATGACCATCTAGTAGGTTACTATATTTGTAATTCATGCAAAGCAACCTAACCATTTGAATATTGGCTCAACTGTTCCCAAGAACCAGGGCAACCCACTAAGGAACAAATAGTAATTTTAAAATAATGCTAATAGTAGTAAAAAAAATCACATTTCATTGACCTTAACAAATAATTAGGTTAAGAGTAATACAAGAGAATGGTTATCTTCCTGTCAGACTCAGAGGACAGTTGGGCTAAGTCTTAACTGAGGCATCTTGATACTATTACAAGAAGCCAATTGGATATCTCAAGATTCTCGGCTTTGTGATAGCCCTGAATTGCCAGTAAAAGGCTGAACCACATGATATCTAAAAACCACCTTCATAAAATAAATTCTGGCCTGGGGATTTAGCTCAATGGTAAACAGCTTACTTAGCAAACAGGCCACAGGTTTCAGCCCCTGCACAATAGAAAAATAAATGACTGGATATGAATGAATAAAAATAAATTTTGTGGTTATCCAGCTATCCCAACATGTCAAAACACAGATGTGCATAGTGGTAATTTACACATAGTTTTTGAGACAAAATAGCATCAATTAAATCACAACAAATAAGTCAGCTTCTTCATTTTATATGTTTAGATGCATGCCTTAAATCTTGTTTCTCTAGAGTTTTGGTTTCACGATATAATCTCACCAAAGCTTCCTTGAACTTTGAAGACGAATGAGACTGGTGATGTGAATAGGTGCTCTTCCCAAGCACTGATTGACATACAGACACAGAGCAAAGCCAAGTGCCTGCTTCATATTCACCGAACTTCCTGTCTCATTCAATTACAACAATTGTTAACAACTAGTCCCCTTTTAAACAGCTATTATTGACTTACTGTCTTTGGAGTCCTCTTTTATCAAACCCAATGTAGCACTGCCTATTAGCATTGAAAAAGCCTTTCCCCAGACAGGCATGTAATCCCAGCACTTGGCAGGATGAGACAGAAGGATTATAAGATTGAGTGTATACTAGGCTACTTAAAAAGTTGAGGTTAGCCTGGCTTACATCGCCAGTTTGGGCCCAGCCTGGAATACATACTGAGACCTTGCTTCAAAAGAAACAAAAAATATATTTCTGGTCATGTATTTCTTAGGCACTGGTTAGACTAAGTACTTGTTACACAGCTAAAAATTGCTCTATATTTTCTAGGATATTACACCAGGTTGCTGTATTATGGATAATTTGTCAACCAGGTCATTTTTGCTAAGCAAGATAGTTACTCTCTTGTGTAGGCACCTAAAGTTTACTAAATCATCCATGCACAAGACATAGTCTGCCCAAATTGTGTCTCTTTTAAAGACATGGTTTCTTTTGATGACATTCTATGGCTATCAAGTTGTGTCAGGACCACTTCCCTGAGCTGCTTGAAGGCCCTTGTTTTCTGTCCTCTCGAATTTGTGGGTACCAGTTGCTTAGCCCTCTCCCACCATACTCTGCCTTCATTCAGCACACCTGTTATAGTTTTCTATTGAATTCTGACCCACCCATAACTCTTTACTCCACTTTCTCAGATGCTTAGGTATCTATCACCACTGACGTAATGCAGTGTAAACCCAGCCCCTTGATATTGCCCAAGTCCTTCCAAGTAGTCTGTCCTCCACTTAGCACAGTCCCCACTCACAAGAGTCACAGTCTAGAGCATGTGTGTTTTCAATAGCTGTGCTGCCCCCCAAAATCTCTTTCTAGTCCTACCAAACAGTCCCCAGCTTATTGTCCATCTTACCCCTGTCACTGTTTTGACTCCAACTAGAAGGTCCAGTCCACCAGCTCGGTTACTGCTGCCCATGATTCTCAGGGTCTTTATACACACCCACATACAGTAGTCTGTCTTTAGTTCTAGTTTCTGTATCTGGGATTTCAGAATTACCTACATTCAACAATGGCTGAAAATATACCAAGCACAAGTATAGAAAGGAACAGTTCTATGTTTTGAGTTGTGACCTACTCTGCATAGCATGAAGGAATCTCACAGCATTTTATTCCATTTTTCCTGAGTTCTAAACTATCCTACCATCCTTTCACCCAAAACATCCAGTTTGTGTAAAACCCATCCAAGGGGCACTCAGTAGGCATATGTCATGTCACAGTATCTGCTGTGGCACCACAGTGCTTGTCCACAAAGAAACCCTTAATCCACTCAATAATGGCCTCAGATTCTAAGAGAAAAATGCAAGTAACTTTATTACACTATATAGTTGATATTTTATTATCAGTTATTATTAATGTACTGCTCACATGATTTATACCGTCACCAATATGCATATGGAAGAAAAATGACACACAGATTACATAGGGGTCAGTTCCACCTGAGATTTCCACGCTCCATTGGTGTCCTGAGGACGCTGCATAACTGGTATCCTACAGTCCATTGTGACCACTCAATACCTTTCAATTACTGCTGCCCCTTCCCTTCTCTCTTCTATTCTCCTGGCAAAACCCCAGCCCACACAAGACCTCACTTTTTATTTCCTCTGCATTACATCCTAAACGCCCAATACGGTGAAGAAAAACACAGAACCAGGCTGTCTGCTTTCATTCTAATTTATGACCTTTTCAATTGCACTCTCAGCCTTTTCTGGCAGCCTCCATCTTTGTCCCAAATTTATTACTCTCTCACTACACAGTAAAACCATTTCCACACTATTCTTCCTCCCCAGTATCCTGCCCATGCAACCTTACTCATTCGCAATAGATAACTGTAACTTTTAATTCCCAGTGAAAATGGGGATTACTCCAAAATAATTTGTCATTTTCCCACCAGAAGACTTGACTGGCCCTTTGAACTTTATCTGGCCCACCGGGATGAATTGTCCTGAATCCTTAGCTGAGGTCAACTCTTTCACTGTGTACTGGGTTCTGCCCCTACTCACTCCTACAGCCCTGTCAAGAGCTCTGCTGCAAAATCAACCCCTTCCTTCTCCATCTCTTCCTCTCTATGGACACACAATCCCATTTGCATATCAAGATGTGTCACTTAGAACCCTATTTCTTTTGTTTTTCATTTTTTTAATTAGATAGTCTCTGTATTTACATTTGAAATGCTATCCCCTTCCCCTACCCCACTCCCATCTCCTCCCACTCCACTTGTCTTCACAAAGGTGCACTCCCTCCTAATCCCCCTCTCCACCCCATTGCCTTCACATTGCCCTACACTGGGAAAATGTGCCCTCCCTGAACCAAAGGCCTCTACTCACATTGATGCCAGACACTGCTATATTCAGCTACATGCACAACTGAAGCCATAGGTCTTTCAATGTGTGCTCGATGGTGTTTTAGTCCACAGGAGTTTTGGAGGGTTTGGTTGATTGATAATGTTGTTCTTCCCATGAGGTTGCAATCCCTTTCAGCTCCTTCAGTCTTTTCTTTGGTACCTTAATTGGGGTCCCCGTGTTTACTCTGATGGAGAGCTGCAAACATGCTCAGCTATATCTGTATGACCCCGACAGAGCTGCTGAGGAGGCACCTCTATTTGGACCCTGATGTTCTTTACAGCAAGCTCCTCCTATAGTTACCTACTGACAGCTTTAATGGCTGCTGCTGATGATGACATTTCAAGCCAACATTTGTCTCTCCGAAACCACTCTTAGGAAAACATCCACCAAACCAGGCTGCTAAATCCAGTGCTTGAGTCTCACTTATCAGCATCTCAGAAGCCTTTTAACAGTCAGCCTCACCCTCCTGCATCAATTTCTTCCTGTACCTACATCCCAGAGCCTAGGAGTTCCTGACACACATTAGAAATGCAGTAAGGACCCACAGAACGAATAAATGAATTAGTTTGATTTAAATCTAGACTGCTCGGATGCTTTACACTAAATAATCTCGGTATGAAATTACAGTAAATGTCAAGGACATGATTGCTTTCAGAATTTTAGCTGCCAGGATCTAGGTTATCAGTTATCTAAATAAATGGCCAATTTTCTAAAGTGATGCATTTCATACAAATGAACAGAAGATTTTTCAATCACGGAAGGTGTATGCATAAGAAGTACTTGTCCCTTGAGGCAGCCAAAAGTTTGTAAAAAGCATTATTCTCCCCAGCTAACCTAGTTCAAAAATATATTTCACTGCTATATTAGTCATTTTTCTGTTGCTGCAATAAAACACCATGACCAAGAGTAATATATATATGGAACCTGCTAGCCTGCCATGGACTAATGGAGCCTCTAGCCTTGCATGGGTTAATGGAAACTTACAGCCTCAAAGACAACAGGATGCTACAAAGTGAGAGTGAAGCTGTGGCCCAGGGCCAGATAAACTGACCAACACGAAGAAACACAAAGCACATGTTATGAAAGCATCATGATCACAGCTACATGAACAGTGCACGTATGACCACTATACCTGAGTGATTATCCTTCTGAGGAAGATCACCTATGCAGGGAACATTCTGCTAGTTCTTTGGAATAGGGGTCCAAAGGGTTTAGGAATGAACTGTGTAGAGACTTTAGGGAATCTGAGATGGTGGAAAAGACCAATATGTTTTTTATTTCTTCTAAGAGCATTCATATCATTTATTAATGAAGAGTTAACAGAACCTATGATATTAACATTAGTAAATATCAGATATTTTCTCATCACAGTACAATTGTTAATGGTACTTGGAAGTGTCACACTCAGTCATTTAATAAAAAAGCCATATAAGTATTCTAAGTTCAATTTTTTAACATTTAGATATCGACTCTTTAATATAATTGATATACGTTAAAATCACTTTCTCTCAACACTGGGGACATGGCTGGTAAAGGAGCTTGGCTGCTCAAGCCTGGTGATCATGGAATTCTTAGAAACAATGGAAAGATAGAAGAATAGAACCTCCACAAAGCTGTGCTCTGCCCTCCATGTATGTGCCATGACAGATGAGCACACACACACACACACACACACACATGTGCGAACGTTTGTGTGTGTGTGTTAGGGGTGGGAGCTGATAACTGAAATCTACTTTCCTAATTGTTTTTTGATTGGTCAAGTAAGACAGCAGAAGCCAATCGCTGGGAAAAGGATAAGGGGGGATTTCCAGGCCGGACAGGAAGAGAATGAGATGCTGAGTTAATTGGAATTTGGACCAGGTGGTGGAGTGGGTAGGAAGCACAAACATGTAGGTTTCAGAGACCAATAATTTGTAGCCTCCTGTGGGGGCTATGGAAGGCGGGGCAAGATATTCTTTGCACAGCAGTTGTGTTATTTGGCTGGTTTTAAAATATTAAAGTTGTCTGGTGTTTTTCATCCACTGCGACTCAGGTGAAAGAAGTGGGCTGCTGGGGTGGTCAGTGGGTCTGTGGAAACGTGAGCTGTAGCTGCAGGCATTCTCAGGGAGGACAGTGGTTGGGTGTCTTAGCCGAGCTGCGTGATTTTCAGAGCTAAGTCGTGAACAGCCAGGTCACCCAGCAAATAGGCCAAGCAAGAAGCAAGTGTGCCTTTTAAATTACAGGCAACACATATATGCACAATAATACTTAAAATCATAATAAGAGGTTTTAATTACTATTCAAATCAAGAATGGTAATTTTATTTCTCTGTTGCATTCCTACTATGACTTATTCACTAATCTTGAGCCAGAAAAACCAAAATTCTTGCTACTTTTTAACCTTACCTCACATCGTTAATCCTAGTACTTGGGGGCTGAGGGGACAGGACTTTAGTACAAGGTCAGCAGGGACCAGCTAGTAAGATCCTGTACAAAAACACAGTAAGGGAAAGCAGATCAAAAGTACCCTCCTGCCCGGTCCTCTTGCTCTGTTATATTCTTTCCAGCTGCTGGCTTGCTTGCTTTCCCCTGCCCTACTTTGCTCCCATGATCCTCTTCTTTATCCACAAGCCTGGGTCCTTTATTTTGCACAACTGAAGTGTTCTACCCATAAACCTAGCTGACATAAACAAATCTAACACAAATTCTGATGTCTGATAGCTTTTCTCTACGAGGATACAGAGACTCTGATTTAATATAAAGGCTACATGCATGGGTAGGGGTTATTTCACACTGATTCACTTAACAATTCTGTCTGCAGCAGATAAAGTAAATGTTCCTGTAGACCTCATTCCCGTTACCTTAACAGGGAATTGAACTGCTGACTTAATGAGGAGGGTATATAGGGGTTTTTAGAGCTGCCCATGTTCTGTCTGGCTGTAAAGGAAATCAGATGATGCCACCAGCTTGATGAAAAAGAATATTTTTAAATTTACTGAAGTTCTTTATAAATAGACTTTTTAAAGTTTGAGGATTCTTTAGCTTAGTATAAACATTTGCATGTTGTCAAACTGAGAAACTAAGCCAAAGTTATAACCAAAAAATCTGAGTGAATGGAAATTAAATCAGTAAGATTTTTACTCAAAACAAATATTTTACTTGATATATGCTTTCTTAGGATATTAAAAATGGCCAGTTGATATGTGCCTGTAAGCACGGAGATTATTTTAATTTGCTTTATCTGACGGTTATTTTTCAAAGCGTAATTGGATAAATTACTTCTACTTTTGCTTTTTTAACTACTATACGACTAATAATAACCAATATAGCTTTATAGTGGCATCTTTCGTGCGTTATGGCAACATAATACCCTTAGAGCACTCTTTGGAAGTGTCATCGAATTGGCACATTTGAAATGTTGCTGGCTCAAGCTCAAAATTGCAAACTCATTTTTCAACCTCCCTTGCAGGGAGAGACCGCCTGAGACCTGGACGCCATTGTTTGGGTGTATCCAGAGTCCTTATTTCATGAGTATTAGTAGGAAACAGGCTGCATGAATAATGTTTGTTCTGATGATGTGGGTTCATAGTCTCCCCATGAGAGAGGTTCCAGGGCACAGATTCAATTAAAGCAGGGGCAGCTGCATGATCCCATCAGCAGCTTTCGGTGTCTCCACAACTGCATGAAAACACACGGTTGCTTGTCTTCCAGACCTAACTCATCTACTCCAGTCTCAGGGCTTTCCACTACTAATTTCATTTCCTTTCTATACCAACAACAAAATCAGCTGTATGCAACTTGAAACTGTTAGTAGATTTTAAAAAGTCATTTAATTTTTAAAAATATGGTCTCATCACCTACTGGCCCATAAACCCTTTGACCCAAATGTGTTCTGCCTACAAGATGTGCCCAGGTATAGATGGAACAGAGACTGGGGGAATGGCCAATAAATGAGTGGCCCGAGTTGAAACCCACTCCATGGATGAGAACTGATCTATGTTTGCAGAAGAAGCCTAGCATGACTGTCCTCTGAGAGAGTCCATCCAGCAGCCAATGGAAACAAATGTAGAGACCCACAACAAACACTAGATGGAGCTTGGGGAGTCTTATAAAAGAGTTGGGGGAGGGGAAATTGAAGAACCCAAAGGGGATAGGGAGTCTACAAGAAGACCAACAGAGTCAACTAACCTGGGCACTTGGGGACTCCCAGACACAGAACCACTACCCAAAGAGCAAGCATGGCCTAGACTTAGGACTCCCATACATATATAGCATACATATATCTTGGTTTTTGTGTGGGTAGCTCAACAACTAGAGCAAGGGCTGTCCATGACTCTGTTGCCTGCCTGTGGATCCCATTCACCTAATTGGGTTGCCTTGTCTGGCTTGAGAGGGAGAGGATATACCTAGACCTGCAGTGAGTTGATATGCCAGGTTAGGTTGATTCTTATAGGGAGGCCTCTGCCTCTCAGAGGATAAGGTGAGGGTAGGGGATATGTGAGTGAGAGATACCAAGAGGAGAGGCAGGGGTTGTAATCAGAATGTAAAGTGAATAAATTAATTAATTAATTAATGAAAAAATATGGTCTATTGTTTTTAAATACAATTAACAAAAATTAAGTAACAACAATAATAAAAGAATAACAAAGTTAAGTAATAACATGTACTAGCATTTGAAAAGATTTATTTAGATAGTCTCCAGTCATGAAATGTTCGTCAACAAAGGATATCGCTACATTGTAGCCAAGAGAGACTGTTAAATTATAAATAGCTTTCTTCATAGGGTAATAGTCCAGTTTACTTTCTGCTGCTGTAAAAAAAACACCATTACCAAAAACAACTTGGGGAAGAAAGGGTTACTTAACCTTAGAGTTACAGTTTAGCAGTGAGGAAAGTCAGGGCAGGAACTCCAACAGGACAGAATCTAGAAACAAAAACCACCAGAGGAACAATGGTTGCCCACTCTGGGTCCTGTTCAACACAACTCTCTTACACAACCCAGAAAAATACCTTCCCCTGAGTGGCACTGCCCACAGTTGGCTGGACCCTGTCACATCAATCACAAATCAAGAAAATTCTCCACACACATGACCACAGTTCAGTATGACCTGTGCAGTTTCTCAACCAAGACTCTGTCGTCATGGGTAATGTTTGGTTCTGTTGATTTGAAAATAAAAGCTAACCAGGACAGGTGGAATCAGGGCTAGAATTTTTAAAAGCAACCTGTTAATGTTACCACCAAATAAAATTTTCATAGGTGCATAAAATACTTTTGAATATTCATTTGGCTCTTTGCGTGATTATGATGCAGAAAGAAATACTGCCTCCAAACCTGGTGACTTCACAATAGCCCTCACTTATTTATTTTGTCATGAGTGGGCAAATTAGCCATTGTATCTACTCAGCTCCACATTTCAGAGGAACCTAATTTCTGTCCCTGGAGTTTTCTCATTCTCCTGGATCAGTAGCTACACAGAATGTAGTCTTACAGTAAGTAGCAGGGGTTCCAGAAGCCATACCATACAGAGAAGAACATCCAGGACCTCTGCTGAGATCATGTCTGCTCCAATTCCATGGACTGCTATGGTTACATAATCATGCCATGGCTGACATCAGTGGAATGATAGTATCTTGACCAACAGAATACCAGACAAAGTCATGAGGCAAAGGCATAGGAACATATGTCTGAAAGAGAGATGTGATGAATGGGAGGAAACACTGCACTTGAGTGTAGAAATTACCTCATCCATACCTACAGTGTACCACACTAACAATTAAGGAGAAAATATATTGGTATATTATGACAGAGCGGGCTTCAGCCACCTCTCACCTCCATCCTCACCTTACCCAGTGCTGTCTTATAATATATATCAAGATTAGACAAGATCCCCCAAATGTCAAATTAGGCTAAAGCCACATAAAGAACTACACCATTTTACAACAAAATCATTTCACAGCACACACTTGAATGTTAACATTTCTTCAATTACCAAATTCTTCCCACCCGGTAATTTAATCTGCCTTTCAGGCCAGCTAGCTAAATCATGTTTTCTCACATTTTGAATTACACCATCCTAAATGGAATATACCTTGTCACCGAGTCATTTATTTGATGCCATACTTAATTGCTCTCTTTAGTCCCTGCATGTGTAGTCAATTTATCAGACAAAACGTATTTGAACTTGAAACTGATTCCATGGAAGAGAAGCTAGAGGCAAAGTACAGCTAAAGCCTCTCCAGAGGGACCTTTCAGTGAATTTAATCTATGGCATCCAAAAAAGAGTAATTGCATCCACTGTATACATAAATCTCAGCCCTGGAAATCCTGGTAGTAATTGATGAATATGAAGATGATTCAAATGTAATTAATTTAATGTCTTATGCTTTCAAAATTCAGACTAAGATATAATTTGTTTCTTATATTAGGATCTTAAAACTCAGGCCAGGATCTTAGAACTCAGGCATTTTAATGTTATACCAAGCTACCTCAGAAAAGTAATTAGGGGGCAGTCCTGTCTTTATAGTCACCTCTCCTATTAGTAACCATGCTACCTGCACTGAATTAGAAAACTCTTGAGTAGTCCCCTCAAATGATGCAAAGAACCAAGTTGAAAATAGGGTGAAATGTAGAGAAATTGTCTTGGAGGGAAACATATCTTACTCTCCTCTAAAGACACACAGCATCTCCCACTTAGAGCAAGAATTCAAGGCCAGCAGAGGCTGAATGATTGGCTGACACCATAAGAGTGATTTCGGGGGATAGGAACCGTGGCCATTGCTGCCTTACTGGGACAGATATGTCATCACGTCAGGTGTGAAGACAGCTTCTTGGCCACCCTCCCAGTGACAAGTGTAGGTCGGGAGCATGGGGCCATAGCTGCTATTATGTGCAGAATTAAACCCGCCACATGAAAGAAAAAGGGTCCCTGGGCTTCAAGACCTACAAGTTGAGATTTTTCCTGTTCCGTGAAATGAGGAGTTTCTCAGCAACACTCAGGAATACCAATGAACAGCTCTATGGTAACCGAGGCAACAAATCCATCTGAAAAAGCAAGTGGGAGAGGCTAGGAGAGCAAAGAGAAACCACCAACTTAACTCTTATTTTCGAAAACTACAGCTAATACAAAACATCCTGGGAGGGGCTGATATTGTCTTTTAATTCACAAAATCTACTTCCATAGTTTATTCTTGCACCATCTTTGCACATCAGAAGGTGATGCAGCTGTTTCTGACCTTTCTGCAAACACTAATCAGTTAGAAAATCATCATTTTTGAGTAGAGAAGCTGGACATGCTTGGTGCTCTGAGCAACGGCTTTCACTTCATCCCAACCAGCTCACCATCCATGGAATGACAGCTGCTTCTTCCTTTACAGTGGCTGGTATTGTTCTTAACTCTGGGCTTCCAGTTTTTAAGTCTTAACCAGGAATTTTCCAGGAATTCCTCCACACAACTAACCTCCACCAGCAAGTGCCAAAGACCAGCATGACCTGACTCTACTACATGGGAGTTCTGGGGTCCCCCATACTCATCATAAACCTGAGAAAGCTGGAACTTTCTAGATGCTTCTTATATAGAAGCATGATCCGTCACCATGATGCAGACCCTAGCTGGGAGCTACAGGGTTGCCAGGAAACATCCAGCCTGTTGAAATCATTACCTTCCCAACAGAGTCTATTTTACATAAAATATGCCCCAAATAACCACATCTCACACAACTGAGATTTGCTACTTGAAATGTCTTGAAATACGAATATGTCTTTGCTTGAATTGTTCACCTAATAGTGGGATTTTAAATCTTGCTCTTGGTTCAAGACATTGAGCACAAAGAGAGATGCTAATGTATCTTAATCATCAGTAGAGTGCCATACAATTTGTCAACGTTACCTGTGGGTTTTAAAAGTAACTCTACTCACTTTTTTTTGTTTACTGCTGGTTTAAAATTCTACAAATTTAACCATTTCCGTGTGTATAAGTACATATAAGTAAATATACATATTTGTACTTCTTTTTAGAGACGGGGTCTTAGTATGTAACTCTAGCTGGCCTAAAACTTGCTACATAGGCCAAGTTGGCCTTGAGCTCAGAGATTCTTCTGCCTCTACTTCCACGATGCTGGTATTAAAAGCATTAATCACCATGCCTGGCGTCAAAAGGTTATCTGTCTGGCCCCACCCGCAGGATGTTTTGCTCCTTTCTACCTCTTCAGTGCTTGTATAGTTACGTTTAAATTTCTGTGCCCAACTATCTAACCAGAGGAACCAAGGGAAGGGTTTATTTCGATGCAGTTTCAGAAGGTGCAAAACCCATCCTAGTGTGAAATGTGTGGTAGTGTAGGTTTTGGTGACATATTTGTGGTGATGGGGTCTCACACTGTTCCCAATGGGGACATGGAGAAAGCACTGGAACCAGAGTCCTGGGTGTAATCTTAAAAGACCCACTCTTAGTGATCTACCTGCAACTAGCTGTGCTTTGCCTCATTAGTGCAACACCTTAACCAGCATCTTAACCAGTACACTCCTTCAGGAATAAGCACTCAAAACATGAACCTGTGATATATACTTCAGGTTCAACCCCTAACGTCATCATGGTGTTGAAATAATGCAGTACCACGTGGATCATGTTAATCTCTCCTAAGTCTGTGTTTGGATTGTCTCCAAAACTCCTGAGCTTACAACATTTCTCAAGCATTTTCCATAACAAATCACACCATTGAAGCATCTGCAGTGTCATCTTTGAATTTTATTAGTCTTATAAATCAAAATTTTAGAAACATTGAAAGTAGCAGCAAGCATCTGCCACCCCTCTTTCCTTCTTAACTTTGGAAAGAACACTGAAGAACCTGATTAGGCCCTGTCATGACCAGTTCTGGCTCATCTATGTCATTTTAAACTGTGTTTGTTTTAGCGAAGAGTGTAGCTCAGTGACAAAGCACCTGGCTAGTGTACACAGGCCCCTGTTTTCAGTCACCAGCGCTAAGAAACAAAGCAAAGAAAACAAAGCAGACTTAAATAAGTAAACTAAATAAATAAAAACCACAAATGTCCTCAGGTTGATTCTAATGGATCCTGGACTTCAAGTTCTTCAGATACACCCTCTCATTGGGATCTATTCATGCTACAATAGCCACACTTCCTGACTATCAATTTCAAACTGAAAACAGCCCCTATGCCACTGAACTAGTAATAAATATCAGATACTTTAAATCAAAACCTGAGTCCTTGCTCTTCTGTTCAACCTTAAAGGCTCTACATCAAGTTTTTAGACAACTTCTCCCCCAGAGGTGAGAAAAGTCAACGAAGTTTCCAAATATTACTTCTGTGATGTTCCCTTGCTTTCTACTGTCCTATATCATTTCCAAATAGGAAATAGTCGCTGATTTTAATACTGAACACTAACTCCAGGCAGAGTGATGGAAACTATATAGCATAGTCAGCATCCTGGCGATGATGGCTGTACTTAGCGTCCCCTGTCAGGTACCTGGCCTGTCCTAGAACTGCCAGCTTCATACATTACTACCAACTTCCGAATTATCTCTTAAGAAAAATGAGAAAAGGATTTTAGAATAAAATTGAGAGTTTAAGTGTCCAAAGCTATGCAGAAGTAAGCGATGAACGCAATTTAAATCCAGGTTCATGTCCAGATCACACGAAACCTTCACACTGCAACCACTTAGTTCAGGTCCAGATCACACGAAACCTTCACACTGCAACCACTTAGTTCAGGTCCAGATCACACGAAACCTTCACACTGCAACCACTTAGTTCAGGTCCAGATCACACGAAACCTTCACACTGCAACCACTTAGTTCAGGTCCAGATCACACGAAACCTTCACACTGCAACCACTTAGTTCATGTCCAGATCACACGAAACCTTCACACTGCAACCACTTAGTTCAGGTCCAGATCACACGAAAACTTCACACTGCAACCACTTAGTTCAGGTCCAGATCAAATGAAACCTTCACACTGCAACCACTTAGTTCAGGTCCAGATCAAACGAAACCTTCACACTGCAACCACTTAGTTCAGGTCCAGATCAAATGAAACCTTCACACTGCAACCACTTAGTTCAGGTCCAGATCACACGAAACCTTCACACTGCAACCACTTAGTTCTGGGAGGTTGGGCTACATAAAGGTAGAATGTGCTGAGCAAAATGCTATCCATGATAAAACCAAATTTACACAATATCTTTCCACAAATTCAGCCCTACAAAGGATAATAGATGGAAAACTCCAACACAAAGAGGAAAACTACACCCTAGAAAAAACAAGAAAGGATTCTTCTTATGACTACCCCAAAAGAAGATACCCATACAAACAAAAAACTACCTCTAACAACAAAAATAATAGGAAACAACAATCACTAGTCCTTAATATCTCTCAGCATCAATAGACTTAATTCCAAAATAAAAAGACTAGACTAAGAGATTGGATACATAAATAGTACTTAACATTTTGCTACATACAAGAAATGTACCTCAGTGTCAAAGACAGACACTATCTCAGAGTAAAAGGCTGGAAAACAATTTTCCAAGCAAATGGTCCCAAAAAACAAGCTGGAGTAGACATTTTAATACTGAATAAAATAAATCTTCAGCCAAAATTATCAAAAAAAATAAATAAAAAGGTAAGGAAGGACACTTCATACTCATCAAAGGAAAAATCTAACAAGATGAATTCTCAATTTTAAACATCTATGCTCCAAATGCAAGGGCATCCACATTCATAAAAGAAACTTCATTAAGCTCAAAGCACACATTGCATGGAGTTCTCATGGAGAGACTCCCAGGTGCATATGCAGGAGAGGATAGCATTTTCTGGCATCAATGAGAGGAGAGGCCTTTGGTCCAGTAAAGGCTCCTTTTCCTAGTGTAGGAGAATGATAAGGCACTGAGGTGGGAGAGGGAGTTTGGGAGAGGGAGCATCTTCATGGAGACCATTGGAGAGGGAGAATGAATGGAATTGGCAGAAAGGGGATAACATCTGAAATGTAAATACAGAGAATATCTATTTTTTAAAAAAAGAGAAAAATATAAGATTTTTTAGAATTTAATGAAAATGAAGGCACAACATATCCAAACTTATGTGACACAATGAAAGCAGTGTTAAGAGAAAACTTATAGCTCTGAATACCTCCAAAAAGAAACTGGAGAGAGCATACACTAACAGCTTGACAGCATACCTGAAAGCTCTAGAACAAAAAGAAGTAAACATACCTAAGAGGAGTAGATGGCAGAAAAAAAAACAAACTCGGAACTGAAAGCAACCGAGTAAAAAGAAAATACAAAGAATCAACAAAACCAGGAGCTAGTTCTTTGAGAAAAATCAACAAGATAACCAGACTAACAGGAGTATACAATGACAGTATTTAATTAACAAAATCAGAAATAAAAAGAGACACATAACAACAGAAAACGAGGTAAAAAAAGAAACAAAAAATATCAGATCCTACTACAAAAAGGCTATAGTCAACAAAACTGGAAAATATGGATGAAATGGACAATTTTCCACACCTATACCAGGAACCTAAGTTAAATCAGAATCGGACTAACCATGTAAACAGTCCCATAACCCCTAAAGAAACACAAGGAGTCATTAAAAGTCTCCCAACCAAAAAAAGCCCAAAACATGATGGGTTTCATGCAGAATTTTATCAGACCTTCATAGAAGACCTAATACCAATACTCTCCAAACTATTTCACAAAATTGAAACAGAAAGAATGCTGCTCAACTCCTTCTATGATGCCACAATTATGCTCATTCCTACACAGAAATACCCTACAAGGAAAGAGAATCTCAGATCAATTTCACTTATGAATATAAAAACACTCAATAAAATTCACACAAGCCAAATGCAAGAACACATCAAAATGATCATCCATTATGATCAAGTAGGCTTCAGCCCAGGGATGCAGAAATGGTTTAATATATGGAAATCCACCAATATAATCCCCTATATAAACAAACTCAAAGAAAAATACCACATGATCATCTCATTAGATGCTGAGAAAGCATTTGACAAAATTCAACACCCTTCATGTTAAAAGTTTTGGAAAGATCAGGAATGCAAGGTTCATACCTAAACATAGTAAAAACAATATACAGCAAACCAGTAGCCAACATCAAACTAAATGGTGAGAAACTTGAAGCAATCCCACAAATATCAGGTACTAGATAAGGACGGCCACTCTCCCCCTACCTATTCAATATAGTACTCTACAGATTCAAGAAACGACCATCAAAATTCCAATCTATTTCTTCATAAAATTAGAATGAAAAATTGGTAATTTTTTGAATAACAAAACTACCAGAATATCAAAAACTATCAACAATAAAATAATTTCTGGGGGAAATCACCATCCCTGACTTCAAGCTGTAGTACAGAACAGTCATGATAAAAACTGCATGGTATTGGTACAGAGAAAGGCAGGTAGATCAGTGGAATAGTATTGAAGGTCCAGAAATTAACCCACACACCTATGGTCACTTGATCTTTGACAAAGGAGCTAAAACCATCCTCTAGAAAAAAAAGATAGCATTTTCAACAAGTGAGTGCTGACTGTCTGCTTGTAGAATAATGCAAATTGGTCCGTTCATATCTTCTTGTACAAAGTCCAAGTCCAAGTGGATCAAGGACCTCCACATAAAACCAGATACACTGAAACTAATAGAAGAAAAAGTGGAGGAGAACCTTGAACACATGGGTACAGGGGAAAATTTCCTGAACAGAACACCAATGGCTTATGCTCTAAGATCAAGAATCAACAAATGCAACTTCATAACATTGCAAAGCTTCTGTAAGGCAAAGGACACTGCCCATGAGACAAAACTGAAACCAGCATATTGGGAAAAAAAACTTTACCAATCCTGCATCTGATAAAGGGCTAATATCCAATATATTCAAAGAACTCACAAAGTTAGACTTCAGAGAGTCAAATAAACACATTAAAAATGGGGTACAGAGCTAAACAAAGAATTGTCAACTAAGGAATATAGAATAGCCAAAAAGCACCTAAAGAATTGTTCAACATCATTAGTTATCAGAGAAATGTGAACCAAAAAAACCCTCAAATTCCACCTAACACTAGTCAGATGTCTAAGGTCAAAAACTCAGGTGACAGCAGATACTGGCGAGGATTTGGAGAAAGAGGAACACTCCTCAACTGTTTGTGGGATTTTTCTGGTACAACCACTCTGGAAATTAGTCTCAGGGACTAAGCCACCAACCAAGTGTACACATGGAGGAACCTATGGCTTCAGCAGCATATGTAGCAGAGAATGGCTTTGCTGGACATCACTGGTGTAAGAGAGGGCCTTGGTCCTGTGAAGCTTTGATGCCCCAATATAGGGGAATGCCAGGGCAGGGAGGCAGAAATGCCTAAGTGGGTGGGGGAGCATCCTCATAGAAGCAGGGGGAGGGAGGATGTCATAGGGGATTTTCAGAGGGGAAACTGAGAAAGAGGAGAACATTTGAAATATAAGTAAATAAAACATCCAATGAAAAAGGGGGAAAAAAGAAAAAAATCCATATTAATTATTTTTAAGCAGCAAGAAGGCTATAGCAGAAAAGCTTCTATATGCTTCAAACAGCAAAGCTCAATGAATCTAAAACACAGCCTCATGCCTGGAACTCTAGGGCTAAGTGAAAAGTGCTACTTTTGTGCTGAAATTCTCCTCTGCTCACTTCTCTCAAGGGCTGCCACAGAAGAAACTCTGAGATGCACATGTGTGCAAGCAGCTACTGCCATGACCATTGTGAAAAGTAAATGTTCAACTAGTTAATAATCTATTCACACCCATAAAATGTAGGTTTCCCATTCATAAATTATGAAAAGAAAATTACAGAACCTACTACTTTGAGGATAATGTAGACACAACCTTGGGACTCTTTTACAACTAAATTCTTCCTGACTTTTGCCTGCATGGCACTGTTTATCCATCTGCACAGACACTCTCTGAAGGCTCTGAATCATCCCGACTACTCATTTACTTTCTCCTTTACACCCACACATGTTTACAAACATGGAGTTACAAAGACAGTGGGCCTAGCCTGAACCCTGACCACAGTCTCAGATATCCAGATCTAGAAACTCAAAAGCATCAGTAACATTACTTTAGAAATGTCTCCCAGGAGCACAGCCTAGGAAGGTCTCAGGTGGGGAAGGGCACAGCCTTAATTAGACAACCTCAAATGAGATAAAATCAATACACAGTCTTTGTTTGATAAGTGCATTTGCTACATGAGTACAGTATTCATCTCACTTTCCAATATCCACAGCCACTTTCTCTGCCTTCACCACTCCTATATGAACCTTCCTCAAACTAAACCTCATAGACTGGAAAGATGTCTCCATGGGTAAAGCAATGCCCCCACAGGCATGAAGACCTGGGTTCTGAACCCTAGAACTTATGTAAAGCTAAGTTTGGTACAGCATACCTATAATCCCTGTGGGATCAGGACAGATGATGGGGGTAGGGTCTCTGGATGAATCCCAGGAATCAGACCCTGGAGATAATGTCAGGGTGCAGATCTGAGTTTATTGCACAGTGCACAGCTTATATACAGTGCTTAAGCCAATCCCAAGATTCTAAATCCTCAGTGAATCATATCTCACCAGATAGATACCATGTCCATTCAAAACCTTGCCTGATGAGGTTACTCAGTAGGTAATGGTGTGGGGTGTGGGAGTATTAGGACTTCCACGAAAATGGGAAAGCCAACCTTCTTGGTGTACTCTCAGCATCTTTACAAGAATCTCTTATGCCTTCTAGATTTTCTGTATAGTCACTACCCCATGGATGGCCAAACAACATACCTATCACATTCCAGCTCCTCTTGGAGTATCCTGGGTCCATCCATTTCTTCTGACACTGTCAGTGCCCCATTCCTCCACTAAGGCCTTCTCTAACGAGTCTTGTTTTTTATTTTAACTTATCAATGCTTAAGGCTTTCTTTTAGTTTAGAGTTATTGTTAATACTGTTTGCTCCAGTACAGTTCAGAACGCAAGTGCACACACAGAGGGAAAGCCCCTGTGAGCCCTGCCCAACTTGTGGTTACTCTTCTAGTGCTAGTGGGCCTTACTGACTGCACCCACTAGGTAGCTTCATTAGCTTTCTTTTCTTCTAGGCAACTTCACTGAACAATACTGGTACTAGCAAAATTAGAAACTAATACTTACTGTCTTAGCTAGGGTTTTATTGCTAGGAAAAGACACCATGACCAAAGCAACTCTTATAAAGGCAAACATTTAGCTGACACTGGTTTACAGTTTCAGAGGTTTAGTCCTCTGGCAGGCAGACATGATGGTGGGGAGTCAAGAATTTTACACCTTGATCAGAAGGCAACCAGTGGAAAACAATTTGTTTCACACTGGGCATAGCTTGAACATTTATGGCCTCAAAGCTATGCCTCCACAGAGACAGACTTTATCTAACAAGCCCACATCTCCTCCAGTAAGGTGTGCCTCCTTACAGTGCCACTCCCTACCGGCTAAACCTATTCAAACCACTACACTCACACTGCTTCAAGAGTAGCAACAGTCTAACACATACAGAATGAAACATTGTTGCAGGTGCTGCTGAGTCTCAGGAGTGAACAATGATGAGACAGGAAAAAAAAACTAACACCTGAATAACAGAACATTTACAGCTAATTCTCCAGCACACTGTATTAAACTATTAAGCCATGTTGGCCATGGTGGTACACACCCGCAGTCCTAGCACGTGAAAAGCAGAAGCAGAAGGAGCACACACTCTTGGCCAGCCTAGGCTGCTAGTTTAATTCTCCACCTGACACAGTCAGGAATCATCCTTCATAAGGAGAGTCTTGGTGAGAGGGAATCTAGATGAGTTGCCCTGTAGGAATGTCTACAAAGAAATTGTCTTAATGAGTTTCACTGAGGTGAGAAGACCTGGCCTAAGGTAGCATCATTCGCTGACTTTGTTTCCAGAACTCTGTAAAAAAGAGGGGGACTCTCTGAACCACAGCTCTCATGGTTAAAGAATAAAAACATTTGGACTGGTAAGATGACTCAGCAAGTGAAAACACAAAAACAAACACAATTTGCTTTGTTACCTTGATAGCCTGAATTTGATCCCTGCAACCTCCATACAGGGACTGAAGAAACAGAGTGCACACACGAGTCGTGGCATATACTACCCCACGTGTATCTTTCACTTTAAAACTCCTTGCTTGGCTCCCAGGGACTTGGCCTACTGGGAGGATGGGGAAATGAGGAGAAGACAAACACAGAGACCCACAGAAATGAGATCCGGGTTCTGATGGAGAAGCCTCAGCAGCCCAGACACCCCTGTTTATTATGTACAGTTGAACAGGAAGACAGTTATTACATATACTTGAACAGGATGACAGCATTATTAAACACAGTTGAACAAAGAGGCAGGTTACTGTATATATTTGAACAGGGAGAAAAGGTTATTACACTCAGATAAAAAGGAGGCAGGCTTATATTACACAGCTGGATGAAGGAGACGGGTTTAACTAATCTTGGCAGGGCTGTCTCTATAGATGAACAGTCTCCAGGCTATAAGGATCCAGAGGGGAAAGTAATGTCGGACATCTTGTGCATACACTGTAAACTGTGAAAACTGCACACACTCACACCAGTAGGACAAGCTTTGCCATTTCCCTAAACCTAGCTTGGGGAAAATTTTGCCACATCCTCTATGTCTAAGGCTTTGAGGTCCTTGATACAACTGTGCCCAAGTCAACACACATTCAGAACTTCACTTGCTCAGGACTTTCCTACAGAACACATGTATCTGTAATAGTAACAAAGGAACAAAATCCGTATCTAATACATATGGATTAAGGCAGATGCAGAATAAAATGCCCTTTAGCAAACGACCAGCTCATCTTTACTTAGTAATATTTGCTATGAATTCCAACCATTTATTCTTTTATTGATCTAAAATCTTTGAGGAACACACATATGAGGACTCTACTCTTGCTGGAATTCTCAAAGATAGTAAGCTTGGGGAATCCATGAACTGTTCCCGCAAACAGAGAAGGTATGAGGAGGAAAACGGAGTGGGGGGGGGATGACAAGACAATAAAGAGAAAAGCGCTATAGCCATGCCTCATAGTTGGCATGTAATAAAAGCATGTATAAGCTAGCAGATGTCTGCAGAAGGAAGGAAGAGAGCATAAGAAATCACACGACAATGCTACTTGCCTCTGCACAGTACATTAAAAACCCAACTAGCTTGGTTTTTAACACCTGCAAACCTGTCAACTCTGATGTCCCATAAAAACCATAATATAAAGTCATTTAGCTGCATCATTCTGCTTCACCTTTAAGTGACTGCTGTCTATCCCTAACACCATTAAGGAGGTGGGAGCAATGCTGAAACTACAAGATAACATGAGGCAGGTCACCATGTAAGGTCTGGGAGCCAAGCATAAGACACAGCCAGCCTGGACCCAGTGAAGTCAAGCTATATGAAGCCAAATAAATAAACACTAGCAAGCAATGGGTTTTGTGCCTGGACTTTTGTTTTAATATTATATCCATGCCTACAAAGCCATTCCAATAGGACCAAGGTAGGTCAAGAATTAAAATGTAAGTAAGGGCAGTGGCCTCTGTATAGACTATTCCAACAGTTGCTTATTAATATCCTTGTGTGTCCCAGCCCTGAGACAGAGCCAGAACCATGACTGATGCTGTGTTCACTTAACCCTGAGATTCAGCCAAAGCAACCTATCCCTGAGATACAATCTGAGCCCTGACTGATACTATATTCACCTGGCCCCCCAAAGACTGCATTCCACACTTTCTAGATGTTTTCTATACTTGGGCTGAAATGATTCAAAGCACTCTACACACACATTCTGAGACAAGACCCAAGCAATGTGGTACAATGGCCCTACAGTGTCTTCTAAATGCTCTAACTGCCTCAGAGGCTGGGAAGCTTGCTCCATTTATTCAAACATAAAGATGAACATTTCTCTTTTAATGTCTTTTTCCTTCCCATAATCATCTGTGCTCTAATTCAAAGAAATGCAATTTCATCGTTGGTTCCCCATGCTGATGTTTGAGAAAGGAGCACGTGACATGACCGTAATGACTAAGGAATACAATGAAGACTCCACGAGTAAATGATTTCAAGCAATACAAGCACTTACTATAAAGCACTTCCTTCTCTGAAAGACTTAAAAGATTGAGCTCTAACTGCCTCTGAGAACCGCTTGGAGAAAGACAGCCGGGGGCAGTGTCAAAGAGCTTCCTGGGAATCCCTCACAAGAGCTTCAGCAAAAGGAACGGAGAATAAGGGGAAGACAGATTCTCACAAAACAGGTTTGTCACTGCTCTGCTGAGAAACACAGCCTAGTCCCATCATAAGCTACAGGACAGGAAAAAGAAAGAAAGAGAGAGAGAGAGAGAGAGAGAGAGAGAGAGAGAGAGAGAGAGAGGAAAGAAAGAAAAGAAAAGAAAAGAAAAGAAAAGAAAAGAAAAGAAAAGAAAAAAGAAAATGGTCCTAAGCTGCAGTTGAAGGGGAAGTTTATTTCAGTGCTTGGTGATACCTCACACAATGAGAGAGTTTTATTTTCTTTCCTGGCGAAATGCCCCTCTATCTTCAGGGCTGCAGAATGCTATCTTCTACAAATAGCAGAGGACTCCAAAGAGAGAGGAGCTGTCCCTGATAAGCAGTTCTATGATAAGCCCCCCCCCATCTCAGTTAGGATTTTACTGCTATAAACAGACACCATGACCAAGGCAACCTTTATAAGGACATTTAATTGGGGCTGGCTTACAGGTTCAGAGGTGCCGTTCATTATCATTAAGGTGGGAGCGTGGCAGCATCCAGGCGGGAGAAGCTGAGAGTTCTACATGTTCATCTGAAGGCTGCTAGGAGAAAGATAGCTTCCAAGCAACTAGGATGAGGAACTTAAAGCTAATGCCCAGTGACACACTTCCTCCAACAAGGTCACACTTTCGAATAGTGCCACTCCCTGAGACAAGCATATCCAAACCACCACAAGCCCCAAACAAGGAAGCAATGTTCCTAATGTTTGTTGCTCCTAGTAAACAAAACACTAACTTGAAGTAGAGATTACCAAATTTCATTCCCACCCCCTGCATTCTACCCACTACCCTCCCACCCCACCCCTGCTCCCCTTTTTCTCTCTTTCCTTTCCTTGACCTCTATTCTTTTGGAATGTAAAATGTGGAAGAAATCAGATTCACTGAAGAGGAACAGGGAAAACAGAGGAGGAAGGTGCTAATGAGCTGACTGACAGCCATGGTGGAAAACCAAGTCTGGAATCTTCCCACATGTCCAAGATTGCCTGTGAAACCCGGTCCAGATCCCCAGAGAGCATCCGCAGCTATTACGTTCATGGCCGAAAAGAGCATTCAAAATGTCAGAGCTGAAGTGGTCAAGAGTAAAGTGGTCTAAAGGCGGCCTCTGAGAGCCGCAGTGTCTGCCCTGGCTGAGTCGGTAGCAGACTCCCAAAGTACCAGCTTCCTACCAGACCTCATAAGAAGAGGAAGGTTGGCACACCATGAGGAGCAGGAAGATATTGTGTCACATGTATATCCTACAGGACAAGAACCCACAAGGTCAAAGATTCAGGTGGACACAGATTCATGCCTACCCAAGTACATGATCTGCAGGGCAAAACATAGCATTATCACAAATAGCCCAGGGAAACAGCAAGGAAACACTGCCATTGGCAGAGCCCAGTCTTCAGTAAGGAGGAGGTAACTGGCTTTGCACCCCGTGCATGAACAGATCGCAGCAGCTTAATGTTCCTCAGCGTGTCAATACGCTTTTCAAACACAAGGCCTTTAAAACAACCAATTGCTTTGCTTTCCAGCAAAAAGCTAAGAATTGTTCTTCTCATTCTAAGGTAGCAATTTGATGTACCTGGTTCTCACTCCCATCATACCACATATAATCTAATCGGGTTCTCTAATGTTTTCAGTATCAATTATTCCTTCTTTTTGGATTGATCTAAATGTGTATACCTTTAATCAGGGTGATTTGTTTGGTTCTCAATGTACTTATACTTTTCTTCCAAGATATGAAAGGACCCTGTTCATTATAAATGCCAACCTCTGAATAGAAGAGACTCTTTAGACAAGAAGGAAATATTCCTGATGTGGATAGGAGGGAGTCTGCTTTTTTTTCTCATGTTGGTTTTACATTGTTTTTTTAAATGCATAACAGTTGCTAACATGAGTCATAAGAATTATTCACAAATAATTGTAGGAGTTTTGTGCCCTATTCCAGAAAAAAAATAAACTTTTAATGACTTGCCTTTTCCTTTGCAAAATAAATACTAGAACTCACTCATCAATCACCTACTTACCACTTATGTGAAACGCTACAAAATCATGCTAAACCGTGTAAAATCTGTCATGTCAGAGATCTTTGACATGATATTCACATTTACATCACAAACCCACACAAACGGATTTTCAAAAATAAGAATCCATAGGAAATGAAAAGATTAAAAAGCAATTAATCAATACTATTCAGTGCCCCTTCTCATTGAGGTTAAACAGGAAAGCCATGGGTGAAACCCAGTACTGCAACTTTACTAGTTTCATGGTTATTTTCATTATATAACGTTGCCAGCCCCTAACATCACTAATAACCAGTTTTGTTTTGTTTTTTTTTTTCAAAACGCGGCTGTTAATCTGTTCCTTAAATATTGCTAGGGATAGGGGCTGTGCATGGGAGGAGGTCTGAGGACAACCGGTGTCTCTGTTGTTGCTTCTGTTATTTTCCCATCTCCAAGCCAGCTGGCCTGAGAGGTGTATGAGAGAGAAGTGTGATGTCATGGTCAGTTCTCCTGTGTCCCTCATTCACTAGGCTGCAGATGCATGCCAACACACCCTGCTTTTGACATGAGTTGTAGGAGTTAAATCCAAGGTACTTATGGCGAGTACCCTTTCTTACCCACTGAGCCATCCATCTTACCAGCCCCAGTTCTGCTATATACTTACCACTGTTCACTATACCTCACATTTTATAAATCTTTAGAATACGGGTCCTTGTTGGCATTTCCCCTGCCCTTGCTGAGAACTTTGTCATTCCCTATATTTTAGACTATAAATGTTCTCAAAAGACCTCTTGGAGAAGATTTCAATCAGGGAATGAAACCTCTAAAACTGTGAGGCAAAATACACCTTTTGCCTTTTATAAGTTGGTTAACTCGGGTAGTCTGTTACAATAAAGGGAGACTTACTGTTACAGCTGCACCTTCCCTCATCCTTAGAAACACGGGCTCACCTGGCTGACTTCCCCTGCTATCCTGCTTTGCTGTCTTGTTCCTGATAGCTGTCTCCTGAAAATTCAATAAAACAAATGTCCTTGCCCTCCAATCCTTCAGCAGCCCTACTAGTATTTACTTAAATGGCCTTTTGTTATAAAACCATGTCATAACATGCAGGTTTCAACTACTTTCTGAACACTATTCTTTCCCGAAGATAAAAATCATGGCTTCTTCCTGCGTCCCTCCTGGTACCTGTTACCCAGCACTAAAACTGAGTCTTCTCAATCAATGACTATTGATTGAAGCATGATGTCACGGGTTTCTCACATCGACTTGGGATGCATATATCCTGCTGAGGAGATAAAAGGTTCTCAGACAAAACCTTTCACATCAGAGAAGGATAAAGGCTGCTATCCACACCGGCACAATTACACAGGGGCGACAGAAAAGTGTTCTTCTTACTCTGCTGTGCTTATGAACACAGTAATAAAGAAAAGCCTTGCTCAGTAATCTCAAAATTCTTGGAAATATGAAAGAAAGTGAATTATAAATTTCCAAACAACACCTTCAATTTTTCCCTCTGTTACAGAAATTTATTTCTTGATGGAATTCAAAGAATAAAGAATCCTCCACACAGGGGGATGTTGGGTACAAGTTTGTATTTTACTCCTATGGTTGCCAACTGCAAAAGTCATAAAAACTAAAATTTTCTCTTACATGTAAGAGCACATACACATCTATCTGCCATCTCAGCCATCTAAAAATACTGAAATTTGAGCTTCAGATAATGGATTTTTAAAAGTCCAGATCTTTGCCCTTAGAATGCTATTTTGTATTATATGTCTGTGTGTGTGTTCATAAGTTTCAATTATTGTCATTAGATAGTTTTTCTTAAAGATATAGTAGCACTCAACTTTCCCAAGCAGTTAATTTTTCAAATCATGCCTAAAAGGTAGGACATCTACAATCTCTCTACAACATCTACAACCTGTGTGAGGCCTCCGAGCCGGTGCTCAATTCCTCCTTGGCCAATTTTGCTATTCCATGTGTGTCTAGGAGCTCTCCAGGGTTCCACCAAAGGTTTCCCCTTTGCTGGAAACTCCTGTAAGTGACAACACAAAGGTGTTAGGAGGCTGGATTCTAAAGTTGAATGGTCCATCTGTGGCAAAGAAACCCCAAGGTTTTCATCACATTTCCAGTAGCATTTCTGACCCCAAGATAGGATAGAAGCCACAGGTTTACCATGCTGGGGGTGACAAGAAGACCACCCACCTGGACTTTATTGTTGAGAAAGCTTCCTTGAGTCCAAGAAGCGAAGCAAAACATTTGGGCTGGCATGATATTAAGGAGCAAGCTCTACAAATAGCTTGAAGGGGGTGAGAAGTGAGAAGGGGCAGAAGGGTTTTCCCAAGCCAGCTCACACAGTATTTCCTCTCCAGATTGAGTTTCAAGGAAGTTTGGCCATTCCATTTAGGTAAAGAAAAATGGAGTTATCATTGGCTTCCTTCCAAAGAGAGGTAAACACATCCACGGAGGATGGGAAGGGAATGCCAAATGAGGTGCAGGAGACAGTGGACCTTAGTGTTTGCAGGGCTGTGAACATCTCTTGTGGAGACTCAGTAGATACATGGAAATTGGGGTTCAAGATATCTTCTGCTTGTACCTCAACCACTAGCTTCTCTCTACGTTCTCTTCACCCACACAAAGGCAGCACATTGTGGGGCCGAGAGAGAGACTTTCAGCACACACAGATTGAATCAATAAATAATTGAAGCAGCTTTATGCAAAATCAATTAAAAGAAGTGCTGGCAGGCCCTTCCATGAGATTCTTTAAATCTCAATTTAAAATTGAGAATGTCATGATTCCACCCCATTTTTAATTAATGCCAAGACAGAATTAACAAGCAATATTTCTACCCACCTCTCAGAAAAGGGTCTAATTCTTCATGCTTGTAAGGCTCCGGATTTCTATGAAAAATATGTTGCACTCCCTCTCCTCTATGCTGTATGTTACCATCCTTATCTTTATGTTATTATAACTCTGACACTTGGAGATCAGAGTAATTGGATAATAACCATTGAACTAATAAGATAACTAGCTGCTAGTTCAAAATCTACATGAAGGAACAAAAATTAAAGTAGACACTTTTAAGACATTAAGCAGAAAACAAAAAAGAGAAATTGAAGCTATCCTGGGTTATACAGAAAGTTTAATCTAGCATAAGACACAGTAAGAAAGCCAAATGCTTGGGAAGAGACCCACTGACAGACCTCTTGCCTCCCATGTACAAGGCTCTGCTTTCTGTCCCCAACACTGGAGATGGTAAAAAGGACACTACGAGGCCAGGTAATGACTCTTTCCGTTTATGCTGATGAGATGGTTAGCTGCCCTCTAGAATAGGTAATGTTTTCCATGACATAAAAGCAGTTTAGGTGTGCACATTTTGTAGCAGTCCCATAACATGGTGTTTTCTCACAGCAACAGAAAAGTAACTAAGACAAGAATACAGAGGCAACTCACGTAGCCATCAATAGCAGGAAAGACAAGATTTACATTTTTCTCCGTCTGTTCTGCCTTTTATAAACAGGTAATTCTCCAGGTTAACTTCATAGTTTGCGTGTGTAGACAAGTGTATGAATGAGTAAATCTAGGAATGCTTATATGCATATCTTTGCATAGGTATATATAAAATTTTGTATCTATACTTGCTACTTAACTAATAGATGGTAGAGAATAAGATATTTTTAAATTTAAAAAATTTCATATCCCTGGACTTACTCAGTTCTCCCTTCCGGGGACTTATAAGGCCTGGGGGGGGGGAGTTCAAGACTGGGTAGAAGATCTTCAAGCCAGTGTGGCTGCAGACACACTCAATTCTAAGATAATCCTAGAAAAAAATCTGTTCTTTGTCCAATAGCATAAAGAGACTTAGGCTTTGCTTTACTATGTGGTTTATAAACATTAGACCCATTATAGAAGTAAATTGTTTTAAACCTCTAAGGTTGTTTATGTAATGAAAATAGGATAGGATTCTTGGTTTCACTATTCTTGACTTCTCTGGTGTAAATAGTTTAAAGTCTGGCATATGTACTTGTTAGGGTCTAAAAGTACAGTGTGTTGAAAAAAAACCACTCTGGTAACAAAAGACATGCATTAGGTTTCCTTAGAAGACAGTCACAGACCAGAGTCTGTCAATAACAATTTCACATAAATAGATAGTCAGGCCAATCAAATTCAGAATCATTCCACTAGCCGAGGTTAAACTTGTGTCACCTTCATTTGAAATTTGCCATCATCTTGATTCTCTTATCAGAAGTCAATAGGGAAGAAAAGAGACAGAGAGAGGGAGGGAGGGAGAAAAATAGGTAAGAAAGTTTTTTTAATTTTAAAAAATTTTAATTGTTCTCTTGAGATTCTTTGTAATGAACAACACTCAGTTGAAAAGGTACAAGCATGCAGTACTTGTAAATCTCAGCACTGAGAAGAATGGGGCAGAAGGATAACAGTTGCAGGCCAACCTGGGCTACATATTAAGACTCTTATCTCAGAAAAAAAATTAAAAAAATAGTACAACCAATATTTTTTGGGGGTCCACATAGAGATCTTCAAAAACAACACATTCGTTGTCCAAATAGAAGCTATTTTAAAAGAATTAAAGAGGAGGGCTAGGTGACTACCATCAGGATTCAGGACCTGCACACCGACAGCTGAACTCCCAAACAGCCTCACAAGTGCTCTCCCACCTGAGGCCACAGAGACAGAACTGAGTAATTGCCATCAGAACCCACTGCCTGCTTGCAAACACCCAAACACCCAGGAGCAATCTCCTTTCTGAGCCCATGGGCCCTCAGACAACAGGATAAAAAATTTGAGTCAGAGACAACAAGATCACCTATAATCACTGATAACAAGATGGCAAGAGGAAAGTGCAAAAACCTAAGCAATGGAAACAAAGACAACCTAGCAACATCAGAACCCAATTCTCCAACCACAGCAAGTAGTGGATTTCCCAACACACCAAAAAAAAAAAAAAAAACCAAAATTTAGACTTAAAATCATATTTTATGATGATGATGGAGATCTTTGAGAAGCGCATAAATAACTCCCTTAAACAATTACAGGAAAATCAGGAGAACACGTGTAAACAAATAGAAGCCCTTAAAGAGAAAACACAAAAATCACTCAGAACTATAGGAAAGTACAACCAAACAAGTGAAGGAATTGAAAACAGAAATAGAAACAATAAAGAAATCACAAAAGGAGACAACCCTAGAGATAGAAAACCTAAGAAAATAATCAGGAGTCATAGGCGCAAGCATGAACAACAAACTACAAGAGAAGGAAGAGAGGATCTCAGGAGCAGAAGACAACATAGAAAACATTGACACAGCAGTCAGAGAAAATGCAAAAACCAAAATGCTCCTAATCCAAAAAATCCAGTATATCCAGGACACAATGAGAAGACCAAACCTAGGGATAATAGGTGTAGAAGAGGACGAAGACTCCCAACTAAAAGGCACAGTAAATATCTTCAACAAAATTACAGAAGAAAACTTTCCTACACTTAAGAATGAGATGATCATTAACATACAAGAACCCTACAGAACTACAAATAGATTGGACAAGAAAAGAAACTCCTCTGGACATATAATAGTCAAAACACCAAACATTCAAAACAAAGAAAGAATCCTAAAAGCAGTAAGGGAAAAATGGACAAGTAATATATATAGGCAGACCAATCAAAATTACATCAGTCTTCTCAACAGAGACTATGAAAGCTAGAAGATCCTGGACTAATGTCATACAGACCCAAAGAGAACACAAATTCGAGCCCAGGTAACTATTCAACAAAACTCTCAGTTACCAAAGATAGAGAAACCAAGATATTCCAGGAAAAAAGCAAATTGACACAATATCTGTCCACAAATCCAGATCGACAAAGAATAATAGATGGAAAACTCCACCACAAAGAGGGAAATTTCACCCTAGGAAAAGCAAGAGATTAATTATGCAAGAAAACCAAAAGAAGAAAAGCACACAAACTTAAGTTTACCTCTAACAACAAAAATAACAGGAAATAACAATTACTATTACTTAATATCTCTTAACATCAATGAACTCAATTCCCCAATAAAAAGACATAGACTATCAGACTGGATAAATAAACAGGATCCAGCATTTTGCTGCATGCAGGAAACTCATCTCAGAGACAAAAACAGATACTACCTCAGAGTAAATGGCTGGGAAAAAAACTTTCCAAGCAAACGGCCCCAAGAAGCATGCTGGAGCAGACATTCTAATATCGAATAAAATAGATTTTCAACCAAAAGTTATCAAAAAAGATAACTTTTTCTGTGACTTTTTTCTCGTCACAGAAAAAGAAATCTGTCAAGATAAACTCTCATTCCTGAACATCTATGATCTAAGTGTGGTACACTTACACAATAGAGTACTATTTGGCTATTAGAAACAATGACTTCATGAAATTCCTAGACAAATGGATGGAACTAGAGACTGTCATCCTCAGTGAGATACCCAATCACAAAAGAACACACATGGTATGTACTCACTGATAAGTGGATACTAGCTTCAGAAAGCTCTGAATACCCAAGAAATAATTCACAGACCTTATGAAGCTCAAAAAGAAAGAAGGCCAAATGGGGATACCTCAGTCCTTCTTAGGAGGGAGAACAAAACACTCAAGGGAAGAAATGCAAGGTCAAATAGAGAAACAGGGATTAAAGAAAAGATGATTCAGAGGCTGCCTCATCCAGGGATCCACCACATATGCAGCCACCAAACCCAAGCACTATGGCTGATACCAAGAAGTGCTTACTGGCAGGAACCAAAAAAAGATGCCTTCTCAGGGACTATGTCAGAGTCATACAGATACAGCTGAGCATGTATGCAGCTAACTGTCAGACTGAATATGGAGACTCTAATGAAGGTGCTAAAGAAAAAACTGAAGGAGCTAAAAGAAGTTTCAACCTCATGGGTAGAACAGCATTATCAACCAAACAAACCCTCCAAAACTCCCATGGACTAAAACATCAACCATTGAGCACACATTGAGAGACCTATGGCTTCAGTTGCATATGTAGCTGAAGATAGCAGTGTCTGGCATCAATGTGAGAAGAGGCCTTTCATTCAGGAGGGCACATTTTCCCAGTGTAGGGGAATGCCAAGGCAATGGGGTGGAGAGGGTGATTAGGAGAGAGTCCACCTTTGTGAAGACAAGTGGACCAGGAGGAGGTAGGGAATCAGGGTGGGGAAAGGAGATAACATTTCAAATGTAAATACAGAAAATAATAAAAAATGAAAATAAAACAATAAACACAGGTGAAACTCAAAAAAAAATTAAAGAAACATCTTCCATTTATTTTTTTAAAACAGCTTTTGTGACTATTTCATTTTTGGATAGTGTTTTTTTTTTTTTCAATTGTACCCCTTCATGGATTGTATAACATGCTTATATGATCTAGACAATACCGCGGTGAATAAATGCTGCTACTTCTGTTCAGTATTTTATTAGATATATTTCTATAGATAGATATAGATAATGTAGTTATTGATACAGGCATGTATATAAAACAACCTGCTGGTAACAAATGCTATTGCTCTGCTCTAGTTTTATGCAATGCTCCTAAAACATGGCACAACTAATTGTTGTAAATGTTTGTCTTACTCGAGGGTGTTTTGTTAGATGGTTACTAATGGTCTTTCAAAAGGTCATTGATTTACCAAGAAAGAGGTCTTCTAATCAGCAATTGAAAATTTTTCTCTGTCCATTAGTGTTTCCCATCTGAACTATTGCAGGCACATTTACCTTTTTATTTGCCCGTTATGTTGACTGACAATCAGTTCACATAGTCACAGTCTTACTCTTAGTCCACAGACATATTCTCTCAGATGGCATTAGACCCAATGCCTTTGTGCTTTTCTTCCTTCTCCTTGTTGGGTCCCTTTTAAAGTAAACTTTTATAATACCATACACATTTCTATCGACTTCCACTGTTCATCAGAAGGACAGTTGGTTCAAACACTTCATCTTCTCACTTGATGATACATTTTTGCACTTAAAACAGAGAAGAAGCATCTTCCATCTCCCACCCAACCACCACCAGCAGCCACAGCAGCCAAGCAGCTTCCTGATCCTGTTTCCATCCGAGCCTGCTTTCCTTCCTCATTCCCTCTCTTCCTCCCTCTTCTCAGTTGGAAAGTCATTAGAAACTAGCAGAGGCTAACAAATTTCTAAGGAAAAGTGAATGGATAGTTAGGTCAGATAATTTTTGTTTACGAAGTAGTAATTACATACACACATACATACTGTATGAGAGTTGAAATACTCGGTATTTCATGTGCAGCTGTCTGTCCTCAGAACTATCCCAGAAGACCTTTCCTGAGTTCAGTATTGTCCTTCACATTCAGGTTGTGATGTGATTCTGCCACAGAGTAAAGATATCAGAGCAGCATCCAAATTCCAGAATTCTTTGAAGAATTTGTAAGTGCATCCCAGGATCCCAGCAAACATCCCAGGTTTCCATCACAAGGTATGTCTTCCATGGTCTTTGAGATAGGAGACTGAGCTATTGGGAAACACAGCCTGGGTTTCATCCTGCCCACCATGCTACAGAAGCCCTACATTTGTAACAGGCTTGTGGGAGGACAGGTGTACTTCATCTTACAAGGCTATTTCATTTGCTCTTGCTTTTTCTTCTGCCTGCCTGATATGGCTCTCTCTCTCTCTCTCTCTCTCTCTCTCTCTCTCTCTCTCTGAAACATCACCCACCAGAGAAAGAAGAGGTCACATTTCTGTCTATAGTTAAACTCTTTGATAATTAATGAATCTCTTGGCTAATTAATTGAGAGTATTAATTAATGTGCCTGAGGAGTTAATGAAATAGAAGGACATTGAATTAGCTTCTCAGGGTAAGGAAGGAAAGAAAGATACTGGGCTGAGATTCATGGGCATCATACTTGACTTAACCTTTCGGCCTAGTGAATCAAGTCAAACATGGGTCTCAATAAAGTAATTTGCTTACAGAAATGAAAAGAGAGCAAAGAACAAATGATAGCACTGTAGAGAGATAAAGCCAACCTTTGTGTGTGCTGTAGACTGAGCTGAGAGCCTCATGCATGTTAAGCACACACGTTATTATAGCATCAAGCTATACCCCCAGATGTACCTGCTACTACATAATTGAAGACACTCGGACAATGAAACATGTACAGCAAGAAGGGTGGGAAAGTAAAACAGCCAAGAAACTTCCTAGAGGGATGCTAGCAGATGTAGTCATCCTGATTATCATCCATAGGAAAAAAATCTAAACTCCAGCAATGCCTCTAGGAAAGTAGTAACTGGGTGTTTGTTGGATGGCTCAGTAGATAAGCACAGTTGCTGTGACAGCATGCCGACCTGAGATCCATCCTCAGCACCCACGTAAACAGTTGGGCATGGCCACACACAAACCCATAACCACAATACTGTCGGCAGAGGAGACAGCAGAACTGCCAGCAACCTACTTCCTGGTTCAGTGAGAGGTTTTGTTTTAAAGAACTAATGTACAGAGTAACAAAGCAAGACGAAAATATCCTTTCACACACACACACACACACACACACACACACACACACACACACACACACACACCACATGCACATCATATACATACACACACAATATGTGCACAAAAAAGAAATGTCATAAATGATTTTTAATGTTGGATGAGAAAGAATAACAACTGATATAAGTGAAAAAAATGACACTGTTGACTAAATTTAAAATTCTAGAAATGCATTTTTACCTAAAACTTGACTGTATATATAAATATATATATGTGTATATATATATATATATATATACAC
This sequence comes from Micromys minutus, assembly GCF_963924665.1. NCBI lineage: Eukaryota > Metazoa > Chordata > Mammalia > Rodentia > Muridae > Micromys > Micromys minutus. The sequence continues at coordinate 44,869,687 of NC_137975.1, read as the reverse complement.
ATGACAGCAAATCTTCACTAGCTACTCATGTGGGGATAAGACAGATGTCATGTTACTGCTGTATCTGTTAGTATTCCTCGATCAAAATGATCACTCAACACCTAAAGATGTATGGCCCAAGAAAATGAACACCTTGGTCCCTCACATCCCAACCGAAGACACTGCCCATTATATGGACATTATGACAAGATGACATTTTCATCTTCCTTCATTCCTCACCTTTCCTTTTAAACACATGTTGTGAAAACTTAGGCATTTTTCCCAAGGTAAAATGAATTCTCTAGAAAATTTTCTCATAACTAAGGGAGTTCTCACTCATGACTATCAGTCAGTACCAGAGGCAAAAGGAAGCGAATGTTCTTACAGTACCATGGCCAATGGCGTGGATGGTCTACTGTTCTTCAGGGACAGAATTCTTTAATTGCTAACTGGAGATACTGTGCAGAAAACTTTTGCACTGGAGTCGGACGTCAGCTAAAACTGGAGGAAATTTTACAAGTATGTCTGACAAACCAATATTTTATACAAAAGGAACTTTGATGTGTAGATTTGTGTTAAGTCAATACATGATTGGACGGTGAAGAGGTAGGTGGGGAAAAGGCTAGAAAAACAGAAGAGGGGGAGATTCCAAGGGAGGAGATCAAGATGGAGCTGGAGAAAGCAGACTGAGATCCTGGTGGCCATAATTGGAGATAGGTAGATAATAATATTTTAAAAGATTCTATAGATCTTTTATCTAATATAGAAAGGCAGTTTATATATTTGTTTATGGGATATAATCTTATTGTGTAGAGGGATTGAGAATTTAATATATAAAACCTACATGAAAAGCTACTAAGATTTAGAGTCATGTTGTGCCGTGCAGTGGGATAAGAAAACACGCTGGCGGTCATATCAACCCCGGGACAGAAGCAGCAGAGCAGGTGGAGTAAACCGCCTGGAAAGGGAACTGTGTGGAGAGTCTGGCCTGCGCACTGAGTTATGGAGTCCCTGCGCTCAGCTCTATACTAGAGCGGGGTTTTCAGAGTGAGACCGCAGGGGTCGATAAAGAGAGAAGCCTTTTTTAATACTTACTGCAACAGAGATACAAAAGAAAACTTTTGCATATTGCTCACAGGCTCCAACCACACTGGGATTGGAAGAACTAAACATAGTTCTAGCTACGACACAAGGTCCACTCCAAGGGACATAAATATAGTTAAGGTCAAGTCAGATAATTTCCATCTGGCGTCCATATCCCTATGAGGTGTGAAGGGTATGGTTGCTTTGGAGGAAAAGGGAAGTACTGGACTCATGTTCACATTCCTTTGCCCTTGTTTAAAATCCCTTTGACCTCTTAGCATTTGTCTTCTTGGTTACTGGGCACCTTACAGACATAGAATGCCCAATACTATGGCTGTTGTCTTCATAGTGTGTGTTCTCCCTTGGTACAGAAAGAATATAATACTAATCTTCAAACTCTGGCCTTCCTTGACCCTCACAAATCTAATCTCCATGAACACCAACCCACTCAGCTAACATAATTTTCCCAAGAATACAAGGACAGCTCATTACTATAATAGTAAAGTCCCTTGGAGATGACCTTTGAGTATTTTTAACAGCTCTCTATACTGCATCCTGTAACCTGTATCCCCTCCCCATATCACAGAAGACATTAAGGTACCAAGAATGCAGCGCTGGCTCTCTTGCCACTAATATTACTCAGAAGCCCCAGGTCTGGTGTTAAGGTGGGAGAGCCTGGGTATATCTGGGGGGTGGTCCTCTGTTTTCAGATTCCTTTCTTACACATATCTAAGATGTTTTCTACTTTCTCTGACACTTCAGCCAGAACAAGAGGAGTCGTTATCAAAACCTTCTTCCTTTCTACCATAACCAAAAATAAGTGGCTCACACAGGAAACCACACTCTTTCTTCACAAAGTGGCAATCTCTTCACTCCCTTCTCTGGAACCATTAAATGTGAATCCTATGGCAGAACATGACTTAAGGGAGAGAAAGAACATGATTCCAAACTATGGAAATGAAAGGCTTTATAATCAATTCTCAATGTCAGCAGGAAATTGGTTTTAAGATGGCCTAATGCTCAGCTACTAATACCAAAATCCACAGGCACTTAAGTTCCCTACATAAGATGGGATGATGATACCTGTAAATAGCTATAGATATATAGATGATAGATAGATAGATAGATAGATAGATAGATGATAGATAGATCTAAAAATAATAGCTCTCTGATTCTGAAACACCCAATAGTAGCAAAGTAATCTGTAGCCTGCTCATCCAAGACACAATGTCCATATCCCACACCAGAAGCTGGAGTTGGGAAAGGAAGTTGGGTAAATGGAGGTCATCAGTGCATCAGCCTTGTTGGAACTCAGGAAACAGATGGAAAGGCTATGGGTTGTTTGGAGAGACTAAAGAGTAAGGCACCAGACCCTTGCAATTAAAGGCTCCAAAACTAGTCATAACACAGCACTTCAAAACATCCCATCTATCCCCCTGTCTCTCACTATTGACATTGTTGTCTCTTACATCATTTTAGTCATGAGTAAAAGGGGGATCTGACTTATGTGAAATTGTAGGGGATGGCAGAGTCTCAAAGGTTAGAGTAAACATCTGTTCGGCATCCTCTGTTCCCTGAAAGAAATGTGCTCTGTCCGTGGATTCATGTTTCTCCTTTGAAGTTTTTATTCACATTCATCCCTTCTAGATATGAGACATAATCTTTCTTTATTTTTCATGGCCCCAAAACGTTGAAGAGAAGCACACTGAAGCTTCTCTCTAATGAACTTTTACCTCCACATCCGCAAATCCATGGGCATCGTGGGAAAGAAGAGCCACCATACTGTGGGAACCCAGCATCAAACAGTGAAAAAAAAAATCCAAGAATGAGACAGGCAGAGCTGCCAAAGTCAGAAAAAGAAAGCTAAGTGACAACTATGAAAGGCTTATTGTCCAAACCCCCCAGAGCACAGTAAGCACCCACAGAAACTATCTATCAAGACTGCTCACATTTAGAAGTCTGAAGTGCCCAAGCAAATTAGTGATGGTTGGAGACTCCAAGTTGGTGAGAGAAATCAGCCAAGATGAGGAAATAGAAAGAGAACATATCTGCATTTAGATGTAGCCCCCGTGGTTAGCATGCAGCAAAGAAAACTGGGATCCAAGATGCATCTGTCTGTAGAAGGGAAGCAGGCCTCCAATTCCTTGAAATGCTGTTAAGACATAATCACACCAGGTGTGGGGATGGTGAGCTCAAGCTTGTAAAACAAACGTGATAATGTAAGTTTAGTGCGCAGAATCCACCTAAAGGTGGAAGGAGAGAACTGACTCCACAGAGTTGTATTCTGACCTCCACACATGGGCCGTAGCACATACCTGCCCACAGGTGCACTTATACACCATAATAACAAATGATTTTTAATTGGGCACTGTGATGCATGCTTGTAATGGTAGCATTTAAGAGGCAGAAGCCAAGAAGATTGTGGATCTGAGACTAGATTGGGCTGCCCTTGTCAAATAATAACAAATATGAATAATTAAGGGGCTGGGAAGGTGAGTCAGTGGGTAAAGTGGTTGCTATCCAAGCATGAGGACCTGAGTTCATATCCCCAGCACTCAGGACAACATAATCACAGCAACACATGTCTATGATCCCAGCTCTGAAAGTCAGAGGCAGGCAATTCCCCAGGGCTTATTGAAACACTAAACTCAGGTTCACTGAAAGATATCAGCCAGTCAACAAGGTAGAGAGCACTAGAGGATACCTCTGGTCTCCATATGCACACGAATAGGCAAGCATATCTAGGCACATAAATGCATGCACACAGTCATATGCACACCTATAAAATATAATAATATCAATAAAATAACCTCAACTCTCTTTAAAGGTCATATTGCAATTACTATTTTCCCTTGGAAAGAAAACCACCATTTGGGATGAGGCTCAGAGCCTTATGAATATCTGACAAGCACTCTGCCACTGAGTCAGATCCTCAGATCCTAGTGAACGCCTTTCAAATTGAACTGCCACTGGAGGAAGCTCTTGCTTTGGGCGAGATAGCCAGTAGCTAAAGAAGACCTTCTAGACAGGGACTATGTAGTGGAGAGGTACAGCAGATACTGGAGGCAAGCCAGAGAAAGATAAGCATGCTACAACATTCTCTTTGTGGGGCTCCCGGGGCTTCTGTTGAACACGCCTCCATTATGCTCGCAAAGACATTTGGCTTATTATGTTCCCTATAAAAACAATCATGTAACCCTAACTGCTATCGCGAGCTACACATTATAATCCATGTTTTCTATGCCTCTGCAAAACCTTAAGAGATTAAAGTAGAACCAACAAGGAGTACAAATGATCTGTATCCTGGCCGTAATCACCCTTACTCTTTTATAGTGTCAGTGATCGTAAATTACATATCCTCCATTAGAGAACATGGGGAGGCCCAATCCCCATTGCTTCCAGCAGGATTGCAAACAGCTGAACTGGTCCTCTCAGAGGCCAAGTGAGGAAACTACTAACGTTTCATCTTCATTTTGAGTAGCAGCTTTCAGAGTGGTGCCCTCTAAAGCTTGGGGTCTCTACTCTGGAAGTGGGAAAGCAAAGAGAAGTGGGAATTATGAGGGAGCAGGGGTCTGTTCCTGCCTGGCCTTGGGTACACAGCCTCATTTTGTTCTCTGGAAAGAGGTGGGTGTCCATTGAATGTTAAAAAAATAATAATTTCCCTAGCGATAAAAAAGTCTATAGACTCCTGACCCAGAGAACTGACAATATTTGAGCTTTCTCTTTCTCAAAGAGAGTGCAGACCACCCACACTGGAAAGACAGACTTTTCCTATATCACAATATTAAAATGGTAAGCTCAGAGGACTCCCTCCATAAGTCATCTGGCTGGAGATCACTTCAGCTTGCTCCAAATTATACAGTTGGCTTCCAAATTTTGTTTAAAAGTCACATCTTTGGAAGTTAAGGCTCAATTTCTTTTGAACTGTTTTTATTACATTAATTGTGTGTACATGTGTATGTTGGCATGTTCATGTGCTCACATTCCCTGACATACATGCGGAGGTCAAAAGATAGCCTGCAGCATTTCATTTTCTCCTTCAACAGGGAAGGTGGGTCCCAGGCATTGAACTCAGGTCCTATAGCTTGGCAGCAAATGCCTTTGCCCACTAAGCCATCTCTGAGCAAGCCGGGGCTCACTTCTTACCATAAAGAGAAGATATTATGTTGATCCCCAGAAGCTATAAAATCCAGATACTCCACAGGGAAATTATAACATTATCCACTGAAGGCAACGTTCTACTTTCTGTCCTTGTCAAACGGGTCACACAGCCCAGTGGGGGGTTTGCAAGCACTACTGAAGCAATATTTTGAAGCACTTCATCTGGTGATGTTTGATAAAAGAGGAGCAAGTCATGATAAAAGGGCTTTCCTTTCTCTCTTCCTCCTGATCGCCAGGTTCCAGAGCAACCCATATTCACCACCACCTGTGGCTGGCCAAGTGGATGTCCCCCACTTGGATCTTATGCAAGTTGGTAAATGCCTGTTAGCCACTATTTTGCACAGTCCAGAGACGCTAATTCCTAAAGTGCTTGCTTGTCTCCCAGCATTTGATCTCACTTTCTGATGACAAGTTGGAACCTATAAAGCCCATAGATGCTTGAGGGGATAGAGTAGTGGTTAAAATGCTGACAGCATCAGCAGCATCACAAAATAGTGGGAGGAAAGAAAAGAGCTAACAGGTAAAGAGATGATGGCATATACCCATAAGTAACTGCCTGGATGGGACTGGAACTAATTTTCTTGTTCCTTTTATTTTTTTTCTCACTTGATAAGTCAGATAACGAAGGAGAGAAAGTAACTAGTATAATGCAAAGAATCCTAAAAGGTTTCAGAATTGGAAGACTCTAAAATATGAGCCTATTTAATTCATGCAACATCAAAACTTGCCAAAATAAGTATACAAAAAAATTAATAGTCGGTCTTCCTCCCAAACCAGTGAGCTGCTCAGAATTTCAGAGATCGAGACTCTAAGCAAATGATCTGTTGCAGAGTCAGATCATTTAGTAAGTTAAAATTAGACTTTAAGATGCCATTCCTAAGTACTACAATTAGGGGAAATATCACTCTACAGTTTTCCAAATGTGGTTAGCAGAGATGTAACCTCACAGACAAAATTCCAGCAGCTTCTTCCTACCCGTGCTGCCCACAGCTCCTCCTGCACATGTGCTGTGCATCCTTTGTACGGCAATGCTTTGCTTATACCTATTCTCTTGGCTTTTTCAGAGCAAAAGGACTAGGGTACTGGTTATGGCACTGGGAGGACACAGATCCAGGTTTAATTTTAAGTTTAACCCCGTATTTGGCAAGCTTGGAAGGCCAAGTTAGGTAAATCCTCTATCAGATGTTTCACTCAAATAAGACAATAAAAACATGCCTGTCTCCAAGGGCTGATTGAGAGGTAGTAAAAGATCTGCTTAGGAAGCAGCAAGTATGATGTTGATGAAGATGTGACTTTAGATCCGTGACACTTCCCAACTCCTTGTGCATGGCAATATTTACTCCAATATAAAGAGCATAGGTTCCTGTCTTCTGAACAAAGCTGAATTTCCCACGTTGCCTGCCCAATGACATGCTGCCCATTCTTTCTAGAGAAGATCAGAGTTGAGCAAAATCTTACAGAGAATCTGATGCCCTCAGCTGGTAACTGCCTGGGATCCTATAGTACTCTGTGCATATCTCAGAGCTCTTGTTCCATCCACCTGGTATCATCTGTTCATGCTGTTTCCAAAGTCAGCAGCTATCTACAAGGGGAAGGATAAAATTAGCCTTCCACAAAGTCACAAGCTCCCTTTCAGATTGCATTTTCAAAGCCCTGTATACGGTGGGCAGCTATTAGGTACTGGCTCTTCAGCGAGTGAAGATACCCACAACTCATCACCGTACCCAGAGGGAGCTGTGTGCTTATAAAAAACAGAGTCAATGTTTCTATGAGATTCTCCTTAACCTTCAAGGCTCCACTCACACCCAGACATGAGCATGAAGCTCTGTTCCATCCAGTCACACAGATCCCTCTCTCTGAATCTATATTGTCAATTAAGTTTAGTCATCCAATATGCGGACTGGTCCTGTGTCCTTACATGCTCTGTAAGCTCAGTAAGAAGAGTGATAACTCACTAGAAGCTATTCCCTGCAGTACCAGGGTACTGTGCAACAGCACCTGTGCAACAGATAAGAAACAAGCAATTGATTGCTGGAGTGATTTATATTTTCTGGTATGTTTAAACTGATTCCCCATGATTATTTGATGACCCCTGACTTGGGAAAAAGAGAAGCCTGGTGATGTGCAAAGGCTGAGCCCAAGTCCTGACGCTGCTAGGATGTAAAGCAGAAATGTCTCTACCAATATAAGACCACTGCCGTTTGGAAATTAATGGCTTAGCACACCAACATTTTATACAAATCATACATTAGCTCCAGACCAATTTTCATGGCATTAATCCAACAGTGAATTCTACTTGTGCTCTATTCCTAACAAGTGGACTGAGAAATGGTTCCATGTGCCACAGAAGGAGACTAAAGGTAATCACGAGCTCCCATCATGAGAAGACAAACCACAACAGATCGATCTCACCCTAGGCCACTGTCAACCTTTGTACAGAGCTCCAGGCTCACATTTTCAACAATGTTTAATTAAGTACTCCTTTTCTTCACAAGTTCTCCCCTCTTTTTCCTTTTTATATCAAGGGCTCTCCAGAGCATCATAAGTCTTCACAAACTTAATTTTAAGAAAACTTTCAAAATGCTTTTATGCTCTACCTCACATGACACTTGTGGCCCCCTCAGTCAGGTAACAAGGCAAACGAGATGGTCTTGTTTCAGAGAAGCACAAAAACCAGCTGGTCCAAGGCCCTTCCTTCCCGCTTCTTTCCCCTCTTTCTCCCTCCGTCCTTGGTGCAGTTTTGAGTACAGTAACACTGACCAATAATCTGCCAAGAAGTTACCCGACACCCCCCTCTACTGTGTCCATCATGGTAACGTCTCCTGGTGTTTCCCTGACCTATGCTTTTCATTGAAATTGGGCATCCCCATAAAAAACCCTGCCACTCAAAGCCCGCATCCCGGCCCAGGTTGGCATCTAAACTGGTTAATTGGGAGCCAATAGTGGCACTTTAATCTTTGTTCATGCTGTCAGTGTGACATATGAAGGAACATGAATAAAGTGACCCAAGAAAGACACAGCTGGATGCTGGTGTGGGATCCAGCGAGTGTGAGTCCCATGTGCAAAGCAATGGGGTCAAGCTACTGCCTTGTGTTTCCCCACACATCTGCAGTATGAAGACATGACTTACAAAATGTTTTTAAACACTTAGGACCAAATAAATCAATATTGCTGGGAAACATTTACTCTGACCAGAAGTCATTTACTTGCCCTAGTCACGTGTGAATAACAAAACTGAGAATATTGGGGTAATCCAAGAGTGGGACCAGCATTTTCACCCAGGGTGCCCACACCTCCTGTCAGTCTCCCTGCTGGCTGGTGGCTGGCAAGGACAATACAAGGATGACATTCTCATAAGGATGGCTTAAGGGTCCTTTTTGGTAGCTGCATCGTAAAGCGAGCCTCCTGCTCGTAAGTTACCTGGCTCTGCAGTTCGCTCTGCTGCTTTAGACGAAGGTTCTCGGGTGTGTCCGCCACCGTGGTAAAGGACTGCTTTGGGTAGTGTCTGCAAAGAGATAGGTTTTGAAAACCATGATTAGAACAACTTGCTATACAACATTTGGTTTATAAACATCTTTTAGTTCTTTTGCTTGATTGGCCCTCTATATTGAGATGTCCGTTTATTTATTTATTCATTCATTCATTCATTCATTCATTCATTCAATTTATGAGTTTCCATGTACCCAACCAGTCCCAGCCTGGCAGCTTCTCCCCTATTTTCCCTTTTCCCCGTCGCATGAGATCTGCCTTCATGCGCCACCCGCGGCAGGCACCGTACATGGTCTGTGTTCTTGGCTCAGTTCACACCACCACCCAAGAGATCCCGCCCATTCCTGCAGCCTTTAGGGCTTGTTTTTTTGCTGAATTTTCAACTCAGTTTTTGTGGGGCAGTGAACTGTGAGAGGTAGCCTGGTCCTCGGTTGAGCTAAGATTAAGAGCCCCAGAGACCCTGAAAGAACCGTAGGAGCTTGGCCTGCTCCTGGGCAACAGGCCCCTTGCATTAGTCACAGCCCCCCATAGATCTGTGGCCATCAGTCATGTAAGGGCAACACCCAAAGCGCTGCACATGTAGATGAGGAAAAGGACATGACCTGTGGTCACATGGGCTCAAGACAGATATCCATGCTAATGAGGTACATAGAGGCCTGGAGGTTTAGCTAATTACCTTTTCTTCCCAGACACTCCTCCCTGCAAAAGGTATTTAATCTCAGGTCCACCATGAGAAGGGGGAGGAGTTACTCATCCACCTTCTGCCATGACAATAAATGCCTTAAAACCATGAACTGTCCCACAGGGATCCACCGTGGGAAGCCATGGAGAAGGCCTTCGCCTATAGAGCCACTGTCTTGTCTCCCTTAGAAGGCCTCTCTGCACTCCCAGCCATGACCACCACCAAGCCCACGTCTGCCACAGTCAGCCAGGACTCCTCTACTTTCAGCAGCACAATCTCAGAGTTCCACCTCCCCAAGCTGCAGAGGAGACACACAACCCTACAAGTTTTTAAGTTTGTTTGCTTTTTTTTTTTTTTTTTTTTTTTTTTTTTTTGCAACATTCCACATCCACTACAAACTCTGTCAGCCTGCAACTCAGTCATTTATCACTTCCCCATTCCTAAAACAAACACCTCCTCCACTTTCTGTCTTCCCATTTTTATTTGGACTGAAATGAATAAGTCAGATATCTTAGGATGACCTTAACATCTGACATATTAACTACTTGCCATCTCTGTCTGATACACACATACATACATACATACACCGCACACACACACATACACACAAACAATACAACACTTACTGGTCTTGTCCTTTTGGCCTTCCTGTCTTTATTATTGAAATAAATGATCCAAATTCAAACCTGATACATCGCCTAGTACAACCTCTCCCTGGTTCGATAGTGTCCCCCTGATCTGAGATTAAAAGTCCGAGGTCCTGTCCTCCAAGGCCCCTGTGTCCAACCCTCTCCAGAGTTCTCACTCATTTCTTGCTCTGGCCAAGGGGATCACTCAGTCCTCAGATTCACCCTCCTTGTTCCCTCTCCCACGGAAATGTCATTCCTCTTGCCTGGAGCATCTGTCCATTTCCTACTCCACATCCTTTGGCTACCACAGTTACCTTGCTGGTCTTGCTTAGATGTCACTCTCTCAGAGAAGCATCCAAGACCTCCTAGGTTGGGTGGGAACAGGGTCTGGATATGTTTTCCTACCCTTATTTTACTGTTAAATACCCTCATTCGTGTTTTCTGACTAGCCCCTTCATGACCCCTCTTAGGAAAGCTCTGTGGCAGTAAGAACTGGCGGTCCTTTCCCTTGTCAGTACACTCTTGGCGCTATCTCCAGTCCTACTGGTGCTTGGCTTTCAGTGTGAGCTCAGTGAATATTTGCATGGAAGAGAGATGGAGGGAAAGAAAATGAATAGTGATGCAGGGATAGAATCAGGTAGAATAACTTCTCATGTTCTCCAGGACTGTGGGGAGACGATGGTTGACACTGGCTAATTTGCTATTTCAAAATAGCTAGGAGAGATGACTTGGGGTGTTTCCAACACTCACACAAATGATATATTTGTGTGGCACTACAGATATGCCAATGATCCTGAACTGATTGCTATACATTTTACACATGTATGGAAATGCTATTTTATACCCATAAATATGTAAAATTATTATGTGTCAATTAAAGATAAACATAATAAAATATTCCAGACAGAAGAAATGGAAGAATGGAGGGAAGACATCCAAATCCTAAGAGATGAAGGTGGACCACAGGGCAGGTTTGATAGCTATACACTGTCACACTTGGGCAAAGATGCAGGTTGCCTTTCAGTATGACCTTCAGGTGGGGTAATGGCATTACTTCCATGTAAGTAAGCAAATACTAACTCAGGAATGTGTTCCTCTCCACTCATGGTGCAAACATTCAGCCAAAACATACAAGACATATCTAAATGATGTGGTTCCATCAGCCTAAAACTCATGAAGCTTGGACCTGCTCCTCAAAGAATGTGCCCTCTCTTCCCACTCCCCACCCCCTCCTTTACTGATGCTCACCTGTGTAGCTTTCCGTGGTTTCTCTGACTCTTTCAAAGCCTCATGGTTTTAAACTCTACTTGCAGAAAGTTCTTTTTACATCCCTGTCTCTGGCATCCAGAGAGAATACTGGTGTAAAAATCTTTTTTAGCACAAATAAATTCTCTAAAACCTATTCAATGTGCATTAGCACTTATAAAATAAATACCAGGTATTCTATAACCTTGTGCAGTGAGATACAGGGCAGGGAGATGTATATCCATGCTTTATATGTCTGCATCCTCCAATAATTTAACACCCTACAGCATTAATGTTCCAGGAAACTGAAATTATCCACATAACTATTAGAATCATTTTAACTATTTTTTGTTGACATTCTACAAAAATCTTTACATTTTTCTTGTCATCTCTGAGCACATACAAACTCAATTTACATTATTCACAACAGTTTAGAGCCACATCAATGTGGGGTCATGATCACTCTTTCAAAGTTTACAAGGATGGTTGATCTAAATGGTTCAAGTTCATTGTTCTTTTCCTAAACTGATGCTGTCAAGAGATCACTTCTCACATGGCCCTAGGTCCCTTTTTTTCTTATCTTTCCTTCTTCTAACTCAGACTAAGAAAGTACACGGCTGATCAGTATATTCACCAACTCTAGTAAGTATCTACAGTAAGTATGGTGTGTTCCTCTCCTGCTAAACCCTTCTAAGGACAACTTTGGCACTGCGTTCCAGACAATAGACAGGTCAAGATAAACAGACAGCTCCACTGAGCTATGGATTGAAATTTGAACTTCACTAGACTTTAAATGTAGCAACTGTAGATTGCCATACTTGAGGGCTGGAAAATATATTTTAGCAAGATTTTTCTCAAAATGTATCCTATGATATTACATAAAGTTTCACAGATATCTGTGAGGCTCTGCTATGTTTCATTTAAAAAATTATCATGCTGGTTTTTAAACTGTCATCAAAACGCACTCTCACATGTACTATGAAACCTTTAGCCTGCTCAGCCCCAGCTACATCCACCTGCAGGTGAACTCATTCGGGGTGAGAAGGAATTCTTTATGAAGCCACTCTTCACCTGCCAATCATGTTCAAGTGAAAAACCCCATGAGCTTTTCAAGAACATGCTACTGTTGAGACAAAATGCCTTGCTGCACATACTTGGAGGTCCTATTAGAAAAGTAAAAATAATTTCTACTGGGCTCCTCACTGGCCACACAAACTTCTAATTTTGAAGTCTCATTTCATAAAAATCAGTTCTTCTTACCACTGAATTTTATAGTGAAAAAATGTAATGGAATTTAATTTTCAAAATACATGCATATAAAGAAACACCGCTTTTATATGTTTGATCTTAGCAGCACATATGAAGTCCTATTTGGAAAGTGGGTTCAAAAACAACTGAAAATGTGGGTGGTTTTTTTTTTTTTTTTAAGAAGACACAGTTTGCTAACCTGATTATAAAACAGCAGACTTACTGACAGGTTGTGCAAAGTTACTGTTATATTTACAAGTATAAAAAGATGCCAAGACATCACACTTTTCCAATATCCATTCCAATCTTGCCTTTCAGTGATTTTTGTTTCATAGTAGGTTAATCTATATATAACTTTCTGTAAGAACTGTGACAAAATGAAATTCTCTAAAATCTCAATGTGGAGAAGAAAAACTGGGTTTATTTATTAGTGTGTACATCCATATATGCAGGTATGTGGTGTGCATATGTGTATTTATACATGTGCAGAAGTGTGTGTGTGTGTAGGACAGAGGACAATCTCAGGTATCTATCCTGTTCTTTGTCCATTGTCTCTCATTGTTCTGAGTCTCATGAACTAAGGTAGGCTGACTGGCCAACGAGCTCGGAAATCCTGTCTCCTACCTATGGAGCATTGGGATTATAGCCCCATACAACCACATTTAGCTTTTTTTTTTTTTTTTTTTTTTTTGAAACATGGGTTCTGGGTAATCTCAGGTCCTCATGCTTGCACACCAAGGGTTTTACTATCTAAGTTATCTCTTCAGTCCCCTAGTTTAGTCTTATAACCAAACTAATAAATATGGAGGGAAAGAAAGTATGCATGCAAGAAATTATATCACAGGTCATGGGTAATAACCCAAATGAAGATCTGTGGATTTGACAAGTCAAGTCATAGAGCTACCAAAACTTGAGAGTTTTTGGTCTTCACATAAAAATGTCTGTCAAGAAAAAGAAGAGCCCATGAGTTGAAAGCATAAGGCTCAGAAGAAATTCGTGTGATTACAGAGATGTCAGCAATGAGTGAACTGTATGAAACAGTGTTTACAACGTAAGAAAAGCTTCATCAATTCACCCATCCTAGGTAGATCTAGAAATGCTGTCAAATGCTGGCTTTCTCAAGGTCACATCCAAGTAGTGACATTCATCTGAATTAACCTGACAGACTTTTCTGAAGTTAGAGTCTCATCTCCCAGCTACCCACAATCCAGGTCTACTCCAAAAGAAAAGAGAGCCAGACACAAAACAAGCTAAGAAGCTGGTGATGCTTGATGAGAGCCCAGGAAAGAGAAATGAAACTTTCCAAAGATAAGTGCTGGTGGTATCACACATTTTTTTCCCAGCTCCTTCCATCTAGTGTATTTAAATGGTTACAAAAAAGTCTCCCCCAAATTAATGTCTTCGTAGGATAATAAAATATATTTAGTAAGCATATAAGAAGTTTTTATTCTCTGCAATATTAGAAATGAGAACATGGGATAAAGGGTATATGGAATGTGAAATGAATGCTCCAAGAAAAACAAGAACCACCAACCAAAGAGTACATATGGGGAGACCCACGGCTCCAGCCACATATATAGCAAAGGATGGTGTTATCTGGCATCAATAGGAGGAGCCTATTGGTCCTGTGAAGGCTAATATCCCAGTGTAGGAGAATGCCAGGGTGGTGAGGTAGGAGTAAGTGGGTGGGAAGGAGAACATCTTCATAGAAAAAGAGGGAGGGAGATGGGAGAGGTGGAAATTGGGGAAGGGGATAACATTTGAATCGTAAATACATAAATATCCACTAAAAAAAGAGAGAAAGAGAGAAATTTTCAGGTATGAACCACACCAATGAGAAGCATAGCACGAGAGCCCCAAGGCTGCAGTAGTGGTCCCTACATCTTAGAGGCAACCAACAGCTGTGGGATTGGACTCGAGGTCTGCTCAACGAAGAGGAAATTCCTGCCTTGTACTGCAAATGTCGTCAGCTCCCTGTAATTGATAAAGTCATGAAGCCTAGATAATGACCCACCACTGCCACTTTCCTTAATCAGTATAGTTTCTAATATAGTATAAGTAATCATCTTCATACTCACAGATAAGTATAGCTCCCATGCCTCACCAAAGACAGTTGTTCTGGCCACAATTGGGGACCATTACAGAAATCTACAAGTGGTTAAAAAGAAGAGGACAGGTAGTACTATATCCAATTTTCTGAGGTATCGCCAGACTGATTTCCAGAGTGGTTGTATTAGCTTGCAAACCCACCAACAGTGGAGAAGTGTTCCTCTTTCTCTGCAGCCTCGCCAGCATCTGCTGTCATATGAGTTTTGGATCTTGGCCAATCTGACTGGTATGAGGTGGAATCTCAGGGTTGTTTTGATTTGCATTTCCCTGATGGCTAAGGATGTCGAGCACTTCCTCAAATGTTTCTCGGCCATTCGGTGTTCCTCAACTGAAAACGTTTTGTTTAACTCTGTACCCCATTTTTTAATAGGGTTATTTGATTCTCTGGTGTCTAGCTTTTTGAGTTCCTTGTATACCTTGGATATTAGGCCTCTATCTGATGTGGTGTTGGTAAAGATCTATTCCACTTCTGGGCATATACCCCAGAGACACTTTAATACACAACAAAGATATATGCACCACAATGTTCATAGCGGCTCTATTTATAATAGCCAGAAGATGGAAGGAACCCAGATGTCCTTCAGAAGATGAATGGATACAAAAATTGTGGTACATATACACAATGGAATACTACTCAGCCACCAGAAACAATGACTTAACCAAATTCTTAAGAAAATGGCTGCATCTAGAGAATATCATCCTGAGTGAGATAACCCAGTCACAAAAGAACAGACATAATATGCAGCCACTGATAGTGGGATGCTAACCCCAGAGGCTTGCACTCCCCCAGAAACAACTCACAGACTGTATGAAGTCCAAGAAACAAAGAAAACAAAACAAAACAAAAAAATTTACAAAACAAGAAAACTTTAACTATTTCCATGTTACATTTTGTTTTACATGTACTTTATGCTCATTGTAACTATTAAGTTTTCAAGGCATACTATCAAACCTTGAAAAAAATCAAGTACTGACTAAAAATATATTCATATAGTTTTATGTAAAAATTATGTTAAAATCTGAAAAAAAGTACTGACAAAAATGTATAATTTTAAGCAAAAAAATGTTTAAAATCTGTACATTTATCTTTGTTTTGTAAAATAAAGTTGTTTTTTAAAAAAAAAAGATGACAGCTGACTGTGTGCAGCCTGGCCCCAGCTGATGTTACTACAATATAACCCCTATACCTGAGGCTCAGGGAACATTGTCAGAGAGAGGAATGAAAGACTGAGGGCAGACGATCAGAGATCATGCAAAACAATTCAGATGGTGTCAGGATTTGAATCATAGCAAGTTTCCAACTGCATGTCTACTGTCAACAATCTACCCAGCACTCTGTTCTTTCTGATCTCCCACAGAGAGAATTCACTTCTGTGTGTCATTACTTTAGTCTATATAAGGGGAATACAGATCCCTGTCCATCTCATGGGGCTGCTACTAGAATCTCATGATAGAGATTTAGAAATTGAAAGTTACTGTGAATGTAAGGCAGTTGTAACGCACTTAGACTTATAAATCTAAGATCTTTCTGTTTGTATTTAAGGTTAAACCTATGTTTTAATGCAATGATTCTCAATCACCATCCCAAGAGGAAATTTTAATAACATACAGCATCTGGAGGTATTTTTTTTTTGTTGTCCCACTGGAGAAATATACTTTCTAGTGGGTAGAAGTCAAAAATATTGCAAAGCATTCTATAGAATGTTGGGCGGTCTCACCTGCCAAAACAGAACTTATCCTGTCAAAAATACCGACATTCTGAAATTGAGAAACCTTATTTTTTATATGTAGATACTCAGTAAGAAACCCAGGTATAGAGTATCTACTGAGATTCCCTGCTTTGCAGTATTTGATCACAGGGTTAATAAGACTTTCATCACTGTGACAAATACTGGTGAGTTTAAAAGAAAAAAAGATTTATTTAGCTCATAGGTTAGGAAGTCTCAGTCCATCAAGACAAGGAGACATGACAAAGCTGAGCATGTGACATCATCATGCCAAGGGAGCATGAAGAGAATGTCTGTACTCACAGTCTTCCTCTTTTTCTTAAGTCTTTATTTCATCTGAAACTCCATCCGACTGGCTAGTGATACTCACATTCAGACAAATTCTTCTGCCATCCTTATTTCGGTCCTCTCTGGAAGCATTATGACTATACCCAGTAGTTAGCTTTACAAACCTCACAAAAGTTTATCAAATCAATCAAGTTTGGCATCAAGCTGAACCATCTAAAATTGTGCTGCCATAACTTATTCTTGAAGAACTAAGTGCCTCTGGAGTGACTCTGCCAGGAGACCTTAAAAGCTCCCACCCTAATTCTCTGGGGGTATTTCCCATGTCTTTCTCCCTTTGATGACTTTGAGTGTTATATGTTTAAACATCATAGCTTTAAAGAGCATAACTGTGTATGTTCAGTGCTGGGAAACCTCCTAAAGAGTGATTATGGACCAGGAAATAACCTGGGGGCCTCTGATATAGACTTTAAGCCTGGCAAGATACTCTCTGTGAAAAGGGGAGTATCTTAACATATTTTCAAATAATATCTACTTTTTAAAAACATACAACTTTAATTCTTAAGAACATTTCAAAAGCAAAAGCTATGATATTGTATTACTAGGTTGGCCTTTCAGTTCTACATTTCTGAGTTATGGAGGTAACCTCAACTCTAGACCATCTTTCATACTCTGGGTGACTCCACCAAATGGGTAATTTTATCCAAGGAACAAAATCACAGCTGTTTCTTAGTGTAAAGGGATGGCAGGGTTTATGTGTAATTTTGAATATTTTCTTCAAAGCTGAATAATTCTACTTTATAGCAAAAATTCCTATCACTCAAAAATGCCTTAAAAGATAGGAAAGTTATTTTTATTTTTAAAGTATCTATTTATCTACCTTTCTATTTATGTACAGTTGCATGATAGAAGAGCGCATTGGATCCTGTTATAGATGGTTATACGTCACCATATGATTGCTGGGAATTGAACTCAGGACCTCTGGAGGGTCAGCCAGTGCTCTTAACTGCTGATCCACTTCTGCATCCTTCTAACTCATTTTAAATGAATAAACTCTGGGGATAGTTACTACTCTCAGGTCCTATAACACTTTTTAAGAAAGACACATTACATAAAGAAAGAAAATAATTGCAGAAAGACAATACCAAAGAGTGATTATACAAGTAAATATAAATGTATACAGTATGCCCACATAAGTTCACAGACACACAGTGTGTCCATCTATACACATAGGCATACAGTATGCTCACATGTGCCAGAGACACACAGTGTGCCCACATACACACATAGGCACACAATGTGTGGAACAAGAATAATGTCAATCATCTGAGAATTTTTTTAGACAGATCTAAAGTACTAGACAAATTGAGAGTATAAAAAGTAAAGTATCCTAAGATCCTTCATAAGAAAAATTGGGATATTACTAAGTTTCATATTTTTCTTAAACATGTGTAATAAAACTTTACAGGTAGCCATAAAAGTAGAATTATCCTACATAAATTCAAAGTTCATGAAAGTGAAAAAGAATAAAAATAAAAAATTTAAAGCACCAAAAGCCTTATTCATTACAATGTTAAAAAACAAGAAATGTGGATTGAGAAAAGGTTGCATGGAGTAAATAAGACAGTAATTTAGCAGTTGAGAAAAATAATTCTATAATCATAAAAATGTAATTGGGAAATACACATAACTATTATTGTCAAAGTTTTCATTCTACTATAAAACAGCTATACTGATATTAAACAAAATTATTTGTAACAGTAAAAGTGTTGTTGAGTGTGCAGGGACTGGTAATAAAGGTTGAATTCATCAATAGAAGTTTATCTTAACTATAAATTATCTTAAAATCAACCTCATCCATGTTTAAATATCCATCAACATACATATGACAATGGAAGAATGTGAAATTAATAAGGCAAACGAATTGACACATCCTCCAACAGAAGTATCTTAACACAGTCCACCCTTTTATGACTAAATAAAGCAAGCCAACATGAACATGAATAAAGATATCCAACATGGGAAATACAGAGCTCATGATAATCCCGGGCATGTAGCATTCAAAATATGTACCTTCAGGGACACGGGGTATGAAGTTCAGTGGTAGACCATTTGCTTAGCATAGGAGAAACACTGAGTTTGATCCCCAGTATCACAAAAGGGAAGGGACTATGCAAACCTAACATATAGTGGCAATTGCCAATCAAAATGGATGTCTGACTTCTCAGAGCAGGAATGGCTGTCCAATGTGTAAGAGTTGCCATTATCCTGCTTTCAGCAGATCCTGTATAGGGTTTGCATGGTGCCAGTGTGGTGTGTGGATGGAAGAACAGATACAAGGACCACTGGTCTCTCTTTCATGATACTGGCTTCTCATGGGATTCTGTCCTGTCTGAATGCACCTCACTCAGGATGTCTGTGTTCAAACTGAGATGTAGGAAGGAAAGGTATGAACCTGGAGTGAAGCAGAGAAGCAGGAGGCAGAGGGGGATGAACAGAGATCAAGAAAAAGAACAAGGCTAAAACAGAGAGGAACCAAAGGTCCCATGCTGAACACACAAAGGGCAGCTGACCCTTCATCACCCCATTGCTGCATCATTGAGCTAGAGCCTCCACTAGCAAAAGAAACAAGAGAATCAAGTCTGCAGGAGGGCAGAAGGCAGCTGCAGAGCCACAGAGGCTGACCAGAAACTGAGCTTACTCATGAAGGAGTGGAGGCTCAGGATGTATAAGAGATGGAGCAACCTCAGGCAGAAATATGAGCCCATGGATTTACGTCAATGGGGCACTGCGTCCTTCAGAAAACAAAAATGCTAACAGATTTGTTTAAGGAAGGCCCCCTCTGGTGCCTGAGTGCAAGCCAACGCCGGGCTGCCACAGCAGAGACAAGAGGCATCTCCAGTGTGCTAGAGCTTTGCCTTTGAGCATTCCTTCTCCACCTACCATGGTCTCCCCCACCACAAGCCCAAATTTAGAAGTCTAAACCCCCAAAGGCAAGCCGGGTGGGTCTTCCTGCACTTGTCCTCTGAGTTCAGAGCATATTTGCATTCTTTTTTTTTTTTTTTTTTTTTTTTTTTTTATCTTCAGTGTTTTGCCCTCTCTGGATGTGTAAGCACCCAAATACTTCATTGATTTGAGAACTGTAAAGAAAAAAAAAATGGCATATTACTTGAGAGACTGAGCAAACTGGGAGGGTTGTCCTCCTTAAATCAAACTGTTTGTAGGATGGACTAAGGAGATGGCTCAGCATATAAAATCCTTGCTGCTCAAGCATGAAGTTCTGAGTTTGGATCCTCAGAACCTCCATGAGAGCTATAATCTCAGTGCAATAGACGGAAGGTGGCAAAGAAGAGGGAAGCCCCAGAGGTTCCCAGATGGCTCTCCTGATGTAGCTCAGGTGAACAAAAGAACTTGTCTCAAACAATATAGAAGAGAACTAACATTCACACATTATCTGAACTCCACATACATGCCATGGCACACTCAAGCACACATGGTCTGCATACACACACACACACACACACACACACACACACACACACACACACACACACATACATATATATATATATATATATATATATATATATATATATATATGGACACTACACATACATACACACACAGATACACACATGCACATACTGCACACATATTTGCACACATACATACGCTACACACACAGACACAGGCACACTTACATCATGGACACAACCAAACATGCACACACCTATTTTAAAGTTCTGGGGCAGGAGAGATGGTTCAACAATTAAGAGCAGCGACTGCTCTTGGAGAGAGTCTGGTTTGGGTCCCCAACATCCATCTAACATCTCACAACCTTCATGAACTCCAGGTCCAGAATATCCCATGTTGTCTTTTGGTCTCCACTTAAATGCCCCTACACACACTCAAACACACACCCATGCATAATTAAAAATAAAAATATTGCTTTTAAGTTCCTTGGAAATTTTGTTAATACTTTGGAATAATCCTGTTAGATTTTTCTTTTCCAAGTATGTAAGACTCAGATTAAATACATGTGAGCTGTATGTGTATAGTTCAGAAGATTCTAGTGACAAGGATGCCAAGCATTCTTCAAATTTCCACTAATAAACTATTTGAGTAATGATTTAAAAATCTCCCATTTATAAATACAGGCACTTAAACAATAAATGTGGTCAATAAAAGGCATTTTCCTCTGTAATATAACCACTGAAGTAGAATGCACTGGTGGACCACTGTCACTATTTGACATCATCTGATTACAACATCTGCCACAAACTTCAGTTTTTACGTACTTCGTTCCCAGGTCCTCCTATGCACTGATGGGCCGTCTACTCATACATCTCCCTCCAGAGCTGTCATCTCATGCTTAATTCTACCACTAATCTTCTTCCCCGCAGCACCTCTATAAAAACTCACAGAACACCACTGGTTACAAAACATCAATTTTATGATTTAAAAAAAGGAGAAGAAGAATTAGAGCAAGCAAATGGGGAATGCCCTTCAGAAAGGAGACTTGTAAGGGCTGCTGATAGATAACACAGAAGCGAAAAATGGATTATGATAATGGAGGCCCATCCATGACATACAGGCCCCAGCTGAAAGGAGGCAGAGAACACAAACCCTCACTCTCCAGCTGGCTCGGAGGGTCAAACAACTTGCCACCTATCGATCAATTTGCGCAGCAGGGCACCATTGTAACTCCCTTCCTGTATTCAGAAAGGATGGCTTTGTCAAAGGGATTACACAGCAAACCTGACCCACCACACTACGGAAAGCTTATCAGCTATTGGAACCTGTCACCTAGATTTTGGAATTATGGCAGAAAAGGCAAAATATTAGTATGTGTGATTATAAACATGCACACATATACATGTGCACGGTTACACACACATTATATGTTGTTGAAGAAAAATATGAGCCTCTATTCCCTACCCTGTTGTTGACATTGATCATGGGACCACACAAACAAGAGGGTACGGGAAATCAATCAAAAGGTACTGCTGACTATAAACAAGAAGAACACATGCAGATCTGGAACTCAGGAGTCTAAGACATGACTGTAGCCTGAAAATACATCAAAACAAAGTTCATAAGAAAAATTAGAGAAACAAAAAAACAATATTGTCTCACTTTATTCCTTAGTTACAAATAAATCACAAATAAAAATAAAGGCAAAAGAAGGGAGAAAATCATCAGATAAGTCTAGTTTTAAGAAGATACTAATGTAAAACCAGAAATGTAATAGTACAGTCAGCTGTATCTTTTCCATTGACATTTTACTGTCTCAGAGACCGATTCATGGCTACAAATTAGCCAGTCAATTCTTGAGGAGAGACGATTAAAAATAACCGGAAGGAGGACACACTGCTACAGTGGTCATTACTGAGCTCATACACCAATGTCTACACAGGACAGAGGCATTAACCACATCACTCCACGCAAAGTCCACAAAGGACCCAACAGTCATCAGAACGCAGTGATCCGGCCACTGCAGACAAACGGCCTGGACCACAACGTGAATCTCTTTGTAATTCACAGGATCCATCTACTTGATAATTTGCAAGTGGCTTGTTTCCTCGCCTTTCAGGCGATAAAAGCAAATTTGAACAAATTAAAATCTACTTAACGATTGCCTCCACTGCGGAATTAAAGAACTCTCCTTGGGGAATGTAGGAGATTGTTCAATACACTTCAATTTGTCAGCTTCTAATTTTGTGTATTAAATTTATTTTAATGCACTTTCCCAGGGTAAGTAAACTGAGGGAAGAAAGGAGGAAATTAAAACAAAACCAGTATCTTTTATATCATTATGCATTAAAGAAAATGAACTGATTATTATAACGTGGTTAGCTATGTGTCCCTGACTGGCCTCTTTGTCTACCTCGCAAATCACTAAGCAAGCCGCCTCCTTTCCCTAGATACTCAAGGCAGAGTCTAACCACAAAATACACTGGTTCTTCTAAACTGCTCTTGTTCCTGGTCATTGATTGTATGATTACACTAAAACTCAATAGGTCATTATACTTTTCCTGGGTTCAGTGACCCAGAGAAGGAGAAAAAAATGTTGAGCTTTAACCTTTTTCATCACAGGTTAATGACATGGAAAAAGAAAAAAGAACTCAGTGGAAGGCCTGGACTAGGTTCCATGTTTCAAAAAAAACATGTCTACTACCTTCGAAATTCATCGAAAGATTAGCTTCCAACTCAAAGGGTAAAGTCAAGGACCTCTCATTCAAAGCCCAACTGAAATATTTACATGTTTAACTCTTTATGCATACACACACATATACATATATATGTATATATGCATATACACAGAGAGAGAAGAGAAAGGGAGAGAAAAGCTGCTATCTAAAATAATAAAAACCATTGAAGGTAGAGGGTAAAAAGCTAAACGTACAATCACTTAGGATCAGATTGGATCAGCCTGACAGAAAAGGACTCTAGAAATGTCACAGGAAAACAGTGACCAGGCTATTTAAAAGAGTACACTGAGGCCGGCTAACTAGAGAAGCCCCTTGCCTGTTAATTATCTCTGAAAAAAGAAAGCAGTCCATCTGTGGTGTCTATATCCTAACCAACAGCCTGAGAGAAGAAAGGTGGGCTACGACGTAATATATAGCTCCCGCATCAGATGCTCAGGCATGAAGAAACCACTACCCTCCTCGCTTTGATTCTGGTTTGTGTGCTCCAAGAACCTGACGGTTCTCCTTCCTAAGGAAGCGCTTATCTGCACTGGCAGCCATTGCATGTGTTGTCTGAGATAGACACTTACCCCTGTCAGGTTTGCTCTTCCACCCAGTGTTTCCCAGCCTGGATAGATACTCAGGACCCACTCACCCCAACCTTAGCAAAGAAACTTCAGCATCAAGATGGGAGGGAGCAAGACAGGGGCACAGGAATGGCTACTCTGAAAGAAACAAACAACTCATGTGCAAAAACTGAACAAAACATTCAAGAGGCCATTATAGCTCTTTGTTTACTGTCGAGGTATTCTTGTCCAAGAAGACAAATTACTAAAAGGAAAAATGCAAATCAAAATACCAAAACTCCCAGGAAAGGGAAACATTAGAAATATATTTGTTGGTCCTGGGTGGTGCTGGTGGCACCTGTCTTTAATCCCAACACACAGGAGGCAGAGTCAGGAGAGTCTCTGAGTACCAAGTCCAGGACAGCCAAAACTACACAGAGAAATGCTCAAAAACAAAACTAAAACTATACACATGCGTGTGCATGCCTGTGTGTGTGTGTGTGTGTGTGTGTGTGTGTGTGTATGCCTATTGAATTGAGGGTTGCAGGTAGGAGGATTACACAGGAGTCATAGAGAGAATTTCAAGAATGATAAAGAAAGATGGCTTACTTCATAAACTGCTGCTGCACATGCATGACGACTTGAGTTTTATACTCAGTACCTTTTAAAAACCTGGCACAGAAGTGTCCTGTCCCAAAAATAGGGAAGTGGAGCTGGGGAGTCCTGGGGTTTCTAGCCAGCCAGTCTCATGAATCACTGAACTCCAGATTCGGTAAGAGACTGTCTCAAAAAGTAAAATGGGGAAAGTACATGAGAAAGATGCTCAATATCACTTTCTGACCTCTACATGCACATGCACACACTCACAACCACACAGACACACACAAATGTGCGCACATATACACACATGTATGCACAAAGAGTGAGAGTATATGGGAGAGAGTATTTTACATTTGATTACGACCACAGCGGTCATCAAACCACATGTGGTTGTCAAAACTCGTTCCAAACAAATGAACCTTTATGTATTTTAAAAATATGTAACATCTCACTAACGAACTCTATCTGTGTATGCTCCTGCAGTGGCGTGTGTGGCTCTCAGAGGACAACTTAGAGGAGCCAGTTCTTTTTTATTTCTACACACACGTTTGCATATGGCTTGGAGGAATCATGTTTACCTGCTAGGCACCTGGCCTATTTTTAAATAATTACACTGGGTTTTTTCAGGTATTTTCCTAACTAGTTGACATAAAAATAAATTTTATTGTAACATTTACATACATATTTTGTCTAGGTAGCTACTAAAGTCAGACAATAAAAAGAAAAACAAACTAGTCTGGGGGGGTGAGGTAGAAGAATGCTCCAATAATAATGAAGAAAACAATAAACAATGTGAGATAAAAGATAAGAAATCTGCGGACAATTAATCAATTTAATCAGAAAGGTGTAAATAAAAACAGTAGCAGATAAAGAAGAATCGTCATCTTTGTCTCCAAAGGACAAAGGAAGGACCTGACAAAAAGAGAAACACTTTGTCAGACAGACCTACATCCAAGCAAAACACCCACACACATAAAAATAAATAAATAAGTGTAAAAGACCTAACTAAACACATATACACGACTGGTCACTGTACTGGCTGGTTTTGTGTCAACTTGACACAAGCTGGAGTTATCACAGAGAAAGGAGCCTCAGTTGAGGAAATGCCTCCATGAGATCCAGCTGTAAGGCATTTTCTCAACTAGTGATTAAGGGGAGAGGGCCCAGCCCATTGAGGGTGGTGCCATGCCTGAGCTGGTAGGCCTGGGTTCTATAAGAAAGCCAGCTGAGTGAGCCAGAGGAAGCAAGCCAGTAAGTGACATCCCTCCATGGCCTCTGCATCAGCTCCTGCTTCCTGACCTGCCTGAGTTCCAGTCCTGACTTCCTCTGGTGATAAACAGCAATGTGGAAGTGTAAGCTGAATAAACCCTTTCCTCTCCAACTTGCTTCTTGGTCATGATGTTTGTGCAAAAATAGACACCCTGACTAAGACAGTCATCAAAAATTTGAGAGCCCTCCTTCAGTCCCACTATTTGCTAGAAAAGTAGAAGCAAGCCCCCAGTTGAATCCTTTAGACCAGTTCCCCAGCATTGCCACCACAGGATAACACTACCTTACACCTCAGAAGGTAAAATATCTCGAATCTGCCTTTTGGTTTTATAATGCACAGAAGTGAGTCCCCTTTATCAGAGCTGTTTTCTTTCCACAGAATGATTGAGAAACAAGAGAAATGTTGGCAGTCTGACCTCTCTCTCGCCAGTAAACACTCTGCAGAGGTCACAGTGAGATCAATGGGAGACTGGGGATAAGGGAACAATGATTCTGGGACAGGTACAAGTTCTATGTCATTTTTCCAAGTGTCGGAAACCATGTCAAAGGATTATAAAGTGCTTTTTGGGAAAAATTTATCATAAAATGTATTTTTGGGAGAGTATTACTCAGGTTAAGTCATGGAGAGGACTAAAAGATTATAGAGTAAGTATTTATAGTACCAAAGGGTTCAGAGGCCCCAGGTCCAGGCAAAAACGCTATTAGCAGTACAAAAAAAAAAAAAAAAGGCAGAGCCCAATAAACACAGAGTACACTGAGCGTTGAAGCATTCCATCACAGGAATGAAAACACACAGGGATAAGGGGCAGTTCAGGGTTGACCTCTATGGGTTGAACTAGGCAGTAAAATCCAGATGAAGTTCTTATAACATCCTGGCTATACAAATCCAGGAAAATGTAGTTACATCACTGGGTAATGAGGTAGCACACAGTGACTTTCAAAGGTTTTCATGAACTTTGAGTTATAAAACCATCAACTAAATGTTTAAGCCATAAGGATGGCCTGAATAGATGTCATGGGAAAACGGAAAACATTTATGGTACCCCTCAGTACAGGGCTGAGAGACTTCCAGTAATACCTTCTTCTCCTAGTGAGACAGACTGGACACTGGACTCTGAAATACGAAGTATTTCTGTATAGTGAGATAGCTCAGCAGACAAGGCCATTTGATACCAAGCCGGAAAGCCTGATTTCCATATCTAAGACCCAAAGCAGGACAGCATCAGACCTACATAACACAAAGTGGCACACTTATTCACACATGTGTACACACAGACACACATGTACATCATCATCGTCATAATGTTAAAAATTAAGATTATTTGTGTGATGTATTTTTCAGTGCTTTTTTGTGTGATTTAATTTTGCAGGATCGACTCACAGGAAACAATAATCACTGCATAAATCTAAGAATTCCAACCACCGTAATTATTAAACTGGTAAACCATGATAGATAAAGTACATATAAAGATAAAATACATATAAAGGAACATATTACCATATTCTTAATTAAGAGTTTAAAGCAATCCTTAGATCAAAAGAGAATCACTTTTTTTTGGGGGGGGGCGGGAATTTTCTGTGGCTTATACCATATGCATTCCCAATCCATAAAGTTATTTGCCAGACTGAAGAAAAAGTTAGACACTGAAGAATTCTGCTTTCAGATTATGCTTGGCTTACTTGTGATATCTTCAAAGTTCATACCAAAAAATAAGTAATAATAAATAGACTATTTTGCTCGATTAAAAACATCCTTACGGACGTGTATAAATTTGCAAACCTCACAGGAATGAATGAGCCCCAGATGGTGGATCCAGCCATTGAGAGACAACTGATTGGTGAGGACTCCAAACTAATCAATGGATTAATCCACTAATTGATTGATAATTTAATGACATTATTAAGATGTGGTCGGAACCGGGAGGTAAAGTGGAAGGTAAAGCAGAAGGAAGCAGTTACAGGGATGTGTTCTAAAGTGTTCTGCCAGCCCCTGCCTGCCTCTCTGCTTCCTGCCAACCATGAGGTGAGAAGCTCTGCTTTGGCACATGCCCTCTGTCATGCCAGTCCACCTCACAATAGCCTAGAGAAATGGACACAAAGGGCCATAAACCGAAAACTCTCAAACCATGAGCCGGAGGACATCTTTTCTCCGTTAAATTGTATTTTCCAATGTTCAGCATTGTCTAACGACTAGAATAAAGTGCATTTCCATGCATGCTGAACGCTAATTATAGCTGAAACAGCACTGTGCAATAATATGCTAGGATGAAGCCCCTCCAACTCTTAGTCCATGTTCTATGGCTGTTAAGACACATTCCCTGGTGACTAAGCTTTCAAATATATGAGTCTCTTAGGGATCAGTCTTTATTTTTATTTTTATTTTTTTTGAGGCATAAGTCTTTTTTGGGTTTTTTTTCTCTCTCTCTCTTTTTATTAGATACACTGTATTTACATTTGAGATGTTATCCCTTTACCCGGTCCTGATCTCATCCCTCCCCCCTCTCCATTTGCCTTCACAAAGGTGCACTCCCTTCTGATCCCCCTCTCCACCCCACTGTCTTGGCATTCCCCTACATTGAGAAAACCTGCCCTCTCTGGAACAAAAGTCTCTTCTCACATTGATGCCAGACACTGCTATCTTCAGCTACATAAGCAACTGGATCAATAGGTCTCTCAAAGTGCACACAGAGGTTGGTGTTTTACTCAGTGGGAGTTTTGGAGGGTTTGGCTGGTTGATAATGTTGTTCTTCCCATGAGGTTGTAACCCCTTTCAGCTCCTTAGGTCCTTTCTTTAGCACCCTCATTGGGATTTAGGGGCCATTCTTATTCAAACCACTGCAAACTCCCAAGGTTTTTGGTATCTGACCAACACACCTTAGAATCTTCCTGTAAAACGCAAGGTTAGTTTTGTTTTGTTGGGTTTCTGTTTGTTTGTGTACTTATTTGTTGGGATTTTGGTTTGGGGGGTAAGATCCTGCTATACAGCTAGAGCTTACCTCAGATTCTTGACCTCCTGCCTCAGTATCCCCAGTGGTAGCTGGTAGGACTATGGACATGCACCACCACACCAAGGTGATCACAGACTCTGAGTTGTTCAATTTTTTTTCTTTTTTCTCATAATAATTAGCCATTTATTTTGGTTAACAGAACAAAGTCTTTGCTTTTACTTAGAAAATTAAACCACATGAAAAACAAAAGCACTTTAATGTCATCGAATCATTTAATAGTGTCCTTTTGGTTACAAAAATAACATTTTCTATGAAATAAAATAGGAGAAGACAGAGAAGGGGGAAAGGCCACAGTGTAAGAAACAATGCATTCTGGACAGAATCCTGAAACGCATCTATACAGTTGCCTACAAAGAGTTTGGTATGAAGAAGTAAGTCTCTCCTGTGTTGGGAGTAACTGTATCTTTGGAAAATGTCTGAGCAAACACCCTTTGCTCCCTGAATTCTCTTACTCCTCCTTTGATACTGCATGCAGCAGATGGTAGAGGCACTTTGAATACGCTTCTTCTTTCACTAAAATTGAGCAGCACCAACCAGTTGTCATTCTACAAAAAGACAGCCCTCAATGTCGATTAATTTAGAAGCAGCCTTGTCAGGATTTTGAAAGCCTGTAATCTTACAAAAATTTAAAATCTTCAAGTATGCTTTCTATGCACAATAAACAAGATAATTAGCCCCCCTTTTCCAGAGTATCAAACATTCTCACTGAAGTGGAACAATTGAGAGATACCACCCTGCAATTTATAATTTTTTTCTTCTATAAAATAATGTATATAGGGTTTATACTTATGTATAGAGGCCCACATGTGATGAAATGATCTCCTAATTTTAATAATCTCTTAAATTTTTTTTAAGATTTGAGGGGTTTTTTATATTTTTATACATTTAAACAAGTTTTTTCCCAAAAGATTTATTGGAAATTCTCTGCATTTACATTTCAGATGTTATCCCTTTCCCACAATCCCATTCCCCATTCCCCCCCCATCATTGTCTCCATGGAGGTGCTCCCTCTTCCAACTACCCTCTCCCATCTCAGCACTTTGACGTTCCTGTACACTGGGAAGACAAGCCTTCACTGGACCAAAGGTCTCTCCTCCCGTTGATGTCAGACAATGTCATCCTCTGCTGCATATGTACCTCGGGCCATGGGTCTTTCCATGCAAACTCACTGGTTGGTGTTTTAGTCCCTGGGAGCTGTGGTGATTTGAATAGTTGATAATTTTGTTCTTCCAGTGGGATTGCAGACCCTTTCAGCTCCTTTAGTCCTTTCTCTAGCTCCTTCATTGCAGTCCTCCTGTTCAGTCTGATGGTTAGCTGCAAGCATCCTCCTCTGTATCAGTATGACTCTGGAAGAGCTTCTCTGGAAGCATCCATATCAGGTTGCAAGTAAGCACTACTTGGCATCAGCAATAGTGCTTGGGTTTATTGGGCACATATGGGGTGTATCCCCAGGTGAAGCAGATGCTGGATGATCTTTTCTTCAATCCCTGCTCCTCTAGTTGTCCCTTTATTTCCTCCTATTGACATTTTGTTCTTCCTTCTAAGAAAGACTGAGGCATCCACCTTCTGGTGTTCCTTCTCTTTGTGCTTCATAGGTTCTGTGAATGGTATTCCCAGCTTTTTGGGCTAGTATCCACTTATAAGTGAGTACATACCATAAGTGTTCTTTTGTGACTGAGTTACTTCACTCAGGATGATAGATTCAAGTTCTATCCATTTGCCTGGGAATTTCATGAAGTCATTGTTTTTGATAGCTGAGTAGAACTCTATTGTGTATATGTACCACAATTTGTGTATGCATTCCTCTGTTGAAGGACATCTGGGTTCTTTCCAGCTTCGGGCTATTATAAATAAGGCTGATATTAAGAAGGTTGTGCATGCGTCCTTGTTAGATGTTGAAGCTTCTTTTGGGTATATGCCCAGGAGTGGTATAGCTGGGTCCTCAGGTAGTACTATGTTCGATTTTCTGAGAAATCACAAGACTGATTTCCAGAGTGGTTGCACCAGCTTGCAGTCCCACCAATAACGGAGGAGTGTTTCTTTCTCCACATCATTGCCAGCATCTACTGTCACCTGAGTTTTTGGTCTTAGCCATTGTGACTGGTGTAAGGTGAAATCTTAGGGGTTGCTTTGATTTGCATTTCCCTGATGACTAGGGATATTGAGCACTTCTTTGGGTGCTTCTCAGCCATTCGATATTTCTCAGTTGAGAATTCTTTGTTTATCTCTGTATCTTCTATTGATACAGAGTATCCTCTTATTGGATACAAGCCCTCTATCAGATGTAGGATTGGTAAAGATCTTTTCCCAACCTGCTGGTTTCCATTTTGATAAAGAAATAAAGGCACTGGGCAGGGCCACAGCCCAGAAGTAGGGCACAAATGCCTGGGCTTGGGCCCAGTACAACTATGGCCTTTACTACTACTAGAAGGAGAAAGAAGAAAAAGAAGAGGGGAAGGAGGAAGAGGAGGAGGAAAAGGAGGAGGAAGAAGAGGAGAAAAGATTTAAGTAAAACAAAAGTTGTCCAAACAACTGAATAATAAAAAAACAAATAGTCTGATTAAAAACTAAATAAAACATACAAATAGTCATTTCTCAACAAGAGTTACTTTCCCAAAAAAAAAAAAACAAATACAAACAAACAAACAAATAAAACACACAGCAAGCCGGGCATGGTGGTGTGTGTTTTAATCCCAGAATTCGGGAGACAGAAGCAGCTCTGTCTGGGGCTGGAGAATGGTGGCAAGAAGAAAGGAATGACTTCTCAAACAGTGGGTGGAAACCCCATGGAATCGAGAGAGCATAAGAGCTGTCTCTGTCCCCACCTCCCACAACAGTCTGGATGGCAGGCCCTGCACCTCACCGGGGCAGCACATAGAGCTGGCTCTGGATATGTGGAGTTGCAGGTAAGCCAGCCCCCAAGGGCATGAACACAGGAGAGCAGGCCCTGTGGTTGTATGGATGAAGGAGATAGACCCTGCTCTCCTCCTTCAACTACCACAGACTAGAGAGGTGAGATCATGAGCGTGGGAGAACTTGGCCATGTCCCTCACCAGCTGCAACACAGAGCATGCTCTCCACCTTACCAGGGCAGCGAGGTAGAGCTGGCCCTGGAGGTGGGGATTGCTGGTGAGACAGCTTCAGGGTACGAGAGCAAAAGAACCAGTGGGCTGACCAGCTCAGATACCTCTCAGGCCCACAGCCATGGCTTTGGGTCGGTCTATCCCAACACTGGTGAACTGCTGGCATGCATGAAAACCTGGTCCTACAGATCCAAAACTACAGGATCGCCATAATACAAGACAGAAACGAGAGGTCCCAGAATACTCCTGTTGAGGATCCAGTATTGATAGTGTAGCAGCAGAAGCCAGAGGCTCATAGCAGACTAACGAGCCATTGCAGTGAGCGTCTGTGAGCAAAAGTGTAGACACAAGGGTATACTGGGGACACACGGAGACACACTACAGCTTCCTCTCGAGAGTTTTCTTCCTCTCTATTGGGAGGAGGTTGCAAGGGTGGGGCCAGTGTGGGAGGATGAGTGGGATTAAGGTGAATAATGTGAAATTCACAAAGAACCAATAAATTGTTTTAATCATTTAAAAGGGAGAACAAAGGGAGAAAGGCAGACTTGCGACTTCTCACTTCACTGCAAGATTGAGACCCAGTAGGACTCACTTAGAAATTTAATGGTTTTGTCATTGGCTGCTTTCTTTCAGTAATGTACTTGTTACTTTTTGGCTGTGATAAAAATTCCTGGCAGACAAGTGAGTTAGAGAAGGAGGGATTTATTCTAGCCCTGGCTTTCAGGTAATATACACTGTCCCTCTCACAAGTCACAGAAGCATGTGGTGAAGCTTCTAGTGACTTCTGGGCCTGGAAGCCAAGAAAAGCCAGGGGGAGCTGGGGCAGGGCTATATCTTCAAAGACCCACACATGCAGTGACCCATCTCTGCCAGCGAGACCCCACTTTCTACAGCCTCGGTTTCCAAAAACTCCAACAAAAGAACAAGTATTCAAATACATGAGCCTGCGGAGAGCAGTTCTGTTCCAAACCATCTCGTTAGCCAAAGGACAAGATGCTCCTTTGTGGGTGAGAGGGAAGTAGAATTCAGCTTTAGTCCATGGTTTCTTATAGTGGTGTGTTCTCATCAGAATTAACAGCATTAGAATGTGGTGTGACCGCCGAGCGGCCTCTGCAGACACAATAGAAGCTAACCCTTGAGCCACAAAGTAAAATTCTGCGGAAGGATGACATCACACAGTCACTTCTTCCCAATGCTTTCATTTGTTTTATGCCTTTTTTATTTACTCAAGGGCAAATGCAGAAGATGGCCCCATGTTCAGTGCACCAATTATGATCATGAACAGTCCTCTGTCAAATATCTGCCAAGACCTGAACATGTCACTTTCTTTCTTGTAACTCTGTGCCTATAGGCAGGCTCAAGTCAGGCAGACCTGAAAACAGTATGAAAAGTCCCATGAAGCTCAATGTTTAATTTCTGCAGAAAGGGCTATCAATGCTAGAGCTCATGGTACTCCTACATTTCTTCAGCCAGAAGCCACCTTATATTTTAAAACCTCCCCAAAAATGCTTTAGAATGTGTTTTAAATTCATTCTGCTTTGACCCATTAATAAACTAAGTTGCATAAATATTAGGTAATCAAGTATTCATAGTAGGGAATCCATTTATGTACTGAAGTTTTATAAAAATCTGGTACCTAAAATAACTACTTTATACAGTCTCTACCCTTAATCTGCCATCACCAAGCCTGGGGCCAGGCTATGCCTTCTTACCCAGAGGGCCCTCTTCTCATAGTGTTGAGCGGGTCTGCTGTCTTTCCTGCATCTCTGTAACATTGTTAAAAGTGTTCACTGGAATACATGATGAGGGAAGTTTGTGAATCTCAAGTGTTATTCACTTTACCAGGAGGACCAGTTTTCTCTACTCCTCCCTACCCCTGGTTATTGTTGTATATAGTATATATGCCTTCCCTTGGTAAGGCAGAAAATCCCAGAGTCTGCTCAACAAAGCTTCTGTATGTTAAGAGCTGCACACTGCTATGCAAAGGGAAAGCTTCCCTAGGATAAAGGTCCTGTGCTGAATTCTTACCACAGACCTTGTCATTTGCATGGGCAATTCTATCTTGTTTTTCCTGCACACTGTTCTGAAAGAGTGGGTACCCCATCAGTCACCATGACAGCCCTACTTTACAGATCAATGTAATCTGTTTATTGACTGCTGAATACCAAATTCCTCCATGGAGAGTCACAGACTTGCTTGAAACATGCTTGGAAAACATGTAAATACAGACATGTCCTGACAGCTCGACAGCTGCCCCTCCAAAAAATCCCCCAGAATGCATTTCTTCCTTCAAGACCACTTTACTGCCAGACGCAGTACATTTCTACAGTACATGAGACAACTGGACAGAAACAGAAAATGGGTTTAGTATCTTGTGAGTTTTAAAACATAAAAGTAGTAAAAGTTCTGAATGGTTCTTCAGAGAAATGGAACCAGTAGGAAGGGGAGGAAGAGAGGGGTAGAGAAAGAAGGGAGGAAGGGAGAAACTGACGAATTTTAAGGCTTCTATGATAACTAGGTTAGCAAGCTAGAGATGCCTTCTGTGATCTCCAGTCCAAAGCAGATTATATGCTAAATTCCTTCTCTATATCTCAGTCCAACTTTTCTCTTAACCCCTCCACATATTAAATGAGGGCAGTATATTATATTCAAAGTCCTCAGATTTAATTTTTCCTTTGAATATATCTTCATTGTAATGTCAAACTGCTATCGGACACAAAATTCGATACTATGACCAAGAGGAGGCAACATATCAAATTCAGCATCTCAACTGCCTGTCACTGTTTTTCACTGTGGGAGTAGCGAATAAGTTCATCCCACCCATGGGATGGGACCCTCTACTCTGTGCTTTCAGAGAAGAGGTTCCAGCCGTTCACTGAAGCTCATAAAAAGATGAATCTCAGCATTGATGGCACAGTGCAAGGTGACATGATACACCAGGACCACCATCAGAATTTTGCTTTTACTAACATGTCCCTTCTCTGCATGTATTGAAACATTTTCATCCTTTTAAAACTCCTGTCTGTTGTCATTCCATTAAAAGTCTTCCCACATCCCAGAGCATCACCTACCCTGCTATTACTCTGACTCTTCCCTCTACTTTGCTACTGGTCACAGTGCTGGCCTCCTGTCCCCCTCCAACAATGTTGTGGGTCCTCTGAGCAGAGGCTGTGTGCCACATCTCTCATCACTGAAATGGGAAGGGGCCATCACATCAAGGCAATATAAACTATTACAGAAAGAGTCCCTTCCCATCAGTCCTTCTTTCTCTATTGAAAGTGTAGCATTTTACTTGAAAAAAAAAAAAGGCAAGCCTGAAATACCTTTCTCCATAATGCCTCACTGTGTAGAAACACGGGCATTGTCATCCTCCCAAAAGGCAAAGTGAAGATTGATCTTGGATAACCTTGACAGATTGGAGAGGGAAGGAACTGATTTCTACCGAATGCCCTTCCCAACTCTGAGTCCTGTATAATTCAACATGATGGTCACTACTGTCTCAAAGCAGGGCACACAATGTTATTTATCATCGGAGTGTCTCCTTCCCTGAACGACACTGGATAAATGCTGATACATTCTCACTTTCTGACTATTTTTCCAGTTCCAACTGAGACTTCATGACCAGTGCTTAAAATTTTCCCATTGGAAAAGGCCACTGACTTCACTACTTATAGCCTACATGTGTGACACCGATGCCATTCCCCTTTTTGACATATGACAAAACTCAGACACTACAGTTCCGACAATAGCATCTCAGTTTGGGGATCTGAACTATTTCTGTTACCGTGAGATACTATTCCCAAAAAGCTCTGAAGCTGTGTGGCCAGACATAGCTACAGTCTACACTATTCCATGTGCAAAACTGAAGCAACCAGATGAACTCACCCCTGCCAACCCTTCTCCTCCCTGCATCTTGGCCAGCTGCAATACAAGATGTGTAGTTTAGAATTTTCTCAAAACAAACAAACATTAAGGGATGCTTCGTTGGAATTGATTTATTTGTTTTAATCTCATTTTCCAGAGTTTTTTTTTTTTTTTGTGGATTTTATTTTTGCCTGCTGTTGCCTGTCATCTCAGTCTGCTTCTCGGCTGGACTGATACTTCCTATGTAGGGCAGGTTAGGCTCAAGCTCTTCATTCTTCCAGTGAAGCCTCTCGGGTATTTACCAACAAACCCAACTTTCTTTTTCACTTTTTAAGATTTTTTTTTTTTTTTTTTTTGTGATTATGTCTGTAAGTGTCCTCTATTTTTCAAAAGTATTAAGGGAAATAAGACATTTTTACAAGGGCGTGTTTCTGAATGGTGGAGAATTGAGGAAGCTTTTCTTCTTTTTCTTTGAGGTGTTTATGATGACAATTGTAAAAAAATAACAAAGCTGTTTTCAAATACAAAAATAAATGTATCCCTTAGATTATCTATGAACCCCCTCAACAACAGACCCTTAGGATAATGATCCCAGAGGATGGTACATAGACAGAATTTATAATTTTAAATTTTAAGGGTATGACCTTAGGCTTGGACTAAATCAACAGTAAGAATTGTATGGCCGTGAAAGTCTGAACACTCTGATATTGGGAGAAAAAAGGGGAAAATGAAAAATAGGAAATTTTGTGTTTTTCTAATACCAACACCTACCCCCCCCACACACATATCTCTTCTCCTACCCCCTTCCTATCGTGTGTGTGTGTGTGTGTGTGTGTGTGTGTGTGTGTGTTGAGATAGAATACAGAACCCAGGGCCTCACGTGTGCTAGTCAAATGTTCTTCCACATACTACACCCCAGCCTAATGAATATTTCTGTTTCTAAAAAAGCTCCGGGCCTATGTGTCATAACACCTCACTGTACCTAATGAATTAGACTCAGTACAAAATAACATCTTTTAATTTTTCTGTTTATTGAGAGAAATTAAAAACTGGTCTTTTAAGTATAACCAGGTAGACACATTTTGTGGTATGTTGGCAACCAGATGGCACTGCTCAGAAGACTCCAAGTCACTGTGACTGTCACCACCCTGTCCTCTCGTTCCGGCACACTTAATCAGACACTGCCTCTGGGGTAGAAGCCAGTGGTCCAGTTCGGGGGATGTTGCTTTGTTTTGTTTTTCTGGCTCCAGAACAAGCCGCTTTTGTTTCTTTGGCAGGCAAGAAATTCAAGGAAGCCTCTTCTAAGCCATTCTTTAATTCATATTTTATATTTAAGTTTTCCTGGCTGCAGTTGAGAGGACCACTGATGCATTTTCCCCAAATGTTCGAAGAATTCTCAAAGATGATGGGAATCCCAGGCTCGGCCTGAGCTCTCCGTTAAAGGCATTAGATACATTTTATTTCCTTAAAACCCTGCATTCAAAGAAAAGCTTAACTCCACATTTGCCCCGAAACATACAGTTTCTGAAAGCACCCAACGTGTTGGTGAACTTGAGAGCTGACTTCCCAGTGCCCACAGGTACGTGTCCTGTAACTGTCGAGACACTTGGAGTGCCTTAAAGCTCCTTCATAAAACAGCCGTGGTTTGCAGTGTTCGTACTTGGAGGCTGAAAACGTGAACACTGGAAGCCCGTGAGAAGGCGAACTGTTCTGAGCAGGAAGAGCAGCCCTTCAATTTCCACATCAACAGCTTCTTCTATCTGGGGATCAACTGCCATGGAGGCAGTTTTGCTCTATTCGTGTGTGTGTGTGTGTGTGTGTGTGTGTGTGTGTGTGTGTGTGTGCACTCCATCACTCACTAGTTCTGACACTTGTACACGGAATCCAGCCCCCACTCCAACCCCATGCCTAAGGTTTTACCTCTATAATGGCAATACTGACACCATGCAGCTCACAGAACTGAAGAAGTATCTGCAAACTTCTCTAGCAGGTCTGGCCCTGGATAGTCTGGGTTCCAAGAAAAGCTTCATCCAAAATTGGTTCTGCCACTTGTAGATGATCTTTTACTATTTTGTGGGTTCTTCTTTTTCTAACCCTTTATTTTCCTGTTCTTACCCTCTATCACTAGATAGAGAAAGAAGGATAGAGGAGAGAGAGGGTTAGGGAGAGGGAGAGGGAATCCCTGAATCTAATGTTTTTCTTTTTGTTTCTTCTTGAGCATGACTACTAACAAACCATAGCCAACCACCCTGAATGACCAACAATCTTTCAGCTGACCTACAATAGCCCTGGCATTTATAAACTCTCTAAAACCTCCCAGAATTTCAAATGTCACACAATTTGAAGCTGGAAAAAAAAAAAAACACATCTCTGCAAGAGCATGAGGCACGTCATAATCAGCTGCTGGGAAGCAGCCTTATATCCCCACACCTAGGATTAAAGTGAAAACATATTCTTATAATATTTCTGTGTTCTTTAAAAAACTAAAATATCAAAATTCTCACTAGATACCATCCACTAAATAGAAACTCTATTTATCTAGCCAAATTGTTATCAAGCACCTTAAGAACAAACTCATTACTCTGAGTGTTTATTCCAGTGATACACACATTAAAACCAGTCAGGATGCCTTAGCTGGATAGCCCTGAGGCTGGGTGCACAATTGTCTGTCTGTCTTGCAGCTTGGAAGTCTCTGGATAGTTGTCTCAACACAGACAAATAAGCCAGACTAAGAATGACCCATGCTTGAAGTGTAGAAAAAGTGCCAAGCAGGAGGTACTGAATGATGCTGTGCATTAGACACCAGGCCAGACGTTTCAGCATCACAAGGTAGGGACTGCTATCTGCTTTTCTCAGTAGACAACGGTTTGTCATCTTGACAGTGGTAAGTAATGAGGGGCTCCATGATGACTGACACCTCCCATGAGTCTAGTCTTGTTTGTGTGTCTCCTGTACACAAAGCTCCCTTTTTCATTCACAAAAAGATTTTCAAAGATAAAAGGGAAACATACTCAATTTTTTAATCCAAGTATCAGATCAGGCAACTAGAATTTGTCATATTTGTGACAGGCTCACTGTTACCAACTGAAAATGTAAAGAAAGACATCAAAAGACAAGTCAACCAAATGTGGTGTATCATGGCTGGGAGCCTAAGAGGCAAAGGCAAAGGAAATGCTGTAGGTCTCACAGTGAGTTTCAGGAAAGGTGGAATTACCAAGTGAGAATATCTTGTCTCAAAAGCAAACAAACCAAATTGCAACAGAACCTATCCTAAAGTTACAGCTCAGTGGGAGAGGGGTTACCTAGCATGTTCAGAGCCCTGGACTCAATCTACAATATTGCAAAAATTAACTAATTAGTTATTATCTTTTCTGACTGCTTCAAAGTGAAAAGAAGATACTCTCTTGATGATGTAATTCTCCAAATATATGTGGTTAAAAATATAAAGCTCATATTTCCTATCACATAGCTTGATTCAAGATCCCCTGGCTGGTTTTAACAGGGAGTAAAAAAGGATGCTCTATACCAGCCAAGCATTTATCTACCCGAGTTATTTCACTAAAGCTCAAGTCATTTGCTGCTTTGATTGAAATTCTCCATTATCATCACTTTTTTGTCCTGTAACTATGGACTGGAGAAAGTAAGTGGGGTCATTTCAAATTCTTCATTGAATAGTTTAGAATACAAATGGATAGGAATAATCACATTCACAAGATAATAATACCAGTCACAGTTTATAATGGCTTCAGATTAGATCATGTGATAGTCGGAGAACCTTAATTAGGAAGTCATCTTTGGGAGGATTTCAACAGAAATACTAAGTTGTATTTAAAATAAAGTTGCTATACAAACCCTCAATATAATACCATTTGGGCATCCGAACATTAATTTGTTATGCAATGTTTGAGTCCTGCCAGATGCAAATATTTCAAATCCCTGTGACATGTTCTTTCTTCCACCAGGGTCTGATTTGGGTCATCTAAAAATAGCAGCTGGGGATGCTGCCAGTCCTTCCAGGCCATGCTAGAAGGACACTTCAGAGGGGCAGCAGTCACATATTAAAGAGATAGGACAGCCGGTGAAACATTCCCTAGTGATGCCAAGCAGAGAGCTCTTCCTCCCTGCAGCACTTCTCCCCAGCATGACTGTGACATTGTCCATCTCAGCTCCTCTTTATACCTAATTGACAATGCTCATCACTCAAACAAATGAGTAACAGAACTTCTGGGACCTCAAACTAGAGTTTGTATCAAAGTGGTCTGAAGGCCTGTTAAATACAGTGGTCTTCAGCTTGGCCCCTGGAGCCCACACCCTCTCATCCACTCAAAGACATCACTCTTAAAATCATCCACCGTCTATTCCTACTTGTTCGTGTATAAATTTGCCTTTACTTTTTCCTATTTCTTAAACTCCTTCTGCCATGACTGAAGTAGAAACTTAAGGGTTCTTTGGAAAGTGGGTTGGGTGGTGTTCTGCTGGGGCAAACATGTGGAGGAGTGCTTAGCTGAAGCAGACACAGGTGAAAGATGTTCTGCGAAAGCAAACACGTGAAAGGACATGTGATGGAGGATTCTTTGCTAACAACATCATGTATTGCTCTTCCTTACATGGCATAGTTGAGCTGCATTTGTCAGGACTACATGGAGAGAAACACTTCAAAAGAACTTCTGGTGGTGTGCTGCAGTTTTTTGTTGCTTCCTCAGACTCAGGCTGATCGGCAGAGTGATGTCAACTGAGATGGATGCATGAGATGAAGCAAGACCCGTGGAGGACACGTGGTGCTTGGACAGTCCAAATAGGACTGGATGGAGGCAGCTGAGCTCGGCTTGTTTATAGAGCTAGCTGAGCAACACTTGGAGGTCTCATGTCTTCCCTAATCTTCACTTTGCTGAGAGAGGCACACCTGAGAACTTCCCCTGGCTTTCCTCTTGGTCCCTTCTGCTGCCAAGGCTGAGGCCAGGCCGTCTCTGCTGGGTAGTGCCACCACTGCTGATTCCTGTTTGCTGTCCCAACTCTACCAAACTGGACTGATGCTGTGTTCATGAGTGAAATGAGCTGCCACTGTGAACCTGTGAACTGAACAGCTGATTCCCGAATACAGAAGGGAGGCGCTCCAAAGAACCTTTCTAAACAAGTCTACTTCCCCTATATCCTTTCTTTTCCACTACCTATGGTGGGTGGTGGGCTACAGCAGGGGTTAATGCATTTAAGAGCCCCCATTAAAAAATTGGATTTGAAAAAAGTTAAAGTTACACACTATGCTATTCTTTTCTTACACTATAAGTAAAATGCTTCCAAAAGCTCTGTGTTTGCTTTCTCAAACTCTTTCCTGTCCCCTCTCATCTTCAATATTTGACTGAAACGTTCCTCACGATGATGACAATGACTTCTGTGTTGCCAAGCTAACTCTCAAATTTTCTTAGCCATCTCATTTTATCAGTCAGCAGCTTTTGACTCAGTTTACCCATTTTTCCTGCCTAAAGTACCGCCTCTATTTGGCTCTTGGGACAGCGTGCTCCTTGTTTTTCTTGGCATTTTTCTGAGTGGTATGGGTTTGATTTGCATCCTCCTGGAAAATATATCAATATTTTAGATTTTTTTGTTTTTAATTATGTGTATGAAATAGGGGTAGATGCTGGGAAGGTCAGAGACATCAGATTCCATAGAAATGTCAACCAACCCTTGGAAGTAGAGAGGTAAGGGATAGAATCTCCCTCACCATGGTAAGGCTGACTTCACACTTCAGCCTCCAAAGTGTTGTTTTAGGCCACTTGGTTGGGTACCTCATGACTGTACCCACAGAGCACAAATACACTAACAGTCTGCCTTGGCATGGATGGGTGGTTTGTCCTCACCCAAAGTGAGAATTCCTTGGGCACCATCACTACACGCCTGCCCTACATTACTGCCCACCCGCACCTCATTGATCTCAGTCACTCTAAGGCTTGCTTGGTGCATTTCTCCCAGTCAGTATTCTTGGCATCTCTCTTCTCCAGTTTCTTTCAGAGACCTCAG
Source organism: Micromys minutus (assembly GCF_963924665.1). NCBI lineage: Eukaryota > Metazoa > Chordata > Mammalia > Rodentia > Muridae > Micromys > Micromys minutus. The sequence continues at coordinate 44,828,454 of NC_137975.1, read as the reverse complement.
CTCCAAGTCTCAAACCAAAGCATTGATTCTTTTCTCCCAAAACACCTGTGCCTTCTTCAGTTTCTCCCATTTCCACACCACCAATTGTTCAGGCAAACAAAGCACCGTGTTCCCAGTGTTTTTTTCGTTTTCCACTAGCACATCCTAAAAGCAGATCCTGGGGGCTCCATGACTTCTTCCAACCTCTCCCAATCCTACTTCCAAAATAGAAACCCATTGGTTCTTAGAAAGGTATTCCTGGCAGGATCGCCACCCTTGCCTCCAACACAGTAGACATAACTTTGCTCAACATAGATCAAACACACCAAAAAAACCTTTCCTCTTCCTTGGAGAAAAGGCCAAAGAACCCAAGTGACCTATGCATCTTCCCCCACCTCTCTGATTTCATTTTTGACATCTGTCTTTCTCTTCTTGTATACTGACCTCCCTCCTCTCACTGTTCTGTGTCCAGGATGCCAACATACACCATCTTCCTGCTTTTACACAGACTCTTCCCTCAGATACTGCACAGCGCTCCACAACTTCCACTGGGCTTCTGAGCAGACATCCCCTTGTTCTGTTTGTCCTATGCAGATGAGGGGTGCAGCTCAGTCTACATTGCTTCTATTCTACCCTATGGTTTCTGTGGATTCATCACAAATGATGAATTAGTTCACATATTTGTAGTATGTCTCCATCCACTATTCCCTCCTCTTATCCTAAGTTCCCTGATGGTAAGAAACACATATGCTCCCAGCTCCCAAACTCTGCCTTACCCTTTAAAAGCATTTGATTTAAATGCATTTTATGAATGAATAACTTAATAAACAGGTAGGAACTCCTACAATTACATGAAAGAAATCTGCTGTTTTTGTATAAACATCATTGTTGCAAATTCATCTACCTAATCTTTCCTAAACTTGGGGTGAGCACAAGTCTCAAATGTGTGAACTCTGTGAATAGAATACTCAAAGTGGGCATGGTGATGGTGCCACTATGCCTATAACTTAGGTAACTGGAAACTGAAAGCAGGGCGCCAGGGGTTCAAAGCTAGCTTTGGATACCTAGTAAATTCAAGACTAATCTGAGCCAAATGAGTGTAGACCTTTTCTCAAGAAGCAAAAGCAAGCATTCAAAAAATTATAGTAATAAACATTTTCTTAAATGATAACTTCAGTCCTATAGATAGCTGGGTCCTCAGCCTAACAAAGCTGAAGAGGACTGGGCCACCAAAGTCATGTGACCGTCTGGCTCCTGGTTGGGAATTCTAGCTGTAACCATTCTCTGGAGAGAAGAATCTAGACATTGCTGCCCTTTGCCTGCACACAGAGGAGCATCTGACTATGTGAGTGAGTGATGTTCCCGTTTCTGTGCGATGCTGAAACCATCATGCTGATGCTGACTACAGTCCTTCCAAATATGCAAAAAGCAAAGCTAATTAAATACACAGTGGTATCAGCCTGCAATGTCTGAGCAGGCAAGGCATTGCATATACCCAGCAGCTGCATCATGTATAAACCTTAGCTATATCACAGTGACTATATTCTCTGTGCCAAGTTGTCCCTATGGGATTTCATCACGACCAATGGGATGAAACAATACAGATAAAACTCCTGATTACAACAATGAGGGTGAGAGACAGAGAAGGCAGCAGGAGAGTATTATGTTCAAAGGGGGCTTCCTGCCTTCCGTTTGTTCTCCTATCAGAAGGATATGAGACAGGGTCAAATTTCTGATGCCCTCGAGAGTTTATTACAGCTATTACAAGACCATTAACACATGGGAGGGAGTCCAGAGCTGAGGCTGGCATAGAGATGAAATTTTTTTATGATGCTTTAAACATTCGAGTTGAGAGATGAGTAACCATAAAAAAAGAGAAAGTAGTGAGAAAGTGGCCAAGCTGAGGGAAAAAAGATGAATTAGAGCATAGTACACTGAAATCTGCAAGCCAAATCTACATATGCAAAAAGTGATTGTGCTGGCTATTTTTACATCAAGTTAACACAAGCAAGAGGGAAGGATCTTCAACTGAGAAAAAGTCCCCATAAGATTAGGTTATGGGCAAGCCTGTTGGGCACTTTCTTAATTAGTGAGGGAGGATCCAGCCTACTGTGAATGGTGCCAACCCTAAGCAGGTAGCCCTGGAGTCAATATGAAAGGATGAGCAAGCCAGTAAGCAACAAGAAACTTTCCATGGCTGTGCATCAGCTCCTGCATCCAGACTCCAGTCCTGTCTGAGTAACTGTCCTGACTTCTTTCAGTGATGGACAGCAAGTGGAAGTGTGAGCCAAATAAACCCTTTCTTCCCCAAGTTTCTTCTGGTCATGGTGTTTCATCACAGCAATAGTAGTACTGTTGCTATTACTACATTATAGAACAGTAATATGATAGAACAGTGATGTAATAGGAATAAAGGAACAAAAAGAGGCACAGGTGTATGAGGCCAGAGAGATGTCACCAGAGACGTTCACCTTTCAGTGAAAAAGGGGCCCAGCAAAATGTCTGGTGCTTACATGGAACTCAATCACAGATACAAACACACACACAAAGAGAGAGAGAGGGAGGGAGGGAGGGAGGGAGAAAGGAGGGAGGGAGAGGAAAGACCTGATCTTGCTCCCTTACCTTTTAGCCTTCTTTCTAAAGTCCTGAGCTACTTGTGAGCATGCATGTCATATTCATGGCTTTTAACATTGAGCACTGGAATGCCCCTCACAAGTTGGACCCCAGCTGGTGGCACTATTTTATGAGGCTCAGGAACCTCTTGATCATGAATCCCAACTGTTAGACATAGACTGTGGAAGTGGACCTTGAAGGGTCGAAACAGAATCTCTCTACATATGAATCCTCATAATATAAAGAATCAGCAGGGTGACCAGTCACAAGTCCCAAAACCATACACCAAGTCTGTCCTGAGGAATGGGGTGGTAAGGGATTGCAGTCCCCGAACAATGAGTCAAATAGAATTGTCCTCCCAAAAGAATGTGGGTGTTCACTTCCCACGCTGCCTTGCAGATGGGCTGCACCTTCTTTCCAGAACAGAACCAACTGCTCTCAGTTCTCAGTTAGTAAATGACTTAATGAAAATATGTTGGGAACCCAAGTTTTCAGTTTAAACCTAGCAAACTAGTTTTGCTTACATGTGTCTTCTAACTGCCAGTGTAGAACAGAAATGCATTTAAACATCTCTGGATGGGAGCTCGTTTTTGACTGGGGTTTTTATTTTGTTTTTCTCTGTCTGTTGTTTAAGGCTCAAAGTAACATTGGAGGTATAAACCAGAAAGCTAGTGCCTACTAAAATGTCATGCACAGGTCAGAGAACAATTTGTATTCAAAATGGATTTTCTGAAAATACACATACAACTTTCCTTTTAATTTCCACATATTAAAACCTTTATACTATTTTTGGAGCTCCCTGCAGAGTTGAGATAAGCGTTGATTTCTATCAGGTAGGGTGTTTCCTTTCAGAAGAACACAGGTTAACAATGACAATAACAGTAAAGTCAATGGACAAGGATGTAGACAAAGAAAATGCATGATTTCACAGTGAGTGGGCAGGGTGAAACTCGACATTAAGATAAACATTTAACAATGCACATGGTCCCCCACTAACATTTATTAGCCTTTCAAAACAATTGAGAGGTCTTAGGTTTCCCAACGAAATAAATTCTGTCCTTAATATTGATATACATAATACTTCTACAGGCATGTTTCTAAATACCATTTTGAAAATTGAATGTAAGCCATGACTTTGAGTTGGGGTGGGGGTTATGAACATGCTTGTTTGCCTCCATGTGTATACCTGGTTTCCACAGACATCAGAAAAGGGCATCAGATCTCCTGGAATAAAAGTTACAGATGGTTGAGAACCACCACACAGGTGCTAGGAATTGAATCCAGGTCCTCTACCAGAGCAGCCACTAAGCCATGTCTTCAGCTTCCCAAGCCACATAAAAAATTAAGCAAGTCCCTCAAAGTGTTCAACATTAGAGACTTGTTATAAATTATCTTCTGCTCAACTGTGGAAGCTGTGCAATATATGTGTATTTTCAGAAAATACATTTTGGATACAAATTGTTTTCCCACCATGCTGGGCAGCTGGATAATTACTGCCAGTGCTACTGACCCAGGTGCTACCGTGATAGGTACCAAAGAGATGTGAAGACAGCCTAAAGGACTTTGTTCAAACAATACAGATGGACTGGAAAAGAAATAGTTTATACAAACAAAAATATACTTGAGAATGAGATGGGCAAAGGAACAGAGAAAAGAATCAGGAAGAAACACTTGGGAACACATGTTGGAATGAACATAGGTTATTGACTCTGCCCAAAAGAGGGCAGGGCCATGTATTTAGTGAGCTGAAGGACTTGTTACTTGACAAGTCTGGAAAAATAATCCTCCATTTGCTTGAAAGTGAGTATAAGTAAAAAGAAAAAAACCCTTGGTGGGAAGAGATCCACAACATATGGCTGGATTATGAAGAATATTAGATTCTTTAGGGGTTATTCAGTATTTCAATCATAAGCTTGATCATAATTTTCCATGTAATACACCAGTGAATAAAAGTATCTTCTGTTTGCTGTAAACTACAATGTTTTGAGAAAAAATAATATCAGATTAAAAGTACAGAGATATTAAAAAAATATGTACACAACATGAATGTGTCCCAATCAATGTATAAATAGGAGAAAAACATATTCGTGGTAACTAGATCAATTAAGCCAGAAGCAGAAGACTCGTGCCAACTAGGTGACTTGAGCACTTAGCAGCTGCTCAGAAAGTATTTGTTTCAGAGCAGTGAGTAGGAAATTGCTTATTTCTGAAATGTGACTAAAAACTTCTAAAACATACCATCATTTTTACTCCTGGCAGCTGGGGTTTGGGTTTTCGTTCATTTGTTTTGCTTGTTTGCTTTGTTTGTTTGTTTAATTCCGTGTTCCCAGGACTGTTTACTTGCAAAGCACATGCTCTCTCTCTCTCGAAAAGCTGGACAGCCAGCTCCCTAACTCACAGTTCCTAATGTAAAAGCTGTTCCACCAACCACCCGTCTCTTCACACAAAGCCAGTGGCATTTGCTGAGCACCTACTATATGTGAGCAACGTCCTTTCATACATGTCAGTCAGCATTAGCCTTTAATCCTACAGCTGAGAAAACCCGAGGCTGTGAGAAGATGGGGCTAGCAATAGAGTATTACCCTGCCCAGTAGCATTTTCCCTCGACTGGCACATTATTCCTCGGACAGTCACAGAAAAGAAATTGCACTAGCTAGGAACATTAATAGAGGTGGGGTGATGGCTTCAACTAAAATCACATGTGACAAGCAGCCGCCACACACCTCCATTCTACCTGGCCGGTACTCGGGCTCTCCTCTCTTTGTCCTGCTACCCCTTCGTCCCCAATCCACCCTCCTCTGAGACTAATAGTTCCTCCAACTCAGGGCCATCAATCTTTCCACACCACCATTAAGCTGCATGGAAAATGGAAGTGGTTGAAAGGCACAATCATGATTTGAGTCATTTCCATCCATTCTCGGAGGCTTAGAGAGCTCATTTAAAGGCCCCTTATTTTCTCCATGTTATCTAGGAAGGAGTATAGACTTATTAAGGCATCAGATTCCCTTTCCCATATGCTGTTACAAAACAGGCGTAGAGCGAGGCTGTTCGGATTGTGGAAGGAAAAAGTCTATCAGTTGACTTTTTGTAAACACATCTCCTAAATCAACAAATGTTCTATTTCCTATAAACATGGAAGCAAAGCATGGTGGGTAAAATGTTGTACATGCTACTGATTACAAGCTAATATAAAACTTTAGAAACACAACAAAATGCAGTGAGAGAAAGAGACCTTACAATGTGGAAGAGCCTGGAAGGTAGTGACGTAAGCATCCACTGAGACGAACATGTCTACAATGTTTTAAGAATGGAACATGAGACTCACCCAGAAATAGAAAAGGCCAAAGCAAACAAAACTGTTAATAAAGGCATTTTATTCTAAGACTCTGATTTCCTTCTTTAAAAAGCAATATTTGATATCTTTGATTTACTCATCCTTGCTAAAACCACAGCAACACAGAACAACGAAACAAGACTTCTCGAAAAGCAATCATACTAGGCCAAGTGCATATTAAAACTCTTAGTTCTGACCTATGAAATCATTCTTTTCTACACTGGTTCTCCTCCATTGTTTTCTTGATAGTTTTTCAGTTAGACAGAATGTGTATATTTTTGAGCCATTTAAAGACACATTAGAACAATTTGTTCCATTTATAGACACTTTAGAGTAACAAAAAAGTGCAAAGACCTATTGTTTAAAATAATTTGACTTTATTGTTCCATAAATATATGGTGCTCCTAGGTGCTGTTTTTAAGTTTTAATTTTGTCATTAACTCTTTATATTTAGTTTCAAACTGTCATTCATTAAGAAACATGATAAAATGTTTTAATGAATTAAACCGCTAACTACCATCACGATGTTAGAGAAATCAAATATGAACTCAGTTGACAAAGGTGTATACTGTTAAACCTGACATCCTCAGTTTGTTCCCTGGGACCTACATGATAATTCCTGCAAGTAGTCTCTGACTTCCACATATCCCATTTGTGGAATGCATATAAACACTAAACAAATGCTTGTTTAAATAATTTTTTAAATTTTATTTAAATGTTTATTAAACTAGAGTACTGTCTTTTGACCAGCTGTGGTTTGGATGTGTTGTGAGTATCCTCCAAAGTCTACAATAAAGCCTTGGTCCCCCCAAAGGTAATACTGAAAGGGGCTATGAACCTTAAAAGTGGACCCTGATAGAAGGCCCATCAGAGCACACGAGGCAGGCAGGAAGACAGACCTTTAGAGGAGACAGTAGGACTCCACCCATCCCCATCCCATTTTCTTCCGTCAGAATGCTCTGTTCTCACCTGAGGCCAGAAACCACATCCTGTGCAATCTTGGATCTGAACAAGAACATAGCAAGCCTCTCTTTGCTTCATTAGTGACCTATGTATTTCATTATAGTGATGAGGAGCCAATCAACGCAGGAAGCAATAAATACAACATCTCTAGAGGAAGCCAACTAAAGGCTAAAACTATGATTTTGTGTAATACTGAAATCCTCCACTAGGCGGGTAGCGAGACTGTGTGAACTCCATGAGTCACACATGACTTATATGGCTCCTGCCGGGTATACTGAAGGCCACCAGTGATAGGCAAGTGGGTACTGATGCTCATCCTGCATGTTACTCAAGGAAACATCAGCTTGATCTCTTCCTTGGCATATGACCTCTGGTTTGACTATAGATGACCCAACTCCTGCCACAAATAAATATCCTGGAGACAAGTCTTTCTGCTAAGACAGCTAGAACATAAGCTTGAGTCTCCTAAATCCTACCATGAAGAAAACTGTGTCCCTTGCTTCCTGTGTTTGCTTAAAATGAACTGAGAGATGAAAAAGGGCTCACCACCCCTGCGCCTGCCCACACTTGGTCTGTCAGCTGTGTGAGCCACAGTACCTCCTCTTTTGTGACTTATCAAGTTCATGTGGACTTGCCACCAAGCAGTCCTGGGCTAGTGGCAAAGGGTGAAATCTGGGTTCAGGTAAGTTAGTCATCTTCTAACTCTGGAAGTTTCAGTCTGCAAACCTTGGAAGGGTTAGAGTAACATTGGGAAGCTTTGATGGTTCCTCGTCACCTTTATCCTTACTGTGGCCCAGTATATGCTGCGTACATTTTTCTCCTCCTTTCCTGTCTTGGTTGCCCCGAAGTCCTCATATAGGACTTGCTTCATTTCTCTTCCTCTTCTAAGAGAGATGAAATAAGAACTTTCCGATAGCACTCAGTGATCCTTCTGGTGAAAAGGTGCCTGTGATTCCTCCTAGAGTTGTACCCACACACATCTTCTCACTGAAGCTACAGTCAACAGATCCACTGAAAAACTCCCCCAAGTGAACAGAAACAGAACTCCAGAAACTGTCCAGCTGTCTGGGTTCAGAATTACGAAGCCTCACAGCACTTGAGGGCTGTTAGTCAACACACTCTGAGTCTCATGACACATGTAACTATTCTGTATTTCTGAATATTTAAGAATATCTAATAAGATTTTCCAAAGAACTTTTTTTAAAAAATGTTCATTCTTCACACTTTAATGCAATGCACCATGGTTACAGAAATCACACCGGTAAGAATCCATGTTTTCTCATCTTCTCTAAGACAAAATAAGTCCTGGGAGATAAATACAGACATCATATATTCATAGGTGTTGTCCAATTCCATCTAATTATATTAATCAAAGCATCCTTCTTTATAAAAAGATTAAAATGAGTTTCCCAAAGGAATAAATCTCCTGCCAATTGCCCCTGACAGTGAGAGTCATGTGTAAACAGCCCCTGCCATGTGCTCACAGCAGCTTAGGGACTGCCCTGCTGGAGCCAAGCATAGCCACTCACAACAGTAAGGAAGCAACTGGTTAGCTGCCTGCAAAGCCACCTCCACACAGTCTCCCACTCTGGGACAGGAAGAGAAGGATAATGCTACATCCACTGGTAGCTGCAGGGGACTTTTCAGGAGGCAAAATGGCATCACTGGAGTTGGAATTTGGCCAGGACACCGGGGCTAAATACTGGGACTCTTAGGAAAAGTGCTCTGCAATTGTTAATGCCCTCAAGTCATCGGGACCTCAGTTTTGTGTCTTCTATGAAAAGAAAAGCTGATTAGCTCATTGGAGTCAGTCTCTCGGTGGGCTTCTCCAGCCTCTGATTATCCAGCCATGCCCTAATCACCACCAGATCGCCCTGGTTAAAATTAATGACAGATTAATGTGCTCGTCAAGATATCAAAGCACCAAAATATATACCTCAATAATATGGCACATATATATTTTTTTCATTTGTTCCCCAGGGGATTAATTTAGAGCCACGGCAATTCCTACTCGGACTGAATCATGCTGTTTTAAAGAGTACATAATATACCAATTATCCTATTGCCCTTATCTTTATGAGTCTCCAAAGGGTAGAGAACCTAAGTGGGGTGATTAGATTTAATGCCACATCTCTGAAACCACAGTCCTGTTCTACAGACCATCTTTTAAAAAAGAAAACGAATTGCCCTGAACATTAAATCTTCTGTGTAATTTACTCAAAGAGTTACCCATAACAAGACTTCAAACACAATTACGCATCTCTTTTTGCCTTACAGAAATCCTGACCCTATTTAGAATTCTTAGTGGAATGAGGAAACGCACTCTTTACTGAGGCAGTAACAAAAATTATAAAAATTAGTATACCCATGGTGGAACTCAGTATGGAGGCTCGCCACAGAATTAAAAATGAAACATTTGAAGCTGCCATGCATATCTATGAAAGGAAACATTTCTCATATAGAGCATATGAACTATATTCTTTAAAATATATCAATCATCAAAAAATGGAGCAGATGAGCTCTACCTCTCTCACTCACTCCACCTTTAAGATCTCAAAAGGAGATCTGGAGCCAAAGGCTCGAAAACTACAAGTTGCAAGCCAGCCTGGGCTCAGTCAAAAACACCACAAAATAACATGGCACGCTTTCGTCCCTTTGCTTTCTAAGATTCTTAATTTAATTTTAGCCTTGCAAAAAACTTTTTTTTTTCTTTAAACCCCAGGGCCACTTGGCTAAGTCTTAGTTTGTTCATCTTTAAGATGAAACAGGAGATGGAAGCTCTGGGCTTCTAACCCCTACATATTAGAACCACCTACACTACTTTTTAAAAGTCGAATGTTGTGGCCAAGCCCCTAGAGATTCTGATTCAATTGTCTCGGGGTAGTGCCTCTACCATCTATTCTTTATTAAAATTCCCCATGTGCTTCTAATGACCAACCTGGGCTTCTCTTGGGTTCTTCTTTTTCTCTGGTGCTGACTCCCGTCTATTTAATTAACAATTGGTTAAGGAACACATCCAGTATAGTTACCATATTGCTAGGGTTTCCCTGCAAAATAGATTTCTCAGCAGGTAAAAATGATTGCCACCAAGCCTGACAACATGAGCTGGATCCCTGGGAGCAATATAGTAGAAGGAAAGAATTAACTCCTGCAAGATGTCATCTAACTTTTATAAGCATGGAATGGCATGTCTACAAAAATATATACATGCATGCTTGCGCACAGATACACACACACTGGAAGTTAGAAGTCCGAGATCAAGAGTTAATCAGGATTCAGTTTCTAGAGAAATGCAGAAAATTGGTTCCATGCCTCACCCAGTTTCTTGTGAGTACCAGCAAACCTGTGCCCCCGGACTCATGATTCTCTCTGCTTCTCTTCTTAAAAGAATTAGATTTACGAGGAATCTTGAATACATTCATCTCTAGATCTTTCCCACCTTACATTTGTAAAGGCTATTGTTCCAAAGGTGGGTGCATCTTTGGAGACCATCATTAACCTACGACTCCACAGGAGCTCCTACTAGCAGAAGGCACCAGCAAAACACTCAAGGACTGGGTAATTGGATAACTGAAAGATATGTCATACAGCAAAGCAAATCATCCAGATGCCAGCTACCCTGCACAGGGAGTACAGGACAGTGAGGAAGCACAGAGGCAGTTCCAAGGAGGCCAGAGGATGGTCTCACGAACAGTTCGGGTTCAGCTGTCAAGTCAGTTCTCCTCTTGTTACAGACTCACTGAAGAGAAAGGCAGCCACCAAAGAGTGTGTCTCACTGGTGTCTACTGGTGCATCCACGAAGAACTATGTGTCTTCTAGCCTCCATAAAGAGAGACCCCACTTTTACAAAAGCCCACCATGATTCCTCTAGAGGTATGTACTCCCAAGCACAAAGGAGACCTATATGTGTTGCATTCAAAAGCCTTCCTGCTTTCTTTCCCAACAAACAAATCCTCCCTAATGGGAGCAAACACCAAGAAAAAAAAAACAAGAGATGTTAATAACAATACCTACCATAGCTGTGATTTTGTTTTAGTACCAATCCATGTGACTTCCTTGAATCAAAATTCTGTTTAAAATCTTCACCTAGTCAGATCTTCCTCCCAACTCTGATCCCAAGACCAAACCCAGTTGGCACCATTACCATAAACACTTAAATAGTTAAGAGCATTGATTGCTTCTGTCTGGGTCTTTCTTGCTATGCTTATCCCAGAAATCCACAGCTCACTTCATCAACCCGAGCAGTGCTGAAAGCTCCTCATAGGCAGAAAGTCCATGGCAGGCTTGGATGGGATCCTAGATGCTGACATGGTCCTTCTCACAGAGGATGCTGCTAACAGAGACAGCATGGTGGGACGGTAGGATGGTAGGCATCTCTAACAGTGCTGTTCCCCTTTACTCTTTTAACTTCGGAACTGCACAGAAAGAATCAAAACAAGGGAAAATAGAATAACAGGAGAGTTTCTGTCTTCTGAAGTAAGAAGGGGACAGACACCTTGGTTGAAATGCTGTGACATTCTGAATTACAAATTTACAAAGGGGCCTAGTAACAAACACAGCTCTCTCTCATCCCCAAGGCAGTGATCGAAAGATCCTCTCTGTGAACACTGAAACCCTCAGGTACTTAAAGTCTTCATTATCACATTATGTCTCATACTGCTCATATTTTAAATTACTTAAAATACCTAATACAACACAAGTGTTATGACCATAGCTATTAAATCATTCAGGCATAGTGATGATTTTTCCAAAGCCTATGTTTTGTGCTGATGCCACAGCTTCTCCTGAATATTTTCAGCCAATGGTTGGATATGGTTGAACCTACAGACATGGATTCTGTGGGTGGGGGACACTGGCTACACTTTCATAAAAGCTAGAGGCAAAATTCCTCTCATGAGTCTCTGATTTTTTAGAAAGTCACTCAGAGGTGACTGAGGCATGTCACTAGCTCATAACAGGAGTTACTGGAAGCAGAGTGTGGGCTTTTTCCTTCTCCGGTACCCAAAGGAGCTAGACCTAGGAAGAGTGCCACCAGGAATCAATGGCACTCTTGGGCAACTTCCCAGGGGATGTGAGAAGGAGGGAGGTGTCAGGATTGTTTCATCACAGAGTCCACAATCTCAGAACAATGTAGTTGTCTGAGACGGAAAGACTGTGCCCCTGGTCCAGTGAAGACTATTTCTGTAGCAGGTTCCCTTGTTTCCCTTGTACAACCCCAGGGAAGCTGCCTCAGAAACCACAGGATTTTCCAAACTACAGTATCACCTTCCTCCATCACCAACCACCAACATTCTGATACCCTCATAAAACTTTGAAATCACATATTTGACAAGGGATTAATACCCAGAATACAAAGAGCTCCCCCAATTCAATAAAAGAATAGCAAATGTGCCAGTTTATAAGTGGGTAAATATTTTGAACAAACATTTTTCCAAAGAGACTAAGAAACTGGCCAATAAGCTTAAAAAACAGATCCAAATAACTGATCATCAGAAAGATGCAAATCAAAGTACACCATACTACTTCCTGGCCAGTACTTTTTAATGGTGTTAGTGGAAATGTGGGGACATTGGTATGTGTGGGTGTTCTGTATAGTGCAGAACTCCATGTCTGGCTCTGTCCTGCCAAGAAAACCAAGTAGAAACTCAGATGCTCTCTCAGAGCCACACTCCATTCATCACAGCAGCCAAAATGTCAGAGCAGACAAGCTGATTACAGCGGCACAACTGGAGAAGTAAAATGTGGAGTGCATGCAAGAATGAACAACACCCATAAAAAGAGAGGAAATTCAACACTCAAAAACACGTCAGCATGTTGAGAATGTTATACACAGCGAAATAAGCCAATCACAATGAGATAAGTACCGTTTTATGTTATGTAGGTGGGGAATCTGGAGCGGTCGAATTTGTAGACACTGTGGTGGTCAGGTCCAGAGAAGGGGGAATGAGGAGTCCATGTAATAAACAAATGCTGATCATCTAAACATTTCTGTGACATTTGAGGTTAAGGAAGTGGATGGTCAGCATTCTGGCACTCTATGGTGGTGGTGGTGACGGCATAGCAATTGGGGTGTATTTAGTAACACATACAATCCATTTGAGATGAATAGAGTAATATTATACTATTTTTATTTCCCATAATAAAAAAGATATGCATAAAAACACACAACACAGATTTTAAAATGATCTACATTATAATAGTTCAAAAAATTAAGGTCAGTGGTTGAAATCTATCTTGCCCCTGAATAATAGTGGAGGGGAAATACCACTTTTCTTTATAAAACAAAAGGGAAGGGGGGAAAGGTCTCCTCTCTCACTCATCCCCAAATCTTCTCCAAAGTACAGTAAGTTTAAGTTACTTTTGGCACCAAGAAGTAAAACTATACATATGTAAGCGTGTGTATATGTATACTTAAAACCATACTTGTCTTTTGTGGTTTATTTCTTTAACTTAGCCTTCTGTCATTTTTATAATTTTAATTCTCTGTCATTTTGATCTCATACTTTCACTGTGTGCCTCATTCAGAAATCCCCTAGCACTGTATACCTATGTGGTGGAGAAAATCTCCTTCCTCTATGATTGTTAGATCTACAATGGAGAGAAAAAAACAGACTCAAAAGACCATTCTACAGCCCAAGCTATGGGTCCTCAACATCATTAATGAGCCTGAGTAAAAGCTTCAGCCCTTAGAAAAGCTGGACCAATAGGTCAAGTCCAATAATAACGCAGACTGCAGGCAGCAGTAAAGACAGTCTGCCTCAGTAATATTCTGAAAGCGAGGTTTGGGGGCCGCAGGGCAGTGGGTACATAGAGACTACATTCTACGGGAGGGAAAGCACAACACAAAAGCAGAATACAAACACTGCTCCTATTCACTCTTCGCATCCAGGTCCAGACCACAAATAAACCCAGTGACAGAAGCCCAAGAAGGACAAGGGTGGAATAGGGTTTGGTATGTCCTAAAATTTTCATCATTTCCTGTCATTTATAGTGTGTACAATAGCAACCAACCAGTATTGTTTTAATATTATTATGTGAGTTCTAATGAGCAGTTTCGTAAGAGAAATAATGAGAAGATGAAAGGTTATAGTAATCGAGTGGTCTTCTTCCCTAGAGTCCGTCATCTTGATACGAATTAGCAGTGTCTACAGAACTATCATCCCGCAATCTCACCCAGGCTCATACTTCTTGGAAACCTTCTCAAGTCCCAGTGCACATAGTCTCCCTCCTGTACATGCATGTCAAAGCCCTCCATTTCTCATGACATACTCACGTGGGTAGGACTTTAAGGGCTTTGGATGTTTACACTATCATCCACCCAGACCTTGCAACAGGCCAGAAGTTGCATGTTCCACATCCTTCTCTCAACATGCATCCAAGGCAAATATACTTGCTCTTGTTTTTGGAGGGAACAGAGATCAAGAGATGGGTCCTTGGACAAAGCCGACCATAAGGCTGAGGCTAGTCAGCTTGCTTCTGCCTCGGGCCACGTGGTGGCACTGTTGGTTCCAGTTTGCTTCCTGCTCCTTGGACTGGGGAATTCAAGAGCCAAGCTTAACAAGCACATGTAGCTCTTGCCCCATATGGAATTTCTTTAAGCCCTGGAAGCCTTAAAGAAATATCAAACATCTGTATTGCTATGGCCTCAGGATCCGAATGCAAACCCACTAGGAAGACCCTTCTCTCACAGTGCCTCCTCCTCTCAGAAAGCCCCCTTGTTTTTATTCCAGTCACAGAAAGCCAACCCTCCTATCACAGTGTTCCCCCAGCTTGCTTCCATGGAACCATTAACTCTAGTCAGGGCTTCCTAGGATGTGTGGCACTCTGGGGAAGTGTCTTGGGGACTTCTCTGGCAGTGGTAACAAAGGGGAAGGGACTGGAGAAGGAAATGAGATTTTTTTTAAAGTACCTATATGTTGATATTGTTTTTAATACAAAAAAATGAAATGCACAGATTTAATCTGATAAATGCTTTCATTTAAAGCTCCCAACATATCTGTGGGAAAATCCGGTTTTGGAGCTAAGGAAACTAAGGGTCTTGGGGGTTAAGTACTTGCTTGAAAGCAGGCTCCCAGAATTTCTGGGCTCGGGACTCTTGTCCAAGACCCGACCACCACACTACCTTGTCACAGTAAATATTTTAAAGGCTCCCAATAAAAATGCATCCATACGCCCAACATTCCTGCACAACAATAGAAGACAGCAGGGCAGCCCACCTGTCATGAGGGTGTGGAGCTTCTCCTGACCCACTACATATCTGCTCCATAAAACACATGTTCTGGTTTCCACATTACTTTATTTTGTTCTTTGAGATGGCCAACATCATCAATTTTAAAGGATTTCAGCTATATAAGGACTCAGAGGAAGCAATTCACACCAACACTCACCACTGTTTGGTTCCTTGTGGCTCCTGGGATAGCTCTACCTTCATTAATATTAATTACTCCTTCTCTCTATAAAAAGAGAATATTACAGAGGCCTTGAGCAATGGCCATGAGTATATCAATAATTTTGCATTCTTGCAAGGAATAGCATGTACTGAAATTCCTCAGCAGGAAGAACAGCATTCTGTGATGTCTGAACAAACTCCAAACATTAATTACCACCAGGGAAATAAAAGACACAAGAAAGATATGCAGACAGCTGTGATCTTACTATACGCATTTAGTTTATAATGTCTAAAAAATTTGGTTGGTAGAAATGAATACCAAAGCTTTAAAGAAATACAGCATACCTCACATATGTGTGAGTTCTATTTGTATTAACACATGTATGTACTTATATATAAATCAAAAGAATGTCATCATTTCCTTACACTGACATGTTGGGTAGTGTGTGTGTGTGTGTGTGTATGTGTGTGTGTGTGTGTGTGTGTGTGTGTGTGTGTGTACTGAGGAGGCCAGAGGTATTAGATATAGTGGGTTGTTAGCCTGATGCTGCTTGTATTGTAATGTTAATACTAGTTCCTCAAGACTGATTGCTTCAGAGTTGAGTCAACATGTTGACACTATATGCTGTTGCCAAATTATTCCTGGCATAAGGATGCCAACAGCCAATAGCTGGGCAGAAGAAACGTGTGTGGGGTTTAAGGCTTGGAGTCAGAGAGAATCACAAGGGGAGAAGGTAAGGAGGAGAGAGAAACCACCATAAATTAGGGATCATGAAAACACGGCCATGATGACTGATCAATTGGAGTTACAAGCATCCCAGATAAAATATAGTGAGTAATATCTCAGGGTTATCAATAGAAAAGTAGGTTCTAATAGCATAGAGGTTAGATATCTACTTAGGTCTTGTACTATGTGAGGCTTAATATAAATATAAAGGTGTATGTGTCAAAATGATCAAGGCGAGGTAGAAACTACAAGTCATGATTAAAATTTTTCTACAACAGTTGGATCTCCTGGAGCTGGAGTTACAAAAGGTCAAAGGAACAAATCTCAGGTCCTCTGGGAGAGCAGCAAGTACTCTTACTACTGACCTATCTCTCTACCCCATACTTTTTACATATCCTATGGTCTTGAGACAGCCAAAAACTTAACAAATTCCTATTTTGACTTTGCATTCAGTGCCTGAGACATATATTTTTTTTTACTCTCTTGTCTGGAAATATTCATATTTTGGGCAGTGGATTTCAGTTAGGGGAACAGTCAAGTCAGTTAAAAGTAAAGCCACTGAAAAAAGAAAGAAAGAAAGAAAGAAAGAAAGAAAGAAAGAAAGAAAGAAAGAAAGAAAGAAAGAAAGGAAGGAAGGAAGGAAGGAAGGAAGGAAGGAAGAAAGAAAGAAAGAAAGAAAAGAAAAGAAAGAAAGAAGGAAAGAAAAAAAGAAGGAAGGAAGGAAGAAAGAAGAAAAGAAAGAAAGAAGGAAGGAAGGACGGAAGGAAGGAAGGAAGGGAGGAAGGAAGGAAGGAAGGAAGGAAGGAAGGAAGGAAGGAAGGAAGGAAGGAAGGAAGGAAGGAAGGAAGGAAGAAGGAGTAAAGCTACTACATTCTCTGAAGGAATGTGCTTGCTTCAAAAACAAGATTCATTCCCTGAGTCAGTTAACCAACAGTGGAGCAGGACCTGGAGTTGGCCTCTGTTCCTCAGGGTCCTGCAACCCTGAGGGGAAGACAAGCAGGTAAATAAATAAACACTTACCATGAAAATGCTCTGCAGCTGGGAAAAGCCATGATGAGTTTTTGGACTACCTTAAAGCAGAAAGTTTAAAAGCAGGCCCAGGAGGAGGTGGTGCCAACCCCATTTGAGCAACAGCAACTTCAGTATCTACAATGATCTAGAATTGTCTTTCAGATATTTTGATTATCATGTGTTGCTATTAGTCACCATTTAACACATAAGCTTATATCTTTCTTGGGTCTAGTCACTGAGAGGAACAATGACACCCTGATAGCAAGAAGACACCCTAATGCTTATTGTCAATGAGATTCTTTGCTCATAGGAACCTGTCAGGGATCCTTGAAGAAATGGTTAATTCCATGGATACAGGCAAGAAAAGTAACCAATGAACCAGGAAATCATTTTTGCCAGAAAGCTATGCCCAAAGAATTGGGGGATTGAGACAATGGTCACAGAAAATTACAATGTCTGGTATTGGACAGTTTAAGGATAAAAATAATAATGAACAAGCATCCCTTGAGTAGAATAAAGAAATCCTAAGACATGCTGGAAAAAAATAAATAGACAGTGAAGATATGAGCATGATTTCAGAGTACTCTCAACAACTCTTAGTCATTTGTAACACATGATCTTGCTTAATGATGAACCTTAATAAACCAGTATTGGCTCCAATCGAAACCTGCGTTGTTGGATGGATGTGTCTTAGTTAGGGTTACTGTTGCTATGATGAGGTGCCACAAAAAAAAGGCAAATTGGGGAGGACAATGTTGATTTGGCTTACACTTCCATATCATGTTCATCATTGAAGGAAGTCTGGACAGCAACTCAAACAGGACAGGATCCTGGAGGCAGGAGCTGATGCAGAGCCCATGGAGGGGTGCTGCTTCTTGGCTTGCTTCCCCTGGCTTGCTCAGCCTTTCATATAGAGCCCAGGTCCTCCAACCTAGTGATGGCACCACCCACAATGACTGGGCCCTCCCCCATGAGTCACTACAGCTGAGACTTATAAGAACATTTTCTCAAATGAGGTTCCCACCTTTCAGATGTCTCCAGCTTGTGTCAAACATAGACAAACCAGCACAGGATGTATTCAAAGAACACAGCAAGACTTCCACAAATCTCCTGCTGGTGATGCTTAGGCTGAAGATAATCATGAAGATGCACCCATAACCCAAACCAAGGGATGTGAATGGCCCTTTCAACAAGGCATGAGAGTCACTAGATACCTAAGGAATTGGTGCAGGTCAATAGAGACTTAAAAGGGGCAGCAGTCCATCATACTAGACAAGGACTTCTACCAACAATTAGGAGGGAAGATAATATTGAGACATCTGAGAAGATAATCATAGAATCTTAGAACCAAACGATATTGATATTAGTTTCCTGGGTTTGATGGCATTGTGGATAAGGAATCCATACTAAAAGGTTTGGTAGTTACTTGAAATTTGTTCAGGCTACTCTTTAAAAATCCAAGGAAAGGAATAACATTCTTTATAGTGCACTTAAAAGTCTGGTAACTTTGAAATTTGCCAGCCACTGCCAGTTGTGTGTGTGTGTGTGTGTGTGTGTGTGTGTGTGTGTGTGTGTATGTATGTATGTGTGTGCTTGTCTATGTGTATATTCTGTGTCTTTATGTGTGTGTCTATATGTGTGTGACTGTAAGTGTGTGTGTGTGTGTGTGTGTGTATCTGTGTGTATGTATCCAGGGATGCACCTTCCATATTAGGTGTGTGGAGGTCAGAGGGCACCCTCAGACATCAGTCCTCACCTTCTTCTTCGACAATAGCTCAGTTATGCACTGTTGCATGTTCCAGTTTACTGGCCCTCAGGGATTCTGCTGTCCTTAGGAGCACTGGAATCTGTGTTCCCTCCCATGCTTGGCTCTTACATGGGCTCTGGGAGATTTGAACTCAGGTCCTTATGTATGAGCAGCAAGTCCTTTTCTGCCTGGACCACCTCTGTAGTCCTCCCAAACATGCTGTTGTTTTATTCAGTTACAATAAGAGGAGGAAATGACTCAGTTCTGTAGCATGCTATTTTATGGACCAACTCTGTCAGGTCTAATCTTGTACCCGCCAGCTGACCCATGAGGGAGAAAACATTGTATCTACCACAAAGGACTTGAAAATATATTTATTTTAAAGGAAAAATTACCATTTATGCAGAAGGGATGGGCTTTTTTTGTGAGCCAAGAACCACAGTGGAGAAGCATTAACATGTATCACAGGCTACCAGGGCTCATTCAAACATTATTTAGAGCTGGGGTGGTGACTCACTCAGTATAGTGCTTTCTGCTCAAGCATAGGAACCCAAGTTTAATCCTAGAACCTACATTAAAGAAAAAACTGGGTGCTATAATCTCTGTGCTGAGAAGGCAGACAGGTGATCCCTGCATATATACTGACCATCCAGCCCAGCTTATTCACTGAGTCCCAAGACAGTAAGAAACCCTGACTCAAAATACCCTGGCTCCTATGAAAAAAAATCTGAGACTGACCTACACACACATACACACACACACACACACATATGCACTCAGACACCTGGCTCCTATGAAAAAAAATCTGAGACTGACCTACACACACACACACACACACACACACACATACACACACACACACACACACACACACACACACATGCACTCAGACACCAGACACCCAGGCATATACATACATGTGAACACACTCATAAAAGGCATAAAAATGCAAAGTTAGGAGAGTGTGCAAGGGCAAATGCTGGGTGATACACACAAATCTGAGGCAAGCAACATTAGCTTAAATTGGTTTTATAAACAGTCTCCCAAAAGGAATTCTGGAGTTATTGTATCTCCCTGAAGAGTTTCTTGGCCCTTCTCCCCATTCCCACTGCTGTGCTGCAATTGTCCGAGAAAGGTGTAGCAAAGCCAAGTCCACCTGAGACCTTCCTGAAGTATATACACAATGCTGTCATGTAGAACTCTGCTCTGCACTGTAGCCCCTTAGCAAAGGTCACCAGCAGCCAAGAGCCCTCTGACAAGGCCCGTGTAAGGTAGAGAAGGGCAGCCTGCAAGCAGAGAAGACAGAATCCACATTGCTTCTGTGTGTCTAGGGCTGCAACAGATACTCTGGATGTTTCCAAAGCCAGGATGGCCTTAGTTACCTACCATAGATGCTGCGTGCTCCCAGTCATGACTACTGACAAGCCTGCTGCTGTAGGAAAGGGCCTGGTATAGCTAAAGAGCCTGAGTCTTCAGTCACCATGTGTTTGGAGGCTGCGGCTGCCTTAGTGGGCCTCTGAATAAACTAGTCGCTGAGAATCCAAAATAGGCGTTAATTAAATCCTGCATTCCTGAGTTAGGAAGTCGCCTTGAGCCTTCCTTGTTTTTCTGTGCTTCCTTAACTGAACCACAAATGATCAGGTCTGTAAAATGCAGGGTTTATTGTCCGGGTGTTGGATATCACTACATGTACCCAGCCTCGCCCATAAATTCCCTCACTTCCATGCCGACTTGTCTCTGTGGTTACATCGGAACAGCTTTATGGACAAGATATACTTCATTTCTCTCACTGCGAATAGCTGAGTAGACACTGGAGAAATGAAACAAGAAGGTTGTAGCCAGTACAAGAGAATGATAGGGCTCGGGGCAAAAGGGAAACAAAAGCCTGCTACAATTTTCCCCTAGAAATTTGTAGAATTCCAGAGAGACTTCCAAGAAATATTTAATGACTGAAATAACATTGTCTTCTCCCTCCTGTTAAACTGGCAGAGATGCGCAAGTCAGAAGCACACACTAGCGTGGGGTGAGCCTGCTGGCTGCCAAGACTGGACAGGACTTTACCACCTGGCCTGGTCATGGTTCTTGGTCAACTCATTAGGAAAGTTGGTGGGAAGGTTATGCATGAGCAGACCTGTCACACATGAATGCACCTCAGGAAAAGGACTGGTGGGAAGTATAGAAAATCGTAAAAGGATACTGCCAACCCTGTCTCCTGCACTCCCTGGCAATGACGTGAGCCTGTCACACTTGCTGTGCCCAAACAGCTTCTTCTGAGCTCCCAACCAGCAATGCTTGGAAGAAAATCTACTACAGATTTGGAAAGACTCTCTCGGATTTCTTGACTTCTGAGAAATAAATTGGTAGTAGCGATTTTATTTGTAATGTGACATCGCGTGCTGCCCTCGGGAACCCTATATTCCTTCCCGAAACAGAGTACAGTTCATTTTTATGGTCGTATCCACTTCTCGATTTAGAGATGCTATGCTTACCCAGGAAAACGTTAGGTAGCATATTTTACAAAATAATAACGACATAAGTGGTCATTTTCTAACAGCACATTTTCAGGTAATATATTGTAAAATATATATTATATATTTGAGCATATACATGGTCATTTAATGCACTGAAGCTATTCTTTTCATAGTCATTAAAAAGTGTAACTTTCCCTGAACATCTGGAGTGGGGGTGCTAGCCCAAAAGCTGTTGCCTGTTTCTGAAATATGTTTTATCTGGGCTGCCTTGTCTGGCTACAGTGGGAGAGGAAGCGCCTGGCCTCACAGGGACTTGAAGTGCTAGGGTGGGGGTGTACCCAGTGAGGCCCCTCCCGCCTAGAGGAGAGGGGAGGAGAGAAAGGGGAAGTATTGTGGGAAGGGTTGGCCAGAAGGGGAGAAGTGAGAAGGATGTAAAGAGAATAAGTAAAGAAATAAGTTAAATAAAAGAAAGTTTACCTTTGCTAAAGAAAAATATGTTGTTCTGCTACAGATGCACAGAAAGGAAAGTATACTCAAATGTGGACCCTCATGACAATCAGAAAGCAAAATGAAAGAAGGTAAAATATGAAATAGACTCCTTTATATTGTCCTCTACAGGGTAAATAAATCATCCAGCAATTCAGAAAAAAAACATACAAAATTATATATATATATATATATATATATATATATATATATGTGTGTGTGTGTGTGTGTGTATGTATGTATGTGTATATATATATATGTATATATATATTGTTTTTCACTGTTCCTGTGGACAAATAATGGTTGGTTCCCTGAAGTGTTTCTTCATCCATTGTAATAGCCCCTGTACCCACCCCACAGGTCACATATATGTCAGGGTGAGTGAAGCCACCAAGATGCTGGTAGTGTTGAAACTGAGTTTTTCTTTTGTCCGGTGTGGTCATTCTGTCTGTTGTCTGTGCAATGGACCAGTATCAACCAGAGAAAAGTTTGAGACAAGGTTTTCACAGATTAAAAAAACCCAAAGGTTTCCTAGGTCTTGAAATCATGATTGATTTCAGAATTGGTTTTGTATTTCAGATCAAATTTAAGACAAGAAACAGAAGTGTTTCTTCACATATTTCTGTGGTTTACAGATCATCAAACGCTGGGGTCTCTGCATCTCTGCAGTGCTCAGCTCCTCATGAAGAAGATGCTCACACAAATGAATCTGAAGTCCGTTATCAGTTCCCCATGAAGAAAATGCTCACACAAATGAATCTGAAGTCCGTTATCAGTTCCCCATGAAGAAGATGCTCACACAAATGAATCTGAAGTCCATTATCAGTTCCCCATGAAGAAGATGCTCACACAAATGAATCTGAAGTCCATTATCAGTTCCCCATGAAGAAGATGCTCACACAAATGTATCTGAAGTCCTTAAGTGTGTAAGTAGCAGTGTTGGTCTTATGTACTTTGAGAAAAAGGACAGATGCATTTTGTCTTTCCTTTTTTTCTTTTTTTACATAGTGCGTTAAAATACCTTTCATTGATAACAAATATCAGACCCCTTTAACCAATATTAAAGGCCATCAGACCAAATGTTTATGTTTTTCAAATAGGTTTTTAAATTATTTTATTGAATATTCTCTGTATTTACATTTCAAATGTAATCCCCTTCCCTCCTTTCTCCCATCCCCCCTTCACTTGTTTCCATGAAGGTGCTCCCTTTCCCAATCACCCTCTCCATCTCAGCACCTTGGCATTCCCCTACACTGGGAAAATGTGCCCTCACTGGACCAATGGCCTCTTCTTCTATTGATGCCAAACAAAGCTGTCCTCTGCTACATATCCTATGGAGCCATGGTTCTTTCAATGTGTGCTCAGTGGTTGGTGTTTTAGTCTATGGGAGTTCTGAAGGGTTTGGTTGGTGGATAATGGTTTTTTATTTTTTCCCATGAGGTTGCAACTGCTTTCAGCTCCTTCAGTCCTTTCTCTAGCACTTTCACTGGGGTTCCCATGTTCAGTCTGATGGTTAGCTGCAAGCATCCTCAGCTGTATCAGTATAGCTCTGGCAGAGCCTCTGAGGAGGAATCCATATTTGGTTCCTGCCAGTAAGCACTTCTTGCCATCAGCAATAGTGCTTGGGTTTTGTGGCTGCAAATAGATGAAACTAGAAACTATTATTCTGAGTGAGGTAACCCAGTCACAAAAGAACACACATGGTATGCACTCACTGATAAGCGGATACTAGCCCCCAAAAGCTCTGAATACCCAAGAAACGGTTCACAGACCTTATGAAGCTCAAAGAGAAGTAAGGCCATAATGTGGATGCCTCAGTCCTTCTTAGAAGGTAGAACAAAATACTCATGGGAGGAAATACAAGGTAAAATAGAGGAGCAGGGATTGAAGAAATGATCATTCAGAGACTGCCTCAAATAGGTCTTATCACTGGTTGTCGTTTTCATTAGAAGCTGATTGCCTTGTCATAGCCATAAATCATAATTATGAACTTTCAGAGCAGACATACTAAATGCTCCTTTGACTATTTTCTTAGTAATGTATTGAAATGCCAACAGAGTTTGAATTATGTTCTGTAAGTAAGTGTAGATGATTGTTTTAGGATGTATACAGTTGTAGAAGGTGGCAACTTTAAAAGTTCATGTTTGGTTCTTATGGTTTTCTTTTTCTTAAAATAATGCATTAAAGTAATTTCCTTACAAAAAGAGAAAGTCATATCTATACAATGTATTTTGATCATAACTATCCTCCACGATTTTCCTTCAACTTCTCCTAGTGCCCCACACCCCATCATTCTCCCAACTCCAAGTCCTCACTTGTTACTGTTGTTGTTCTTTCTCTTCCTCTTCCTCTTCCTCTTCCTCTTCCTCTTCCTCCTCTTCTTCCTCTCCCTCTAAGGCCAGTTAGAGCTACCCATTCTGCACATGGTTGGGAGGGGGCATCCACTGAGAGATGATAATAGATAACAGACCATGATGTGCAATTTCTCTTGCCTACCACTGCATTTCTTGGATGAGAGAACTGTTTCTGAATCTCTACAAATGTTTTCAAATAACAGAATGTTCTACAGGTGTCTTGATATGGCTGACAAGCAAAAGAGTCTAGGGCAGAATTCTCTGTTGTCCACCATCATAATGAGTTCTATGCTGTTAATCATTAGGGGCACAGGAGACACAGCTCTTTAGCATTTGTGTTTGGAAAGTGCCCAGGTATTACTACATATGAAAGATTGTACAAATTGGGTAAAAAGAAATCAATGCATACCTGCTTTCTAATTTCCTATGCATCATACTGAGATCCCATAACTCAAACAAAACACAGACATTATTCTGAAAAGCATCAACACCAAAGAAGAGTCAGGAGGATTTTGTTTCTGATGATAGAGAAATAGAAATTGGACTTTGTGCGTGAAGAGAAACCAAAGATGAACACTAGTCTGCTGAAGAATCTGTGTCTGCCAGTGGAAGGGAAAGAAAGCAAGCATTGCTTTGCTGAGCCTTCAGTCCCTCCATATAAGAATGTCATGTGCTCTCACTACTCAGCTCTGCCTGGAAATTCATCCCTATTCACAATGCCAATCTCAACCTCTTCAGTTATCCACTAGATTATGCACGCTCAGCAGAAATATTCATTCATAGAGAACTCCTTCATGGAGAAGCTCCCTCTTTCTTTTGAGCCTATCTCCCACTATGTATTAACCACTACTTAAAATACATGAAAAAGACTGTCATTCCTCTATCTTTGTGAACTCCTAGAGGACAGTTAGCACCTTTCTGTGTTTTCAGTGATGAACAGAAGCTATTATGTTCAACAATAGAAAGGTGTTCACTAAATTAGTGAATGGGTATGTGTTAGTCGGCTTTCTGACATAACGTACCAGTAGAAAATGTTTGTTTTGGTGCCCAGTGTTTAGAGGCTTCAGTCTATTATCAACTGGTACTATGAATTTTGTGTCAGTGGCAAAGTAGCATATCACACCAGATACTGTCAGCAGAACAAAACCACTCTATGTCATGGCCCTGAGCAAGCTAGAAGGCAAGGAATAGACCTCAAAGGGCAAGCTCCCAGCTGCTTAACCTCTTACCAGCCCCATCCCCAAGTTTCCACCACCTCCCAACAGTGACTCAGCCTCCAACACAAAAACCTTTAGGAGTCACATAATACAATTATGCTCTCTGAAAATTTAAGTTTAGCTTTTTCTTTTAAATCTCATTTACTATTTATGAAAGTCTTTGTAATAAGATAAACCTTGCCTGTCTGGGGACCTATTTTACTCAATGAACCAAGTAACTTGTCACTTTACAAAAACCCACTGAGGCCACCTGGTATGAATATGTGTAGGGCTGTGTGCTAGAAATCCAAATGTCCTCCCTGTGGCAAGATGTCTTGAATTCTTGAACCCACGTAACCCACATCTTATGTTTCTGCCTCTCCTCTTTTATCAGAGGATTTATTTTCTTTCTTTTCCCCAGGTGTTATTAAAACTGCATCTGATAGAGCACACAAGCACTCTCTCCTAACTAGCAGTCTTTAATCTGCTAAGCACAAAGGAATTTGACAACGAAGAGTGTTACCTGGGCAACTGAAACAACAGACTCTGGACGGGTGCCCACAGACTAACAGCATGCTGGGCCTTTTGTATTTGGAATGTGTGACAACTAATTCCACCATTTGTGGACTTGGAAATGGTTTCAGGAGCCCTTTGGCTTACAACCCTGGCTTCCACATGATTGAGATTTTATAAAACATAAATGCTTTAAATAGGATTGATCGTATTCCATCGCTAAACTAAAAAGACTCACCTGGTTATGAAAATCAGAAACTGAAGGATTGAATTGGATGGTTCTTGGTACATTCTGACATAAGTGACTCATTTTTGTACTAATCTAATATTTGCAAAACAGAAGACAGTGCTAAAGTACTTTCTGTACAAATTATGTACCCATCAAGATGGGTTCAGTTATGCTGTGGGAAGAAATCATCCCAAATGCTCTCTGACAAGAGACCTTTCTCATTCAGATAGACATATACGGAGACCAGTTTCCATTCACCAGTATGTGGGAATAAGTTTGAACCCTGGGACTTGATTTTCTAAGTCAGTACTGTCAGGCTCCTGCAGTGGGAAAGGGAAAATGTATACTACTTCCTGCTCAGGAAGCAACTGCCCAGAGTAATACCCTTCACCAAAGCAAGTTTCATGGACACTCTTAGTGCAGGACACACGTCAGCCCTTTGTCAATAAGCCAATGAATCACTAAGGCTCATTAAAGATAAAGAAAGGCTCCATGCAAGAAGCGTTCTCTGAGCTGAGAATGTATGTGAATGATGCAGCACATGAAGTACTTGAGGTGAGGAAACGCCATCATTGCAGGCTATCCACACTAGGAAATATTGACACCTGAGCCAGTGTAGTGACAGAAGTGACACTGTAGATGCTGAGGGGTCACACTGAGCAAGCTCAGTGATGTGGACCTGAAGAAAGAAGCGAGAAACGATGGCACTGGGCGTTCCATTTCATCAGCCTCTGATGATGCCAACAATCGGGAGGCAGAAGGAACGGGTCTACAGTGACCATGAGGTCAGGTCCAGGTGTCTGAGTCTGAGTTACCTAGGGAAAGCATCACTGGAGAGCAGACCTGGAACTCCACGAGAACACTGACTCCATCACCAGCCTGGACTGGAAGCCTCACACTCCCAAGCTGTGGAAGCACCGGCCATCAAGGGACTGGAGTCAGGTAAAAACTACTGAAAAGTAGATGGTGTTGTAGCAGTGAGCAAAGGCAGCAACGAGGCAATTTCAGGTGGAGATGGGAAACTGTAACCAAGACTGAAGAGGAGCCAAAAAGACTGAGCACTGGTTATCAAGAAAGGGGGGTTGAGTTTCATTAAAAGATCCCAGATGTACCCAAGCAGGTCAGCGCTGCTTTGCTGAACGAAAGTTTGCACAGAAGTGAGACAGAGTCAGCCTGCATGCTGCTCTGAGGGAGTAGCACTTCCTCCTCCTTTTCCTCCTTCTTCTCCCCTTCCTCCTCCTCCCCTTCCTCCTCCTACCCTGCCAGATACACATCAAATGCTCCCCAGGATCAAAAAAGTTGTCACTCAAGCTGAACCAGAATGAACATAAATGAGTTTTTCTAAAACCTAATTTTATGGTTCTGAGAGTCAAAATTAACCTGTTGTTTCGTGCCTTCTTTCAAGTTTAAAAACTGATTACACATCATCTTTTATAGCATGGCCAATATGAAAAGCATGCACACTATCTTACGTTGAGGCCTCTCAAATTCCTATTTCCAGCCAGTTCCACGGTTCATGTTCCAGATGCCCCATCCACAATACAAATTGAACCTGGCCAGAGTTATCTTCTGCAGATTCCCTGCATGCCCTGGGAGATGGAATTTCTTTTTCAGCCAAAACACATTGTACTTAAGCTGCTCAAGAGTTACAGGCTTCACAGCGATTTGCTTACAAAATAGTGCTTATCACCCCAAGAATCTCTACCCAAACATGAGTTCTTACTGCAAACAAAAAAAAATGCATCTCTATTTTCGAAAATCATAAAGTCGTGACCTTTTCTTTCTTTGTGTCTTTCTCTAAGCTACCAGAGTGGATTTTTTTATAACGAGCAAGTTAGTCACTCGTAACATTTCTTTTAATTGTAGTACTTATCTGCCTCCCTGGCGTGTGTTGGACAAGGCAGCAGGGGCCAAAGGCCAGCTTGTAGGGATGAGAAAGCTGAGTGGTCTTCCTGTTATTTTATAATGGTCACAAGCTACAAGAGTAATGCCCCAGGGGCAGTGGTTATGGTGTGTTGCCATAGAGTTAAAGCTTACTAAATTCCTATTTGTGATTGAACCACACCTTTAAATACACAAGAGCCCCTTCTTATCTATGGGGGATACAGTCCATAACCCCAGTGAATGTCTGAAACTTCAGATCGCGAAAATCCTATATTCACTATTTGTTCCCATAGCTAACACAACTTTGATGATGTTGAATTTACATGCTGAGCACAGGAAAAGTTAACACAATTGTAACAGTATATCCCAATAAAATTTTCTATGTCACTTTGTGGCTTAGGACAACACTAACACAAGTACTGGGATACAACGGCAGCTGCCTGATAGGTAATAAGCTGGTAAATTACAACTATGTTGGAAGAGTGAACTGTGTAGATCAGCTAGACAGAAGAATGATTTTTTTCAGCCTAAGCAGGCTCATACAGTACAGGGCAAGATGCTATTTTTCTGGAACCACTGCAATCTACAATCCTAAGAATTGTTTATTTCTGGAACTTTCTACCTAATAGTTTCAGGCCTTGCTGATCAAAGGTATCTAAAATCAGGAGAAGTAAATCCATATATAATGGGGACACAACTGTACACAAGCAAATGACTGCACAGCTACTCAGATGCCCTGCAGACACCGCAGATGCCACATGATAAAAAAAAATCAATTGTATTCCTTTCTCCTCTCAAAAGATGTGTGTGTGTGTGTGTGTGTGTGTGTGTGTGTGTGTGTGTGTGTGTTTTCCTCTCCAGTGTCCCAGCACCATACACACAGTTTATCTCAGCTAAAATTCAAGGCAAAGATTCACTTCCTCCCTCTCATCTACACCCCCAAACCAGCTCCATCTTCTGACTCTCAAATTTAAGCATGTACTTCCTCTTCCTCTCACATCCTGGATTCAAGCTTCTATCATTTCTCTGCTGAGTTACCCAAAATAGTCCTGGCTGAATGCAAGGAAATAAGTTGGTACTTCACAATTGGCTAAGAAGCCTTTAAATATCTACATATGTGGGCTAGGACAGAGCTCAGTGGTAGTGTGATTGCTTAGCACTCCTGAGGCCCTAGGTACAGTCTCAAGTTCTTTTTTAAAAGTTAATAAATTAAATTAAGATATAAAATAAGTCCACACATGTACATTTATTGCTACTAAAGTTTGGTCCCTCACAGTGGCTCAGTTGTAACCTTTCTTGTGAGAATACAAACACCTTAAGGAGTTTTTAACCTACCTGCAACATTTTGATAAATGAAAACAAAAGCACAAAATAGCAAGGACCTTGACTATTTCTAGTTTTCTATTGAACTGAAATGAAGCATAGGGCTAGAGTGTAGCCTGCAGTGTTAACAAAACCTTTGACTTCTTCTCCAATTAACTATCAGGAACCTTCAACTTCTCTGGAAGATTTTTCCAAATTCAGTCTCTGATCCCCATCTCACCAACTGAGGTCCCTCCCTCATTCTTGAGCCGTGATTTAGAATTTACGTCTTTTCTCATCCTGTATTTGTTAATGATATTTTCATCCATAGCAAATTTAATCTGATGGCGGCGTGTCATTTTTCTAATTTATTAAGGTCAATTTCAATCCTTTTCATATGCTACACTATCAAAAACTCCATGAAATCTGAAAATTTGATGAGTTCTGTTCTCCATTCTTAATTGAGTTACCCACAGACATGTTAGGCAGGAGTTGGGTGCTGTTAGCAGCTACAGAGGCCCATGGAGGCCTTGACTATGAAACCACAACGTATGCTCTACAGCTGTGACACCCATTCACCCATTCACACACCAAAGGAAAACAGCAGCTAGATAGAGTTAAAATATATACAGCCAGTATAACCCTCTGTTTGCCAGAGTTACATAGGAAACAACTTGGTTATTCTAATGCTATTTGGTTTATGCAAAACTCAGTAGGTTTCTGTTTCTCTACAAATGATAGTAAGTCACTTAGTATTTTTTTTCTGCTATCTCCTTATGCATTCGTGCTTAGTTTCATTTTTTCTTTCCTTTCCATGGGCCATCAATCCCAACAGTGTGTGTGTGTGTGTGTGTGTGTGTGTGTGTGTGTGTGTGTGTGTGTGTGTGTTTAAAGCTAGTCCTACTATTTAACAAAATTTAATTCTCTTTATTTCCATAACTGAAAAATAATAATCGTGGTCTGCCACCAGACTAGCACCTGCCGGCTTCCCCAGCACTTGGCGAGCATTACTAATACAAATAGTTTCCGCTCTTCAAAGCACGTTTTAACTCTTTTTTTCTATTTTGACTCTCTTTACTCTCATCAAAACTGGGAACAGGTCCAGGCCCTTCACATCTGATATCTCTTATAAGGAGCGAATCGAATAAGACATTAAAGTCTCTGCCTTCTCGCCGGTTTCTGTTATCAGTTTTCCAGACCTGTCCATCAGGGACCCATTCCAGGCAAATGGCGAAATTATATCACAACAAAGTCTTTCTAGAACTTGAAGGAATGAGCCCATGTGTACAGGGTTCAAGGTAGGCTCACACCATTTCTCTCAAATGTTGGAAAGTTTATGGCAGAAGAAGGAGAAAGACACTGGATGCTTTTACTATTATTATTATTATCATTACTATTATTAATTATCATATTTAAATTTGGGTTCTTGGCTCCTTGTGCTAAAAGAGGGGGTGATAACCTCAGGTCATCTTCACTAATTCAGAAAGGCTACCCTTTGTCTTACTGTACTGCTGCTAAGTAAAGATTCTTCATGATCTGACATCTTTTCCTTTGGCTATATCTCCTTGGCAACTCTGAGGATACGTGTTTGGCAAAGAAGGCATTGAAACACTGGTGTCTACAAGCCCAGAAGTGTACGAGGCAGCGTGGCAGAGGCCCATATATTAGACAGAACTTCCTGGTCCCTCTTACTTCTTATATCTCTTCCACGTTCACACAGAACATAAGACATCAGAGCCTCAAAGCCAAGTTCATCAGACAACCATTCAATCAGCACCACACTCAGTGGTGTCCCCGGCTTCCAATCCTAAAAGAACACCAAAGAACACTTCCAAATTGCCATGTTTGCTGAGCTGAAGAAAGAATGTACAATCAGACATGTTCAAAATATCTTAAGTGCTTCCTTTAGGACTCAAGGACTTGGTGGATCAAATGAAGAAATGGGTCTATGTGACTTGCTCAGCTCTGACATCGCTCTATTATGGTCAAATATTGCCACATTCGCCCACTGGAAGACAACAAAATGTTTTTCCTAGTATAACATTTTATATTATAAAATATATTATTAAAATGCCTTTCAAAGGCTAGTTTCCCCAGTGTAGGGGAATGCCAGGGTGTTGAGGTGGGAGTTGGTGGTGGTGAGGGAGTATACTCATAGAAGTAGGGGTAGAGGTAATGGAAGAAGGGGGAACCAGAAAAGGGGATAACATTCAAAATGTAAATATATAAACTATCCAATAAAAAAAATGCCTTCCACCAAAGCTCTAGACTACGCATGAATTTCTCACACTTTTTAAGCCACTGGCTTCTCATCAGCCTTCCTTTACCCAGAAATTGTTTCTTGCTTCATGAAACCTGCAAAGATTTTGTTATTTTTCTGAAGGACTCTCCGTACATCACATTTCTCTGTGGCTTGATATATTGAGTACCATTGCTGGACTTCACTTACTTCTAAGACATGAAATCAGTTGTCATTTACAATCTGCTCATTCCCACGAGTCAGTGCATGGGTTCCAGCCCAGTGTAAGTTTCTAATATCAGCTTGTAAGTTTCACATTGAAAGTACTTGTCATACTGGGTTTCTTCCTCAGTCACTCTCAGCCTCATTTTCTTAAAACAGAGTCTCTCACCAAAGCCATGAGGGAAGCTCAATTTTGCTAAGGCAGTGGCCAGCAAATGCCCAGATGCCTTTGTCATCTCCCAGTACTGAGATTACAAGCATTACATGTCCCCACACTTGGCTTTTTACACGCATTGGGAATTCAAGCTTAGACCCTTCTGCTTACATAGAAGACACTTTACTAAGCCATCTTCCCTCCCCTATAATTTAATTTTCTTAAGAGCCTTCACACTGTTTCTATAATGGCCAGGCGATTACCTCCCCACCAGCAATGAAGAAGGACGTGTTGGCCCCATCAACTTCTGCTGTCTTTTCACCTTATTTTTTATAGCAGCCATCCAGGTCAGTGTGAAGTAGCACCTCCTGGTGATTTCGATTTGTATTTCCCTGGTCACGGTGACACTCTACATATATTTGTTGGCCATTAGAACAGAACGTCTATTCACAGTAGTCAAGATACCGATTAAACTAAGTGTCCATCAGCAGAAGAACAAATAAAAAATGTACATATACACAACAGAGGACTGTTAGGACATAAAAGAATGACATTTGCAGAAACATGGATTACCCTGATAGACATTTTATAATGAGAAATAAACCAGGTGCAGAAAGTTACATACCACATGGTCTCACTCATACATTGACCTAGAATGTTGTACTCATGGAAGTACAACAGTGATCTCCAGAGACCGGGGCTGGGAGTAGTCGGGAGTAGACAGGAGGAAGTGATCGACTCACACAAAGTCAGACTTAGATAGGAGTGTTAAGCTCTCCTGCTCCATGTACAGTATAATAACAATGGCTGCAACTAATAATAATGTGATTGATTATTTTAAAAATACTAAAAGAAACATGTTGAATGGTCTCATCCTAAATAAATGGGAAAGAGGGCGAGAGACATTACTCAGTGATTAAGAGCACTCACTGATCAGGAATGGAGAGGTGGCTCAGCAGTTAAGAGCACTGACTGCTCTTCCAGACAGAGGTCCTGAGCTCAGGTCCCAGCAACCACATGTGGCTCGTGACCATCTGTAATGTGGTCTGATGCCCTCTTCTGGTGTGTGCATGTACATGCAGATAGAGCACTCATATACATAAAATAAATAAATGAATCTTAAAAGTTCCCACTGCTCTAGTCTACCTGGATTCTTCTCTCAGCACCTACGTACATGTTGGCTCACCCATACTCCAGTTCCAGGAGATGTGCCTCTGAGAGGACAGTAGGTACACACACACACACACACACACACACACACACACACACACATCTTAACCTTTGTGTAAGAAAATGAAACTACTTTGCTTATACTTTTTGATGTTCGTTTGTTTCATGGTGCCAAGAATAGAACTCAGGGCCTTTGCATGTGAGGCAAACCCCACCACCAGGTTTCACTCCAAATCTTAAGACATAATCAATGCTTAAAGTGTCATGTGTGCTAATTATCTTGGCTTTATTGCTACACAATGTATGCACTGAAGAACCATATTGTATCCAGGAATATACACAATTATGTACAAGTCATTTTATTTAACACATACACACACATGAACAAAAATACACATACACTCCTACAAAATGAAATCTAATCTAAAACTAAAGAAATTTTAAAATATTATCATTTAGCTTACAAAAAAAATTTAGTGGTGTGACTCTGACTGAAAAAGCCAAAATTTTTTAAAAACCTAAAATAAAATAAAATAAAATCTGCTTTGGACTTCCAACATCAGTGAAATTATAAGATCCTCATCCCTTTTTAAAATGTATTGCCATTAGAGTGTCTGTGCATATGCATATGCAGGTACAGGGGTGTGTGTGTGTGTGTGTGTGTGTGTGTGTGTGTGTGCTTTACATGGCAAGAACTTTTTACCTATTTGACCACTTCACTAACTTGGACTCTCATCCTTTCTCTCCCTCAGCTGACCTTTCTTTTGCTTTTTCCCCATTCCCTGCCCCACTCTTAATACATACAAGGCAACAGTTAGAGCTGGTTTTAACATAACTTGATATAAAACTTTCCTCAAAAATAATTAGGACCTAGAGAGATGGTGCCACAGTTTATAAACTAATTAATAATAATAATAATTAATATTAATATTATTATTATTATTAAAGCACTTGCTGTACAAGCCTATTGACCCATGTTCAATTCCCAAAACCCACATAAAAAGTTGGCTGCTGGAGCTGGAAAAGTCACCCTGGTGGTGCTGATGGGGGAGACCCAGCAGGCTGATCAGTTGACACCAAGGTCCAGATCCAGAGCTTTTGAGTTGGTCCACCCCAAAATTTGCATCATCTGTGAAGTGTTGGGGCACATGAAGGGCCCTGTCCTGCTGATCTAAAACTTCAGGATCTCCATGACTCACGGCAACAACAAGATGACCAGGAGGCTCACTGAGGATTCAGTACTGATGGACACAGAAGCCCAGAGACCTCAAACCAAAAGAACATTGTCAAGTGAAGATGTGTGGACAGAGGGGGACAGCTTCTACTACAAGATGTTTTGTTTGTTTGTTTATTATTTGGGTAGTGGAGGTTGCATGGGCAGAGGGAAGATAGGAGGAGATGGGGTTCATGATGTGAAACTCACAAAAAAGTCAAGTAAAAGTTGGGCAGTCCTGGGGTGCTGACTCTGCACCCACTCCTACAACACCCAGAGGGAGCCCTATTCCAAGGTTCTCTGAAATGCCCAGGATCACAGGTGAGGCCACAACATCTGCCCCACCTGCTCTCTTTCTCTCTCTCTCTCTCTCTCCCTCCCTCCCTCCCTCCCTCCCTCCCTCCCTCCCTCTCTCTCTCTCTCTCCCTCCCTCCCTCCCTCTCCCTCTCCCTCTCCCTCTCTCCCTCCCTCTCCCCCTCCCTCCCTCCCTCCCTCTCTCCCTCTCTCTCTCTCTCTCTCTCTCTCTCTCTCTCTCTCTCCCTCCCTCCCTCCCTCCCTCCCTCCCTCTCTCTCTCTCTCTCTCTCCCTCCCTCCCTCCCTCCCTCTCCCTCTCCCTCTCTCCCTCCCTCTCCCCCTCCCTCCCTCCCTCCCTCCCTCCCTCTCTCTCTCTCTCTCTCTCTCTCTCTCTCTCTCTCTCTCTCTCTCTCCCTCTCCACCTCCCCCCTCCCTCCCTCCCCCACCTCTCTTTTTCCCTTTCCCTCTCCCTCTCTCTCATTCCTGCATCAACCAATTAGAGGGGGAAAGCCTTAGTGAAGGGCAGACTCAGATGACAATGAGGAAGGTGTTAGAAGTCTATGACACAGGACACTTAGCAAAGCTTCCAAAGCGACCGGAGATGAGAGCTCACTTTTAACCGAAGGTGCCGCCTTTCTCACATTAACCCATCTGTCCTTGTCACTGCTGTCCCTTCACTTGACCATCAAACTCCTGGTAAATTCCTCAGTCCTTCTCAAACTAAAGACACTTCATGGCTACAGTGTGCAACTTATCCGTTTAAAAGAAAAAAAGAGTATTTCTCAGCTTATATTTGTTAAAATATGCTTACAGACATTTTTCCTAAGATTTCTCTGCTTTGGCAATTTCTACCCAACTTATCGCTCCCAAATAAATTTGACAATAATTATTCACTGTATTCTCACAGTGCAGTAAATAAAATGGACCTAGTGACACTCATGTGCCTCCTGTTTCCAACAGCAAGAGGCTGGCCCTGGTTTTTATGCTGCTTAAATGAGTCATGTGATATATGGGCAGGCTCTGGGCTCTGCTGAACTACACTGGTGATATCATTCCCACGAAAAGATTTACAAACAGACTTCCACCTAACAAGCACCAATAACAAATGAAGAGGTTCAAAAGAAATGGGATCAGAAAGGCTAAGGCTGGGTGAGTCCCTGATGAAACTGGAATGGAAGCTACCCAACAGCAGGCATTTCATTCAAAATACCTGAGATTTATTCACATTTCCCTGAATCAGGACAGGGGCCACCCAATGAAGGAAGACACTGGACTTTTTGTGGCTGTTACTAGACTCTATTGCTGGTCACCTGTCAACACATTCTCTCTCACTCTAAACAAGTGTCGAGTGTTAATTCAGAGCTCTACACAAAATGAATGTCTGTGATATATTTTGAAAATTAGATTCTTAGCTAATCCTGGTAGATACACGCAGATAATGACAATTATCTAAATACAGACAGTTGTTACAAAAAGCAGAAATCAGCAAGGGAAAAGAAGTTGAAAACGGGGGAGGGGGTGGTGGCTATGAATTTATAACTCTGCAGGTTCCTCTCAGGTTAGAAGAGGAAGCCACAGCTGCATACGCTAACACATATGCACATAAATGTCCTCACATACACTCAGAGTATACAGAAAAGGAGAACTTTCCATTTGTTCTCAGAAAAGACAAACCCAGAACTGTGGCTTTTTCCTCTTTCCAGCTCAGGATTTTCCAGTCACAGAACAGGTAAACAATAAATGCTTGTTGAAAACAAAAAACCAGATTTAATCAGGAAGCCCCACTGGCACCTGATGACTGTATCACACAGCTGCCCTTGGTTCACACACGGGATGGTGGAAGAATCCTCCTACCCAAGACTTAGTAAGAAGAAGCTCTTAGGACAGAATGCTAGCATTGAAATCATTTCCCACCTCTCCATTCTCCTTACAGTAATTCCTTTCTTCCCAATCCATCCATGAAGACGAACTCAGGTCAACTAGTTCTTCCAGACCATTACAGAAAGCACAAGTATCCTACCATCAAAATTAAATATATGCGAAATGATATTTAATGGAATCCCCTTGTACTGCTTCCTCCAAACCAATCTCTTCCTCTCATCCACTGGGGACTTGAGGATTTGGTTTTCCCATGCCAATTGCTTCAGCAAAGTGTCACAATTCTGCCATTCCCGTACATGCGTTATAAGAAGGACCGATCACGTGACAAAAACACACAGAGAAAATTACTGAGCTATAAAGCAAGGGTAAAAAAAATGATGATCTTTGACCCTTAGTCTCATACCCACAGGCTGCCTCTCTTTCTGCCTTTCCTCTGGTCCTTCAGCCCCCCCACCCCCATCCCCACCCCATCTAGTGCCAGCCTGCATTTTGTCCCTTCACACCAGCCTGCCATCGCTATTCCCACCATCTGGAGTCAGTTTTCAATATCTCTGCCTCATCGAGTCTCCGTCTATTTTAGAGCATCATCTAAAAGCATATGCTCCCCCACAGGTACCCCTTTCAATTTCCTCTCTGCTTTTATTTATTTCATCTTCCGACTTCCTTTTGCTCTGAAAAACTCATCTGATTCGTTTTAGAAAACTGTTCTGCAAAAGGCTGGGCCTGCCTGAGAGAGGAAAGACAGTGGTCTCCCTCCCTGAAAATAGATTACAAGAACGCTCAGCACATGGCCTCCATCCTCGCTCCTAGCAAGATGGAGCAGGTCACTGGACAGTGACATTGGAATGACCTCTGAGCGGCCAACCACTCACCAGCAAATCCAACAGAGAAATGGACCTTGGCCCTTCTTGAATATTTTTAAACATTTATTTATTCATTTAATGTGAATACACTGTTGCTCTCTTCAGACACACCAGAAGAGGGCATCTGATCCCATTACAGATGGTTGTGAGCCACCATGTGGTTGCTGGGAATTGAACTCAGGACTTTTGGAAGAACTGTCAATGCTCTTAACTGCTGAGCCAACTCTCCAGCCCCTGAATACCTTTATTATTAACACCAGCAACCTCTTCCCCAAAAAAGTTTTTTAAAAAAATACATTTTTAGAATTGTCAGTAAGACAGGCATTTTGTTTTAAGTTTTTAAGTATCCTTCTATCATATTTCTCTTCAAAGCACACCCAACAGGGGCTGTAGACTTAGCTTAGGAATCAACTATGTGTTTGGTGAGCACAAAGGGCTGGGTTCAGGCCTCAGCCCAGAAGAAAAAGGAAGTGGGGTAAGGCCCAAAACATCCCAATAACCTGGGCTAGAAACAAAACAAAAATCAAGCAATTGAAAAAGAAAAAAGAAAAAAACCTTCCCCATCTCAAACACATAGAGAACAAATGTGTTTCAATACCCATTTATTTAAAACTTCCCTTACCAGAATGTCCAGCTATCTCAATCAACGGGTGGGCTCTGACTTTCCCTAATTATCCTAGGTAGTAGTGATTACTCCCTTTTGATTTTGCCCCAGAAGCATTTACTAGTCACGAGTCAGATGCCATGGCTCCAGACTGCTCTCCACCATCCGCCTGCCTTTCTGCGTGGTGTTTCTTTCACCTGACTTGCTTTTCTTTCTTTCTTCCCCTCAACCCAGCAAAGAAGCTTTAAAAAATGAGGATCTCTCTCTCTCTCTCTAACTCTGCCCCATTGTCAGCTCAGCCGCTGCTGCAGTTGTTCAGAGCTGAAAGAATCCATGTTGCTAGGCAACCCTTTAGCACCCCATGTAAAAGATAAAGAGCAAGATGCCTGGCTCTTAAGGACAAGGCATCCAGCTTCCCTGTGAACTCTGGGGGGCCAAAGCTCCATGCACTGATGGAGGAATATACATTCTTGGGCTTGGAGAGGAAACTTTTGAAGTTATCTTTCTTCTCCTTTAGATCTTTTTCTCATTTTCACCAAATTAAATATCACCCAATGGGCAAAGGAACAGTGCATAAGCCTTGCTTTGGGTTTCCAGGACTAAGTTTTGCCACTGATTTCCTGGAAGGACGAGCTGATTTACAGCATATGCTTATGTGCCTCAGTTTCTTCCTTGTGAAAGTGCAAACCAGCTGCTTCAGAAAATCACAAGAAATGGTGTTTCCAACAACATATTAACAAGCGATGATTTAGTCACCCTCAATGAAAGGTTAACAAATTCCTCATGACCCTCCTCTTTGGGTACCATTCATGGCAAGGTTCCATTGCCATGGGTTAGACTCACAGAGAACCCTCTTGCAGTTCTCAGAGGTTAATACTAACTGCCAAAAGAAGCTACTTCCCAGGATATTAAAGCATCATTTCCAATTATAGACCTGAAGACAGCTTCTCTGTCACTTTCTGATGGAGGTAAGAAATGGATCATTGAGTAGCAGTATAGTATCCTCAGCTGCAGTGAACTCTAAGTTGAGTGTAAGGCCAAGACTCCAGCCTTGCTTCAGTCCTTCCCCAACGCTAGGACTACCAGTTGGTCCACAATGTTTATTCTCACTCCTTCCAAGCTAAGACTTTAAGCCCACAAACAGATGAATGGATAAAGAGGCTGTGACCTACATACATGGATGAGTTTTAGTCACCCATAAGGAAGAACAAAATTATGTCATCTTGGGAAAAATAGATGAAGATGGAGACCATAATGTCACATTGTATTACTTTCATATCACTGGAGCAAAGAGCCTGGCAGAAATAAGAGACAGAAGACTCATATCTGACTTAGGGTTCCAGAGACTCGCTGTCTATCATGACATGGCAGCGTGGCTCAGTGTGTGGGAAGGGGAGTGAGTAGAAGTCACTGTTCACTAAGTGGCAGGCAGGAAACAGAAAGCAAGGCCCAAACCAGGGCCTAATATAATCTTCAAAAGCCTACTTCTAGTGCCCTGCATCCCATAGTGAGGCCCTTGCAAAACATCACCACCAACTGCAAAACTGGGTTCAAAGTATGAACCTGTGGGGACATTTCAAAGTTCAATCATAGCCTGTTTTCCCTCATACGTGGAATCTTTTATTTTAATGATGTAACATAAAAGCAGCAGGGAAACTTCCAGGAAAGTGGTAAGGGACAAGTGGGAGGAAACAAGACAAGAAAGGGAAATGAGGAATATAGCCAAAGTACATAATATTTAAATATGAAGTATAAAATAAATATGTGCAATGAAACAAAACAAAAACGACTTCAGGCCCAGGTCACTTGAAGCAAATATGGTCAAGTAATAGATATGGTCAAACAGTATGCGTGTGATTAGCTGGGAAGATGGGTCCCAATTCTCTTGACCCAGAAAACTGTACAAAGACATACAACCAAGAGCCTCTGGTCTTGTGTTCACTTAGGAACACCCAGAAAACTTCTCAGGCCACTTATGACGTGCATATTTGAAAATCCACAGAGTCTGATAGATGTCACGCTACAGAAGCAATGTGTGCCATCCTGGCAGGATAATGGCAGAACAGGGAGTTACATCCAGACCAGACAGTGAGGGGGTGACAAAGCCCATGGCACAATGGGTGCTGAATTTTAACTGTATGTGCTTAAAAAAAAATCAGAGTAATGTTGAACTTAAAGGGTCTGGTGTTGATTCTCTAATCATTGAACGGAACCAAATGGACAAAGATGCGCCATCAAAGTTACAGAGCTCATGGTCAGGTTAACTCAAGCTCCCCTACCACATTGAGATAAACCCCCCTCCCCCAATAGTTTCAAAGCCAGAAGAAGATATCCCTGTAGAAATTGAAGAAATAAAAAGTTATTGCAAATAAAAAATTAAAAAGCAGAAGTCCAGAGAAGCAGAAAAAACACTGGGACTTTCTGGTGGCAGCTTCACAGCTTCCATTCTTGCTTCTTGCCAGAAGACAGGAAGGGAGCAACCTCCTGTTGGAATGGTGGAAGACAGAAAGGTGTGGCGCAGCATGGGTCCTGAATTAGTCACTTTTCTGGTACTCTGATGAAGCAGCATGATCGCGGCACTCATAAGAGGAGCTCGTTTGTCTTCCGGTTGCAGAGAAATAGCAAAAGCGCATGTCCGCAGAGCAGAGGCATGGGAGCAGGAGCCGGAAGTTGAGGGCTCACACCTTGAACCACAAGTAAGAAGGAGACAATGAAGCTTCAAAGCCTGGCCCCAGTAACATCCTTCCTGCAAGGCCACGCCTACTCAGCTTCAAAGAAAACCACCCCTGCCTTGCTTTAAACCATTGTTTGGCTTCAGTAACTTGTAGCCAAATTTAGATTTTAAAAAGTATGGATTCTCCTATTTTATATTCTACCTCTGAGGTTTGCCCCAACCTGGGAAGTGTCAACCCTTCCAACG
This sequence comes from Micromys minutus, assembly GCF_963924665.1. Classification (NCBI taxonomy): domain Eukaryota; kingdom Metazoa; phylum Chordata; class Mammalia; order Rodentia; family Muridae; genus Micromys; species Micromys minutus. The sequence continues at coordinate 44,787,696 of NC_137975.1, read as the reverse complement.
AAATAGCTTTGTGCCCAAAGGAAACTCCAAATCCGTTGAATAAGTCGGAACTGAAAGGAGATCCGCCTCACTCAGTCCATCTTTCCATTATGCCAAGAAAGTGAAGCAGTTCTCATCTATAATTCAGATTAGGAAACATCATGCTTCCAACCAGCCAGCCTCTGTTTACTGAGCACCACTGTGTACGGTGCATGTTTCAGGACGGGGGAAGTCACACAGATGCTTAGGGCACGCTGCTCTTCCGAAACATTCTCATGGGAAAATCATGAGGCACAGCACTATTTTAATGGTTTACCAAGATGAGCAACTATCTTAGACAAATCATTCTATTGCTCTGGGATAAAGATCATTGCTAAGATCTCATCTGCTCTAACGGTATGTTAGAGCATGCATGTTCACATGTGTGGTATGCATACACACTCATGCCAGTGTGTGCATGTGTGTGAAGGCCGGAGGTGTCCTCCACAGTTTCTCTCCACCTTATTTTTTGGGAAGAGTGGCTGACCAAGGAGCTCCAGGGATCAGCCTGCCTCTCCCCTTCCAAGTGTCAGGATTATAAGCATGTGTCACCATAGTCAGCAGTTTACACAGGAGCTTGGGATCTTAATTCACTTAGGCATTTTGGTGAAAGAGTCACCTCCCCAACCCCTGACCAAAACTATTAATATATAGTCACCTCAGGGTGTCCACAACATACATTAAAATCCTTGTCCCACATACAGCCTAACGTTACTGTCAAAATCAAAATCCCATTTTATAGCTATACTGAGGTATGATTGACATATAATATAATGCATGCATTTAAAGTATACAATTTAATAATTTTGACATTTTGTATGCCCACAAGAATATCACTACAAGCAAGATAATAATCATCTCCAATACTTAGATTTCTTTGTAATTCATTCCTTTATGTTTTCTACTAACCCAGGTCCAAGGCTCCACCAATAAGCCATCTATTGCTACAGATTAATTTGTATCTTCTAGAATTTGACTGCAATAGAATCGTATGGCATGTACTTATCACTGGCTCCTTCCACTTAATCTCATCACTTTAACTAGTTCTTGCTGTTGAGTGAACTGAGTATTTTGTTTCTTTACTTGATAAGTAAGAAACTACGTTGTTTGGAAGTGTCAAAATAGCCAATCGCCTGTTGGTGAACATTTAGTTGGCTTCCCGATAGGATTATGAGACAACAAAGCTGGTATACATACTAATGTACAAGTCATTGTTCACATGTTTGTACATATTTTTACTTCTCCAGGAAAGCCATCTTGGATTAGAATCTAGTTGCTAGGTTCCACAAAAGAATCTGACATATTGTTTGCTCCGTGGTACGTATTCCAGCAACAGTGTAAAAACTTCTGCTTTGAAATGCCAAGGCACTGAGGTGGAGAGGGTGGTTGGAAGAGGGAACACCTTCATGGAAGCAAGTGGAGGGGTGGGGGTATGGGAGTGGGGGAAAAGGGGATGACATTTGAAATGTAAATACAAAGAATATCCAATAAAAATTTAAATTAAAAACATTTCCTGATTCTCTGCCTCCTCTCCAGCTCTTGTATCCTCAGCCTCCTCAACAGCAGCTACACCAGTAGAGGTGCAAGGAACCCAAAACGCTTCTGTTTTGAGAATATTGAGTGACTTGATGACAATGAGAAGAGATATCTCTTCAGTCTTCACGTGCACGTTTGTTAGATCTTGTTCTTGCTGTTGAATGTTAATAGTTTTTACATATCCAGGAGCACCTTCTGTATGCTAGGTATCACATACGCATATCTCCTCCCAGTCTCTGGCTTTGCATTTCATTTTCTTATCAGGAGATTTTGGAAAGGAAAAGGTCTCAAGTTCCATAAAGAATAGATTATATGTATTTTCTCATGTGTGTGTGTGGGGGGGTGGTGTTTACACATGGTGCTTTATCTGCCAAATTCCTTCCGGAAGTTTAATTTTCTTTCTTTCTTCCTTTCTGGTTCTGTGCATACAGGTCTATGACTCTATAATAATTCTGATTCTATGCAATGAAAGATTCCCTTGGCCAGTTGAATTCACTTGGCAGAAACTCAAGCTTTTGATGTTTTCTGCTTTTTTGCTACTCTCACGCTGTCCTGAGGACCACAGCTAGCAGATTCTTGAAGTTAGCTACTCTAAGTATTCTAACTTTGCTCATCTCCTTAAAGGTGTGTTTCCAAATCAGCAAGTCAAACTGTAAGAACTGGAGCCCAACCTAAGTGTTTACAAACGGATGAATGTTTCAAGAGCACGTGACATATGTACACAACGAAATGTCAGTCAGCCATAAAGAGAATGAAACGTTATCATTTGCATCATGGAAGGGAGGAACTAGGAGAGGTTAAATGAAGGAATCCAGGATCAAAAAAGAAGAAGAGGAAGAAAAAAATCATGGTCTCGTTATGTGTGGAATATAAAATGTTGGCCAAAAAAAAAAAAAAATGTTGGCCACATTAAAGTTCAGAATAGAATGGTAGTTACCAAAGGCTATGGAATAGGACATGAGAACTGTGTCTCGATGAGCACAGTTAGAAACAAGATCCAGTGACCATACGTAAGGGTGATTATGTAACAATAAGGTACTGTCTCTTCAAAAGCTAAAAGAATCCTTAATGCTTTCAAATGTTTGGCATAATATAGACATTAATAGAGTGTACCTATCAAAATAGCACATAGGACCCCAGAAGCACATGAAATTTTATGGTTTATGTACTTGCTTACAATCAATTTAAATTTGAATATACATTAAGAAGAAGAAGAAGAAGAAGAAGAAGAAGAAGAAGAAGAAGAAGAAGAAGAAGAAGAAGAAGAAGAAGAAGAAGAAGAAGAAGAAGAAGAAGAAGAAGAAGTGGGGCTCTAGGTTTAGGCAACCTGGACTCGTGTAACAAGATGGTTACATCAACCTATGTGGTTTTATATACGTGCTATTTACCTGAGTCTATCTCATCTATAAATAAGAACGATAGAAATACACGTGTACCACAGGGCTGTTACAAAGCTTAACTGAGAAAAGACACACAAAGCAGTAACATTGCTTCATTGTATACAGTGATTACTCAAGAACTGCTGATGTAGTCATCATGACAATTTGCTCACACACCAAGGGCAAAGACAGTAATGTAGTGCCATCCTGGCTGGCATGGCATCCTCAGAACTGTTGTCAGTTAAACCTGTGCCCACGACCAGCCACACGTCAACAGCCCTGATTCCTGAAGAAGCCATCGCACCCAACGACAGGTGTGGCATGGGTGTGACTTCTAAATAATGGAATATTTGTCTTTCTGCATCATTTTCTTCCTGTCAGGATGGAAACATCCCATTTACAGAAACTCTGAAATGCCTCCCTCAGAAGGGACAAAATGTTCCTCTTTCTTACTCACGCCCTCCGCATACACTAACTCTTCTATATTTGCTGTTAACAATCAAATTCTGGAAGCAAGGCATACTTAGAAATCTCAATTGAAAGGATCTCAGGATAAAGACTCAGCAAGTAACCGTAAGCATTTCTCTATTTAACTTGATCTGTTTGCTTGTGGTAAAGCTCTTACTGGTTTCTTTCAACCTCTAGGGAAAGAGCCTCCACAAGTACAACTGGTTACATGAGCACAGGAAGTGGGCGAAGTTTTGTTCCTTTGTTGAGAAAGCGGGTGCACACTCTGTGTTTTAGAGGCTGCTGTAGAGACACTGGGGACTCTATCAGTCTCACCTACATGAAGGCAGTTTTCTTTTCCTAAGTTGCATTTATGTGGAATGACTCTTTAATGAGGTCGCTGAGCAAGCCTGTCTTTCTCTTCCTATGGATTCTGTGTGCTGTTACAACACTGGGTGTGGTAATTCAACACAATTACTATCAAACACAAGGAAGCTTCAGACATCATGCCCATGGTTCACGAAACACTCTACACTCCTTACACATCGATTGTTACACCAGTCTTACAGCACCCAATGGCTGTGCATACCAGGCTTTCACAGACAGAGGTGTCTGGCTCAACTTTGCTCAGACCCTAAAGGATGCTGTGCTCTTATGAACCTGAGTTTAACAGTTCCAGGTTTCTACCTATGACCTCCTCCATAATTCCTTAATTCAGAAGTTCTTTTCTCCATATTTTTTATGTCAAACCAACACTTCAAAATTAGTGCAAGAAAAAATATCTCCATCTAATCAACCAATCGCCAACATTTGGTCATATGTGATTCATGCATGTACATACATATAAGTATTCAGGGATAAGGCAAATACATGTAATATAGTTAATATAATACAGATGTTTATATTTGAAACACAGTGTTCATATTTATCATGTAACAGATATTAATATGCAATATACTTTTGAAAATTCATTTTGTGTGCATATACATATGTATGTGTAAGAGTGTGGTGTATCTGTGTTTGAGTGTGTATACATGTAGAGATGGAAGATGAGGGCATTGGATGTCTTGTTCGATTACTCTCTGCTTTACTGCCTTAAGACAGGGTCTCTCAGTGAGACTGGAGCCAGTCCTGTAGCCGCCAGGCCCCACTGAAAGGATTCCCCTACATCACTACCACACACATAAACCTACACAGAGTGGTGGGGTTATAGACACACAGCCATGCCCAGCTTTTGATACGAATGTTAGGATTTGAACTCGGGTCCTCGTGTCTGCACAGCAATAGATCTTACCCATCCCTCTAGCTGCACTTGAAGATAATTCATATATATGACTAGAAGTGGTATCACGGCATTGCAGGGGAATGGGTGGTGCTGGAGATCATTTTGTTAAGTGAAATAAGCCAGACTTAAAAATGTAAACACCACATATTTTCCCTCCTTTGCAGAATCTATATTCAAATCTGTGCACATAAGTTTGCACACATGTAAGAGAAAGGGGGCAGGAGAGGGGAGGAAGATTTCTTAAGGGAACAGGCAGGAGACAGGGGAGACCAACAGAATGCATGTGACGTGAAAATGAGAAAGGACTACTTGGAGAAGGATGAGGACCAGCAAGAAGGACCGTGGAGAGTGGGAACATGTAAAGGAGGAAGGGGAAGGCAAAAGACAAAGTGGAATAGCATGTGTATATGACCACAGCACAATAAAACCCAGGACTTTGAATGCTAACAGAACCTTCTAAACACGATTTTTAACATACAGACGAGGGCATTCTCTTACATGTACTCAATTGTCACACTCAAGAAAGTTAGCACTGATATGACCTAATTAGTTTGTAGTCTGACTTGGAAGTCCCCTAAATGGCCAACTTGTACCTGTTGCAGCTGCTGCCAAGTCTAGAATGATGTCAGAAATCACACACTGCATTTAGATGTCATCTTTCCTTCGTCTCCATCAAACGTGTCTGATCACTGGTGCTGAAGAGTACAAGCCTTCATCCCTGGATTTGTTTCCTTGTTTTCTCCCAGTGTGAGTCAGGGTAAGCATTGTAGCGATGCTGTTCAAGTGTTGAGTGGAGAAAAGAGTTTTCTTCCTCTTGTCTTGACTGTGTCTTCAGGGATTCTCCATTGTCAAGCTACCTCTTTCCATGTGCTGAAGCAGCCCATGGACTGACACTGTGAGGGAACTCTGTTCCCAACAATCTTTTCCTTACTCATTTTACCATGCCCTCATCGTCCTTGCCAGAATCACCATGCGGATGTATGAAGTTCTGTGGTGGCTATTCACCATTTCATCTTCCACTACCCCTCTGCATGTTAGTTGACATTCTTCAAAGACATCTTGTGGAAGTTAAAAATGCACAGGGCCTTCTACAGGAGTGTGCCATGAGAGAATAAAGTAGCTCCTGGTGACAGTGGGTTCTTTTGAGGAAGGGCACAAAGCCACAGTGAACATGGGAGTCAGTGACTTGGTTTGTAACAAGATATTTACTTCTCTGTGGTTGATCTGGTTCAAAGGGATTCTCCATGAAGAATGTGGGTGTTTACCATGTTCTTTGTATTAGGATGATGATGGGACACTGGCAAAAGATCTAAAGAAACTACATTTTAAGCTCCACGTGATAACCCCTAACTTCCTCCCCAAAGCAGAAGATCTGGGAAAAGCACACTAAGAAAATTAGACATGGCTGAAAACTCAGATCATTCCCAAAGTATGTTTGGCTCTGAGACATTTTTAATACTATATATCAAGCACCCCCAAAATTGTACTCTTTCATCTCAAACAGCTTCAGTTCAAAGAAGGAAAAAATACATTTCTTTCCATGACTTTCTACCCCACCCCCAGAAAGATGTTCTGAGCTTGGGTCAAAATATTCCATTGAATGATTATGCTAAATGGCTGTAGATGTGGTGGGAGGTTCAAGTCCAGCACTCTCTGGTCTATTTTCACTTGCTTCCATATTACTAAAACTCAGGGCCAGCTCAAAAGAATGCTCTAGTTTTGACTCAACATCTCAGGTCTCCAGTGTTCAGAACAGTGATGCTATCCACTTCAGTATTACTGGTGGAAGGTAGCCCATAGCACTAATGGAAAGTTACATTGTTATACCGAAAACACAGAGCTAATAGACAATGTGTTTCATATAAACCCTCTCCTGTGCCAGAAAAATGCAAATGTGGGTGTGCTGGTTAATTTTATGTCAACTTGGCACCAAGTACAGTCATTTGAGAGAAGGAAACCTCAATTTTAAAAATGCCCCAATAGAATCTTGCTGTAGGCAATTTTCTTAATTAGTGATTGATAAGGAGGGCCAGGCAATCGTGGGTGATGCCATTCCTGGGCTGGTAGTCTTGGTTCTATGAGAAAGCAGGCTGAGCAAGCCATGTGGAGCAAGCCAGTAAGCAACACACCCCTCCATGGCCTCTGCATCAGCTCCTGCCTCCCGGATCCTGCCCTGTTTGCATTCTTCATTGTTGAACAGTGATGTGGACTTAAAAGCCAAATGGACTCACCAACCTGCTTTTAGTCATAGTATTTCATCACAGCAGTAGTAACCCTAACTAAGGCAGTCTGTCGGTGAGATGGCTCACTGGGTAAAGGCACTTAACACCAAGACTAATGACTGAAAGTTGATCCTTATGAGCCATGGAAAAATAGAATAAAGCTCTAAAAATTTTCCTCTGACCTCTACCCGCTCACTGTGGTATGTGCACACCCACACACATACACACCACACATATAGACACACGCACTAAAATAAATATAAGGTTTCAAATTCAATAAACTTTCTTTATATATTGAGGTTTCCCAAAACAGTGAAAGGAAAGTTCTATTTCTGAAAGGCTAATATGCCAGTATTAAACAAGACAGCGAATTGTGTATATACAGATATATTTACTGATCAAGGGATGGAGGAATCTCCCCTGCTGTGTCTCTCCTGAAACAGGTCTACCTCAGAGCCAAAGTTCTACCATCTGTGTCTTCATCAAAGGGTCCTAAGAACATCATTTCATTTCCTCCTCTCTACCACGTTTGCTTTACACATCTGGACTTCTTCAGTTAAGCATCTCCTCTACGCCTTTGACTATTCACAAGCCAGAACACAATAGCCGTATCAGAGCTGACACTATAGCAGATAACAATGGAAAAGAGTTCACTCTCCTTGGGAGAGAAAGAGTTTAAGGTTAGAAAGATAACTTTGTCAATGTCGAAGAAAGGTTTTGTCTCTGGATCTAAAATTCTGACTATATTCTGATCCAAGTCACAAGTAGAGTTAACAGTTAAAAACTTACCAGTCAATTTCCAAAGAAAAAGAAAAACGACAACCACTTAGCCTTCCCTCTGGCCTTTCTACACTGTAGTGCCTTCATTTTCTTATTGCCTCCCATTAGATGGTCTCATATTCTTTTTCCTCCATGAAGAACCAAACTTCATATATCTTCTCTGTCACTTAAGGGTCATAACAGATCTCAATAAAACCATCTTGGCTGGATTTAATGGCCAAAACTATCTTCAAAATACTCCTTATTATCAAGGCTTTACCAATACTTGCCTAACACATTTCCTAGAAAACGATGACCTTCTACAAGCACTTGGTGTGCACTTTATGTCTATGAGGCCAAAGGAGATCTTTCACATTAAGGTAATGCATTCATTCAGTGAAAACTACTAAAACCTCAGTCATGTGCACGGCATGATGCTCAGATGCACTCTGTAGGATGCAAAGAACTGACTCCTTTCCTTTGGATCTTCAGTATGTAAATCTTCTTATGCTAAGATAAAAGGAATTCTATGCCTTATTCAATTTTAGTGTATGTCAATATATTTGCAAATCTATTGCCTGTGATTCTATTTTTTTTCAATATTGGTAAATAATATAAGTTACTTACACCAACTAGTAATAATATGGTTTAGGTCCAATCATGCTGACTTCATATCTATACATAAAATAGCATAGTTTTAAAGTCCCTTATCATTAAGTTGATAAGTACACCATTAGTAAAAAGTGCATTAAATCTTGAATGTCATAGGAACAGCATCTCATGGTACCTTGATCTTGAGTCCTCTTCTCTCTCTCTCTCTCTCTCTCTCTCTCTCTGTGTGTGTGTGTGTGTGTGTGTGTGTGTGTGTGTGTGTGTGTGTGTGTAGATGGGGCTACATATGCATATGTGTGCATGCAATATGTGTGCATGCATAGAAACCAGAAGTCAACACCAGGTTCTGCTCCTGCCCTCCATATGATTCTCTGAGACAGTCAGGAACTGAATCTGGTTGCTGCTATTTGACTAGGAAGGCTGACTAGTGAAATCTACCTGCCTCTGTGCACGATTCTTGGTTTCCAGATAGGCACCAACACAGGGGCTTTTACATGGCTACAGAGAATCCAGATTCAAGTCCCCATGCCTTATCAATAAGCAGTTTATCCACTGAGCCATCTGCCCGGCCCATTAGTCCTTCATTTTCAGGTTTCCTGTGTCATTTCCCATTCGGGATGCTCTCCTTCCCACCCTACTTCCTATCCACTCTGTCTATCCAAATTCTTCCTTCTGCTCCATGTTGGCATTTCTAACTAAATTATGCTGACTAAATTCACAATCTCCAAAATATACATGTACATGTGCATATATATTCAACAATTTATTATGTAAATCTCAAACCAATCTAAGTTTAAATTTTCCTCTGTTCGTCTGTAACTAATTCAGGTAAGGTTCTTCTCGTTCCCTTTCTTCTCTCCTTCCTACCCTATTTTCGCCCTCCATTCATATTTTATATGCTCTCTCTGTGTGTCTCTCTCTGTCTCTCTCTGTCTGTCTCTCTGTCTCTCTGTCTCTCTCTCTTCTCTATCTCTATCTCAGAATATATCAATATGATATAGCATATAGCAAGCTATGGGGGAGCATACCTATCCCTGATGTGTGTTCACTAAAACTCACCATATACAGTTTTGCCCATTTTTAGAAAGTTGGAAGTGTGATTAAAGTGTCTCTTGGTACTTATATAGTCATAAATAAAACATTATATTTTAGTTATTTGATAAACGCTCCTAGAATCATAGTACTAACCAACCACAATAAATTCATTCTGCTCGTAGGCAAACTTCAGGAACAAAGATATTTTCATAAAGAAAGATAAGGTTAAGCTCTCTCTTAACTTGGCCTAATTGTTGTTAATATCACATTGCTGTCTTCACAGTGTAAGGTAACATCATTAACGATCTCCAGATTATGTGTTATTAATGCAAGAATAAAAAGTTGAATATCAAAAACATCGAAGTTAATAATATTGTGTCCATCAAAACTAATAATATATTATGTCTCATAATAATCAGACTCTGGTCTTTTTTCCCCTGAGTGATGATAAGGTCACAAGAAATGGCAGTTGGTTCATGAACAGTAGAAAGGCATGTCAGGTAATAAAAGCACTTCTGGTTTGCTAGGAAGAGTTTTAACCAGCTCAGAATACCAACTAGACAACCACACCAAAAAGCAAGATGTCAAAGTAAACTTTTCCGTAGTGTTGGAAAAGTCATGACAGCAATTAGAACCAAGAAGACCAGAAAAAATAAAAAAACAGTCTCCATGGGAGAACATGCAGAGGGTGTGGCCAGGTAAGGCAGAGAGAGCAAAGCCAGGCCATTTCTGAGGAAACTCATCTCATACACAAACTATAACACAGGGAGTAAAGGGCAAACAGTATTACTGAGCAGCAATATTGGTATCTCTGACAGCTGTGCATATAGGAATCTCCAGGTGTCCAGAAGTACATGTACACACTCCCAAAGACACAAACATGCTAGTGCAAACACACAACCACTGCACAGTGTTAACATGAAACCATCACTCAATCCTCAACAAGGGTCCAAACACTTGAACATTAATCCAGGAGCTTCTTTTTGTAATGTCAGATTTGTACAAAAGGGACGAATACACCCTTTATAGGTCAACATGACATGAGCTTTCAAACAAGAACACTAGCGCCAGATACAAGATGCTTCCTTACAAGGTGTTGGCAACAGAGGCTTCTCAAAACAATACAGGTTTCTGCCATTGTTCTTAGCTGCCTGCTAGATCTCCATGGTGAAACCCAACTGCTGAGGAAACCATGCAGTTTGACCGCAGGACACAAAGAAATCATGACAGAGCTAAGGTGAAAGTGTCCTCCCAACTAGACAGCATACGTGAGCCCAGACAGTGTTACTCAGGCTGCTGGGGTAGAAAGTCATCAACGGTCTCACTGAGTTGTAGACCAGCTACTCTACAATACTAACCCACCCGCAAGCCGTACTCAGCGGTGCAATGGTGGTGTGACTCTATTGGAGCGGATCACATTGTGATTGACATAAAGGCCTGTTCTACAGAAGGAAACACACCCCCGATGCTATAAACCTGGTCAAAGGATTATTTCTGGGGAGGACATGGGCCTAAGGAGATGTTGGGGAGAGGGGATGTATTGTTTATTAAACTGTCTTACAAACAAGTGTCTTGAAAGCAGAAACTGAGGAATGGAGTACTTACTGAACTGGGCCATTCAGAGCATCTCCAGGGCATCATCTGGCAACCACACTGCTGTGTTTCTGCAGAATAAAGCCTTATTGCCCAGGTTAGAGAAGCAGAAACTCTACGCAGAAAAACAAAGGGGGCTCCTGCTAGATGCAAATCCGCCTTGAGAGGCGGTGTAAGTTTTGCTTGCTCTCCATCAAAAACGGTTTGGTGGATTGGTGCCAGAACTAGAAATAAAAGCCTGCTCTTTTCCTCCCTGCACCATCCAGAGTTGCCTTTGAAGCCACATGTGCTCCACAGGGCACAGACAGAAACAGAACTCGGATACTTTTAAAATCTCATTGAGTATGGTGCGCAATGAGACTGACCTTCGAACGTTTACAAAAAGTCAATTTTGACTCCCCGTGAGCTATCCTGAGTTTCTCCATTATGCCCTGGAATTTAAATCCTTGTTTCCCTCTGGTTATACCTTCTGGTCCCAGAGACAGGCTCAGGGTCTTGGCCCAGTCACCTGGATCTGGCTCAGGCACCACCTGTGTGGACCTGCTCCAACTCCTAGCTTGTAGGAACTGGGGCTGCTTTGCAGCCACCTGGCAAGATTTGGATAGCTTTGCAGCCTTCTGGTCATCTCTGATCAGCTCCCCAGGAGACCATGGTCCTTTCTTAGCTTGCCATTCTGCCTTAGCAGTCTTCAGGACTATGTGCAGCTGCCTGTTATACATGCCTGGTGCTTGTATATGTACGAGGAAGGATAGTACCACGTGTGCAGAGCTGATAATGAGCCAGTCTTTATGCAAAAGCAGGAAAGTTCCTGTTAAGTCTCAGTATAGCCTTATATAAATAAATATTTAGTTTGAGACCAAGACATTGAGCTTAGAGTAAGAGACCCTCCTGAATCAATGCCACGCAAATAGAAGTTAAGAGATCAGGAGGAAGAAACAGAACATTGATACTATTTATATCAATATTTATATTCTAAGTGAAAAGCTGATGAGAATTTTACACAAAGACCCAAATGACCAGAAAAAAAGATGACAAGGTCACAGGCAGGTTGACAGCTAGTTTAAAACCTGTGGTATCTAAAAGGCCATCTACAGGGTAGGTGAGTCAGATGGCCCCATTCTCTGCTTAACTAATGCTAACTACACTGCATCAAAGAACTTCTGACTGTAAAGAATCATGTATGTGAAGTATATGTTAAGAACGAAAAAACATCCTGAACGTAAGAGGAAGAAGTAAGGTGGGAGAGGATTTCAAAGAATAAATACGAAGATTGATCGTATCCAACTTTCCAGAACCCACGTAAGCAAGGAAGTCGGTGTTTAGCTTAGATTGAAAGGAAGATCTACCAACCTAGATTGTACCCTGTGAAACTAAAGAGAAAATAAAGTTCTCAAAAATTGAGAGGATATGTTTTCAACACATCTACTTTACAATAAATGGCTAAGGTCTATAGAATGAAGGAAAATAGTGAAGGTCAGAAACAGGGGCTCCATGAAGAAAGCTGTTCATCAAAGAAGGAAACAGTGAGGTAGAATCAAAACTATTATTACTCTACTCCTAGTTAATCTAGTAGGTTTGTTCAAAATATAATCAAATTCATTCTCTTCTGCATGTCTCTGTGCAGGTGTCCTTTGAGCTTGTGCATATGTTCATAACTGTTGGTCTGTTAGTAAAGGGATGGGAGAGAAGGCTGGGGGCACCTTCTTACTTCCATGCATTTGTCTAACTCATTTAAAGCAATGGCAGAACAATGGGGAAGACACACAGCATCCATAAAGAACAGTAGCAAAAATGGTGAGGGCTGGCTTAGCTACATTAAGCATCAGTATCCAAAGACATTAACTGAGAGGCGAAGACTGTCAAAGTGAATTAAAACATAAACCCCAGGCTTATGAGCTAGCTCATCCTGTTAAGCCTCTTGCTGCCAAAGCCCAATGACTTCAGCCTGATCCTACAGGACCCACACAGCTGAAGGAGCAAACTGATTCTTAAGTTGTCCTCTGACATCCATGCACGTCCCACAGCACCTGCAAATCCCCACACGTACTCACAGAGACAATCAACATGTGTGACATTTTCTAAGAAAATACACCTGAACTGATTGTTGTCTATAAAACAATTTGACTCTCAACGTCTATCTGTTAAGAGTAAGTTGACAGAGATCAATGTGTAATGCTACTATATAAAGTGGGTTTCTCGGCACCAGATGTATAGAGTGAGGGAATCCAATGTATGGTGGACGGAAGGTCTTTATTGTGCGAATGAGGGGGAGCACAGCCAGAGGCATCTGGAGGAGTCCAGAGTAGGAAGAGAGAGTCGTGTGCTGAACGGGACCATGAGAGAAGAGGAGGAGGGAAGACTGAGAAAGACAAAAGAGAGAGAACAGAAAGAGAGCTACAGAGAACCAAGATAGCTCATGACTAAGACAGGGGGTTATATGGGAAAGAGAAGTTGGTAGACGGGAGGCCCAGGCTGGAGAAGTTTTGCATAGGGAGCATGGTGAGAAGAGGTCCAGGTAGTTCCTAGACTGGGCAAACCAGAAGACCAGCTGACACTTTGGTACTCTAACAGGCACCAAGGTTAGCTATTTGTCCTGAGTTTCTTTCGAACCTGGCAGCTACCACAAATCAAAGTAGCCCAAGACTTAAGCAGAGACCTAAAAGCATCAAAGGTTACCAGGAATAAAGAAAACCATTACCTAATGACAGAGGAATCAATGCTCTGAGGAAATGAAAGAGCCCTTGAGGTGTGTACATGTAATAACAGAACATCAAAGTATACAAAAGAAAAACAGAATTGCAAAGGGGTGGATGACTCCATTCAGAATTCAATGCCCTATGTCAAAGTGGACAGCTGGCAGCATCTGAGCGCTGCAGATAATTTCATTCTATAGTAGCAAAATAAAGGCTTTAAGCTCACTTGGGACATTTGCTGATGTCGACCACACTAATCCCAACTCGGCAATGGCACGCTGGGTATAGAGGTTCACATCTATAATCTCAGTACCTGGGAAATCAAGACCAAAGGCTTACAGTAAAACTGAGGTCAGCCTGGGCCACACAGTGAAATTTTATCTCAATAGAAATAGACAACAATAATCATTTGAAAGAACAGAAATTATATAATACCCGCTATCAGAGCCCAATGGAATTAAGCTAAAAATAGATAATGGGGATAACCCGATGTGTGGATCAGTGGACAGTATTTGCTTAACATTTACAAAGTCCCAGTTTCCATACCAGTGCCTCCTAAAACTAAGAGTAGTAAGGCATGCCTGTTGTACCAGCAGAGGAGTGCTGCAGGCAGAAAGATCAGGAATTCAAGGCCATCCTGAGCTACTTAACAAGCTCAAAGTCAACTGGAGATACATGACACCCCCATCTCACAAAGAAAGTGGGAAAGGAAAGGTTTAACTTCCTTGCATTTAAGGATGAAGACTCAGAATTCTGTACAGACTCTACTAATTCTTTAAGTTCTGTTTGTGATTAAGTTGCTCCTTCATGACCACACTCTGTACAAAGCAGTGAGCAAGTAGCTGACATACAAGGGATGCTATGCCATGTGGAACTTGTAAATAAGTATGTAAGCTTTTTCCCACTAATATTATGTCACATTAACTACTGGTCTCCTGCCTAGATCCTAAGAGGATGGAGGTGGGGTTTTCCACACCCAAAGAAATGCTTCAAATAGGTCTGTCTCTTAATTAATGGCCTTCCAATCAAAGCACAAAGCTAAATGTATTCACTGGTAAGTTCTGGAAAGCATTTGAAAGTGATGCACCAATATCCCACCATCTCTTTCCAGAGACTAACAGCCGGAGGAATGCTTCCTAACTCAATTGATGAGGCTAGCATCTTCCTAAAACCAAAACTAAACAGAAACAAAGACAGCAGGTGTCCTCCACAGCCAGATCTCAGTGGACTACTATGTTGCTCACTGTGGAGATTCTTTTTCTCTAAAAATAAATACTCACAAGCAACAAAACCAAAAATGGAAGAAAAAACTGGCCTTAGAAAAGCATATCCAAGGCCCAAACAGTAAGTGGTAGAGCGGTGCTGCTCACCATGGTCATTCTGTAGCACATGTAGAGCATGTGGGGTATCAGAGCATGGCTGTGACCCGACAGAGCTACTGAAACAAGCACCTGCATCTTGTTTCTTCTTTGCACTGAACTCGTCATTTCTTTCAGCCACTGAGTCTGAAAGAAGATAGAAGAAGAAAAAGCAAAGCTCATGTGGTAAGGTGCTAGATCAAAGCACTCCTAATACCTGCCCCTAAAATAGAGTTGGCTAGGGTTTCTGGCTATTGTTTGAAGGAGTCAGAAGTACCAAGGGCTCGCTTCCTGCTCTCACAGAAAGGCAGATAAAGCCTTTGATTTTTTAAAATTTTCTTAGTATGTGTATATATTTACATTAAGGTATAATCCTAAACTATGCAGCTATTTAAAGTATACAATCCAGTGGGCTTTTAATATTCGACAAGTCCTGTTGCATAACCAACATTGCAATTCCAGAACATTCAGCACCATCCACAGTTGCTCTCCAAGATCCACTGGCAAGCACTGATCTGACTGCTTTCTATCCTATAAATTTACCTATCCTAGACATAGATAGATTATAGACAGACAGACAGATTGATAGATGATAGATAGAAAGATAAATAGATAGATTGATATACATAGATATAGATAAATGATAGATTAATAGACAGATGAATGATAGATAGATAGATAGATAGATAGATAGATAGATAGATAGATGATAGATATACATAGATATAAATTATAGATAATGGATAGATGGATGGATGGATGATAGATAGATGATAGATAGATATACATGGATATAGATAGATGATAGATTGATGGATGGATGGATAGATAGATATATAGATAGATATAAATAGATGATAGATAGATTGATAGGCAGATAGATGATAGATAGATAGATAGATAGATAGATAGATAGATAGATAGATAGATAGATAGATAGATAGATAGAAAAATCATACAACATATGGCTCTTGTTGCCTGGATTCTACTTAATATTTTTAAGACTTCACGTAGTATAGGAATGTATCAGTGATTTCCAGGAGTAAATAATGTTCCTTTGCATTGATGTGCCACATTTGCTTATCCATTCATCAGTCGATACAACTGCTTCTGCTCTTTTTAGCTGTCAGGCACAATGAATGCTATGAGCATTCATGTATAGGCATTTGTACAAGCATGTTTTCCTTTGAGAGGTATATACCAAGGATAAGCATCATTGGGTCATGTGTAATTCTGTTTCATTCACTTTTTGAGGAACCAACATATGTTTCCAAAGCAGCTGCTTCAGTCTACATCCCTAACAGCAAAGTCCAAGGCTTCCAGTTTGTACATTTCATTGCCAACTTTTATTATTATCTATTTTTTTAGTATATCTATCCTCAACAGTATGAAGTAATAGATACCTGGATGTAATTTCAATTTGCATTTTTGTAATTAATGTTATTGAGCCTCTTTTCAGTGTGCTTACTGACCATTTGTATGTCTGCTTTGGAGGGTTTTTTTTTTTAACACATTCGCCCATGTTTTAACTAAGTTTATGTTTTCTTTATTGAGTATTAACAGTCCTTTATCTGGGGCATAATCCCTTTCTTCAATTTCTGGTGTCATGTATAACTACTGACTAATCAAAGGTCACACAGATTTATGCAGGGGTGTGTGTGTGCACCTGTGTGTGTAACTGTGTATGTGTGCCTATATGTGTAAATATGAAAGTGTGAATGTGAATGTGTGTGTATCTGTGTGTGTGCCTGTGTGTGTGCCAGTGTGTACATGTATGTGCTTCTGTGTGTGCTTGTTGTGAATGTGTATGTGACTGTGTGTCTGTGTGTGTATCTATGGGTGTGCCAGTGTTCGACTGTGGGCCAGTGTGTGAGTATATATGTGCCTGTGTGTGTCTGAGTGTTAGTGTGTATATTTGTATATGTCTGTGTGTGTGCTTGTATGTATACCTGTGTGTGAGTGTGTATATCTGTGTCTATCTGTGAGTGCCTGTATGTGAGCCTGTATATGTGCATGTGTGTCTGTATCTGTGTATGTGTCTCTGTGTGTGTGTATTGTGTGCCTGCATGTGAGCGTGTTTGTCTGTCTGTCTGGTGTGCATGAAGGCATTCATGTGTTCCTTCATGTGCTTCACCCCTAAGCATTCTCTGCTTCTAGATCGCATTTTTTAAGTCTTTGGCCCACTCTGGGCTAATTTTATATGGTGTGAGGTTGAGGTTTAACTTCACTCTTTTGGCAGCTTTCCTTCTGTGACACCTCAGGCTGATTTTGTGAAGCTTCAGTCCTCACACCATTTACCTCAGAGAAGCCACAGCTTCAAGGTTAAAAAAAAGCAGACACTGTGTTTAATAAAACAAAATTACTATTTGAACTATGGAAGGGAGAAAAAACTATCTACGGAGGCCAGGTTCATTTCCTGCAGCTAAGGTATGCATGCCTGCTCTAATGCTTTCTTTGATTCCAGAGCTACAGGGGCAATACTTGGGCTACTAGTAAAGAGCTCCATCTCTCAAACCAGACTCCATCTCTAAGCCTGATTCCTTCTCTGTTAGACTCCACCTCTAAGCCTGATTCCTTCTCTGTTGTTAGACTCCATCTCTAAGCCTGATTCCTTCTCTGTTGTTAGACTCCATCTCTAAGCCTGATTCCTTCTCTGTTGTTAGACTCCATCTCTAATCCTGATTCCTTCTCTGTTGTTAGACTCCATCTCTAAGCCTGATTCCTTCTCTGTTGTTAGACTCCATCTCTAATCCTGATTCCTTCTCTGTTGTTAGACTCCATCTCTCTTAGCCTGACTCCATCTCTCTCAAGCCAGAATCCATCTGCTTCAGACTTGACTCCATTTCTCATGTTAGTTTCCATCTCTCTACTCAGACAACAACTCTATTCTATTTTCAAACCATGTGGTTTCAAGACAAATTATTCTCTACACAGCAGATTCTTATCTTAAAACAATGACTTAAAAAATAGAATATGAATATTCTCCTGGACTTAAAAGAATCTTATGAGTTAGCATAGGCAAAGCCCTGCCACACCAAACATCTAGTACATGTTGGCTATTATTATCAGTAACGGTCCCATCCTACTAATCCTAGGGGTACTGTTTCCAAAGAAACATGTATCTCAAAATAATAGCAGCACAGACCTTGGCTAGATGATATGGTTGCTATGACAACATCTCTGTTTCTCCCAGGTGGTTTCCTCAAATATGGAGCCTTAGTGCTCCCTAATCCAGTACCACATGATGCTGATGGAAACCACCAATGAGTACATAGATCACTATTCTTTTTAACATACCCTCAAGATGGTATTGTCTTCATAAAGAACCAAAAGATAAAAGTCAGCTCCAGTCCCTTGGCCTCTCCTCTGCTCCAGTTCAGAACACTTTCTTATAACAGGTGTCCTTCAGATCTGAATTTGGGTTCAACACATTCAGCTCGATCTCAACACAACCTTCAAGGGTTGTAACCTTTACCATTAAATTCATGTGCTTTAGCTACCATGTTTGCTCTGCCTCATATCATAAGACCCCTTTTCTAAACATGTATAGACCACTCTGGGGGTCAAAACTTACCACACTTCTTACACAGAGCCCACTGGAATTTAGGGGGTGCCATCAGCACAAAGAAATGTTCTCTTCTCTTGTGGTCTCCACAGACCAGGATATCTGCCTAAGACAAAACTCGGGTACCAAACTTCCCACATGACATATATACACACACTTAAATCTAATCAAGATATGTGCTACTGAGTAAGCTCTTTGCCATGTTTAATGTTTACACTTTCAAGTTGTTCAGCAGTAATGACAGAGACCCTGTACAAGACTAGAGAATTCAAACCTGTCTCATTTTGTTGTGGTATGGAATGTGTTTGTTTGTTTGCTTTTGCAAGTTTTAAAATTTTAAGAGATCCTCTTCTGCTCACATAAACTTGCATGATAAACCAGGAATGTCATTTACACTGCCAATCCTTAATGATGCTCGTTTGAAGAATTTCTATTTAAAGATGGCTTCCTGCCAATCAGAAACAGTACAGAACATTTTTCTGCCTGCTATTCCAACTGTTCCCTCAGTTCCTTTGTGTTTACTGACCAAAATTATTTTTAATATTAGCATATGCAAAATATAATTAGATTTAAAAATATTCCTGGGATTCTGTAATCTACAGAATGGTGACCAAATTCAGAAATTTGGTTTTTGGTTTTTGGTTTTTGGATTTTTTGTTTGTTTGTTTTGTTGTTGTTTGTTTGTTTGTTTTTGGTATTTTGGGTGGTTTTTGTCTGATCAACTTCAGAATTTTCTTAACCAGGAGAACAGTGTTTCTTTCTGTGTCAAGTCTACAAGTACTTAATCTGCAGTGTTGCTGTGGCTTAAACCCATTTTTGATTCCTTCTGGGACTGGAGGCATAAGCTCAGTGTAGAATGTGGGGCTAGTATACAGGCCCTGGCTGTTTCCCTGCATATGAGAAAAAAAAATTCTGTCAGACTCTCTTTGCTACCTATAAACACACATCACTGGTACTGAAGTATTTTGACCATTTACAAACCAAAGCTTGTGTGTTAGGCTTGGCCAGTCACCTAATGTGTCTCGACAGAAGGCAATATTTGTCCAGGTTCTAAGTTACCCACTCCTCTCCTCCTTGGACACTGCCTGTGAGTCATTTTAATTTCAACATCACTCCATCTCTCCCTCTGGAACAAGCCCTATTTCATCCCAAAACCTGAGCCAAGACGGAACAGCTTGATCTCTTAGGGGCCTGCCGCATTTAAGACACACAGAACTCACTGGGAATCTACTGGAGCCTTTCTAAGCTAATGACACAAGAAAACCATGGAGTGAGAGGGGCTCATATTAGCATGACAGCCATCCTCCAAGAATGCCATTCTCTGCACTTCCCTAACCCCACTTTCCCACACAACTGCTTTAAGATTCAATTTCTTCAGTCTTCATCAGCAAATGTGAATGTGAGCACATGCGTGCACACTCACACACTTGCAGGCCTCTGAGTAAGAGAGGCTGACTTGCCTCTGAGATTCCTTATTCTCCCTTCTGTTTTTCCTTCTGATTTCCTTCCCTTACCCCTTACCACTTATTGTACAATGGTCTAGACCACACTTACCAGTACCTACCCCATTCTGAAGAATCTGTCTTCCAAAACCACCTGTATTGTCTCCTTTCCAATCATTATATTATTTATATAGACCATGCATTGTAGTTTGTTTTGAGAAAAGCAATCTGGATAAACCATCACCTAAAACAAAGTAATACATACGACTTCCTGCTCTTCTTGAGAAGAAGTTATGGGTACCCAGTGAATCAAACAGAAAGATCGGTTGAACTAAGGACCATCAAAGAGAAGAGAGTTTTAGAATTGATGGATTCATTTCATTGTGCATTTGTTTTTCAGTGCTATAGATCAAACTAGGTTCCACTAACTTCCCTGACTAGCATAAAAAAAACACATAAAGGCCCCACTGAGAAAAGGTACATGAAAATTCTGCACAGCTGCACAGAAGTAATTAGAGTATACTTTCTGGTTGCACATGAGTCTAAGTACTTACTGGTATACTTGTAAGTTTAACCATGTACTTAACTTCAAATGTGTTAAAAAAAAAAAAAAAAAAAAAAAAAAAAAAAAAAAAAGGAGACTGCTAGAGAACTTACATGAAAAAGCTGCAAAAATTCCGAGAAATTCCAAGGGATAATTTTTTTAAGTTACATGAAATGTTTTTAGTCTTTCATAGCTCCTTATTCAAATAGCTGGGCTGCTCATTTACAAGTCGGAAAAGCTGGGAAAGATGGTGATGATGACCATGATGTGATGGTTTTATCTGGAACAGCCGACAGTGGCAGAACCAGCCCAGCTATCTTCAGCTCAGTGTCTGGGAATACTGAGGATACAGAAATTGTTCTCCCCTAGGGTTTTCAGCTTTTGAAGTCCATTCAAGGTCATGATCACCACATGCACAGCATCCTTGGCCATAATCTATGACTGACATCATCCGAAAGAAAAGCTTCATTGGAATGGAGAGGAGCAGCAAAGAATGGTGAGGATGGAAGACATTGTGCTTTCTACCCATCAATGGCCCCTATCTACTTCCCCCAGAGGGGAGAAATGGAGTAAGGATGATGACCATGGGGGCAAAGTTGCAAGGATCATAAAATTGCCTTCTTCTTGAAGTAGAAACAAGGGCAGTCTTATCTTATTGGGACAAGTGACAACAGTGTCCTGATTTGCACTAAACACTTGTAAAATAGGCCTATTTTCTTTGAGAAATCTCAAAAGCAAAAGAGATGGGGAGACCAAACAGACAGCTCAGCGGGTAAAAGTGCTTGCCATGCAAGTCTAAACACCTGAGTTTAACCACAAGATCCCACAGTGGAAGGAGGGAACTGATTCCCAAAACTGTCCTCTAACATTCACACATGCTATGGTATGCACATTCCTGCCTGTGCCCACCCACATAGAAACAAAGACACACAGGCACACACACACACACACAAATTTGCTTTAAAAAAATTTTAAAGGTCAATGTATATAAGTAAGAGAGAGTCTTTGGGTTCCATGGAACTCAATGTGCAGTAGCCCCAGAGAGCGCCTCACAAAAGACAAAGAAATCTATAAGATAAATAAAGGTGGGCCAGTGAGAGAGCTCAGCAGGTAAGGATGTTTGCTGAACAAGCCTAGTGTCCTAGGTTTGATCCCTGGGACCCTAGTAAAGATGGAAGGAAAGAACAGAGTCCACAAATTTGGTCTTTGGCCTCCACACAGAAGCTGAAACACATATGTTCATGAACACACACACACACACACACACACACACACACAATTTTTTTATTTAAAAATAAATAGACCACCAACTATATATCTGCCATCATTCCAAGCTAGAGGAAATACACAGTACCTACAAGCAATGTGCCAGTTTTAGAAGAGCTAAGAGTGGTCATGATTCAACAAGATGTCAGAGGGCAAGGTGGGATGGATTAGTAATGACCCTTAACAACATATCCCAGCAAGGAAACCACATTAAGAAAAAAAAATTGTTACATTTCTTTGAACCTTCATGTGCTCCAGAGACTGTACTGTGTTCAGGAACTGTTTGTCTGATCCTTATGACAACTCTGAGGTAGATTTCACCCACAAAAGCTCTGAGAGACTCAGTAACTCCCCCAAGATCACAAAGCTAATAAACTGCAGAAGTACAGTTTCAACCCAGGTCCACTGATTGCAAACATGTGCTCGTAATAAGCATCCTAAAGCAAAGAAAGAGAAGCAGGGATGGACGAGGGTTAGCAGAGCAGAACATACCCACCAAAACATAGTGACTGCTATTATGCAGGGTACCCTGTATAAGCAAAACAAAATGCAATTACCAAACATAAATAGCACATCACAACAAATAGCAGTCACTATCCATGACTTCAGAATGTCCCTACACACGACCTCTTCCTGCTTTGATTCTACCCATTCAGTTGTGACTTGGCCTTCCAATCTGCTTGAAAGCAATTCAACAACAAAATTGAAAGAATATAGTCATCTCTAGTTACAGTAAGTCCATGGAGTTCTCAGATGTTCAGAGCAGAGGCAGCTGTTGGGATTTTCATAATCAAGCTCCACAGAGCCAGGAGAGCTCTTTTTGGGAGCCCAAAGTCAAGTTCTAGGAGCTGTAACTGCAATGAACATGAAGAAATTGGAGAGACATGAGCGTGGGCTTCCAAGCTGTGGCTAAAGTTTCTGAGGGGGACTAAGAAACTCCAATGAGAAAGGATAGTTGACCATATGGCTCTGCCATGACTAAACAAATTCAGAGCGCAATCAAGCTCTGGAGGAGATCCTTTGCATCCTGCATAAGGATACGGATGATATCTATCCAAATCAGTTGGGAAGAGGAAAGAAACACCTCAACCAGGAGGTCAAAGTTGAGAATCCACCTCAGTTGAAGAGTATGGATTGCTATCTGTTGTCATGGCAATGATGCAAGGCTTAGCTTCATGTCATCACAGTACTCAGAAAAGTTGATTTGTCTATAGTACAAAACCAGCCTGGACATACCCCTCCTCAACACCAAATCCCTATCAGAAAAATAAGCCTACGGTGGTACAAATTATCATAACTGTCACCAGCACCAACCACAGCCTGCCTTCTAGAACAGAGCTGATTCCCATAGTGAGCTCCTGTTTTAACTGTGGTAAAATGGAATTAAATGTAGAGATGTTGAAGTAGATAAAACCCATAATATTAACAGCTTTATTGAAGTCCAGCAACATCTTTAGAACTTAGGTATTAATGTGTGTGGGAATATGGGCTGGGGAAATGATGCGGTCGCTAAGAGCACTTGCTTTACAAACCTGAGCACAAATCCTTGGAAACCACATAATAAGACTTGGAGACAAACAAATCTAGGATCTCTGGTAGCCAACCTAACTTAAATAGGCTTCTGGTTCAGTGAGAGACCAAGGAATAAGGCAGAGAGCAATAGAGGAAGACATCCTACTTGTAGTGACCTCTGAGTTCATGTGCTTATGTATGCAACACACACACACACACACACACACACACCTCACATTGTTAATAATATGCAGGAGCACCATTGACTTTAGACTGTGATTGACTAAAATTGGGAAATATGAGGTTTTGTTTTTGTTTTTTTAGGGTTTAGGAGAATTAGAAACATACAAATGTAACTGTTAGTTTGGTTGAATTGTAAAGCTCCTTAAGAAAGTGCTAAGACCATCAGGCTTACTTCATCAGGCCTATGAAGTGATTTAATAGCATATTATATGTATTTACAATCACAACTTTAAGTGCTTTAAAAATATAAGTAAGCTACAAAGCAAAGGAATCCGTGGAATTTAGTTTGTTTAATTTATTAACCATTATTTAGATTAAATAACCATTATTTAGACCCACCAAAAAATGCGTAACCTAGATCTAGCTTTAAGAAGATATGAGACAAATATATAATTATAATCATTCTACAAAATACTGGTCTACAATTTCCAAAAATGGCACTGCTATGGATAAAAAGATAGTTCCAAATTAAAGATGACCAAGAAACATAACAATCTACAAGCAGCCTGACCTGTGGTTTTCCTTCAATAAAACTGCCACTACTGTTCATTTGGGGGAAACTGAAAGAAGTCTGTAAGCAGATAACACCATGTTATCAATGTTTGTTTTGCAAATTATAAAGTATGTATGTAAGAGAAATCTTTTGTTTTTAGGATATGCACAGTGTGTTATTGAGGAACTAAGAGACATTTTATCAGTATTTATCTCTATGGTTCAGGAGAAAGTCTAAAAATGGCAAAAGTATTAAAACACTGTCATTTGGAAACTCATTTGAAGTATATAATGATTCCTTGGGTTTTCTGTGCTTAGTATTGTCAAGAATGAAAAGATAATATTCAATAGTTTGCTTTAAAAAAATAATCATCCTAGACAACCATTACCCACCAACAGGGAACCATAAAAAAAAATGAACAACCGGAAGTGTGCATCTAAGAGAATGCCCCAGAACTGAGTAGAACAAGAAAATCTTCACATTCTTAGTAAAAGACTGAAACTTAGCCAGACACAGTGCTCATACCCACAGTGCCAGCACTCCAGAAGACAAGTCTTGAGTCAGAGATGAGTTAGAGGCCACTCTAGGCTACACAGCAAAACCCCAACAACAGCAGCAGCAAACAACAGCAACAACTGAAACTTAGAAAAATGTCCTCTATTTAACCTTGTCAATCATTGTCTTTTAGATGGGAGCTCAGATACCAAATAATGGTGTCCTGGCAGCCAGTGTCTATCCGCAAGGCTTTCCTCATGTGGTCCATCACATCCAGGATTGTTGTCGGAACCCCAAACCAACTCGGCCAGCAAAAGCCTTTCCTGAAAGTCTTCCCTTTGGCCTCATACAAAGCCTCTAGGTAGAAGGCAGGCCCCACCCCTCCCGTCCACACATCAACTCCAGCCAGACCAGGACTAAAGGGCTTTGAATCACTCTTTGTAATAAGAAAAAAGACCTTATTCAGTGGGGAAGCTTGCAGGAACAGTCATTCTCTTAGCCATCTCCTTGGTAATATAACCCACTATTCCCAAGAATTCCCTTTTGGTAGTGTTCCTGTTGCACAGAGAGCTGCCTTAAAACAGGCCTAGCCCTTCTCTGAGACCAGGATTGAACAGGGTAAGCCCATTAGCACAACAACTCTTCTGGCTTCACCTCCACTATTTCAGACTCTTCTGTTAGGACGACCTGAAGCACCCGTGACTATAACCATACAAACTCTAGAAGAACATGACTACATACAGTGATCTATGTTAGTCTATGTAACCCTGAACTGATTAAACAGAGCTGAAGTTGAATCTTCGCATGTATGTGTGTTTCAAAAACATAGAAATCTGTAACAATAATCATTTTGTGAATTCATCACACACGACAAGCTTAGGAAAGGTAGGGCTTTCAGAATATACAAAAGGAAGCAGATATTCAAACATAAAAGTCCTTTTTAAACACTTAGCATAAAGTAACGGTCCAATGAAATGAATGAATGAGCCTTCATCTTTAATGGAATAAGCTCTAAGGAACAGACAAATGTCGGGAAGACACCAGAACTCTCATTGGAATTGGAAAACCCAAATTCTAGTCCTAGAGCTGGAATAACTAAAAAATACTGCAAATCACCCCGCTTTCCCAGGCTCTTGCATTCCATACATATTAAATCTGCAAGTGGGGGCAGATGCTCCTGTGATGGTTAATCATCGTTGTCAACTTGACTGAATGTATTATCACCATGGAAACATACCTAGGTACAACTATGAGGATGTTTAATGTGGCAGGGAAAACTCACCTGATTGTGGGCATCACTATCTCACAGTGATATCCTCTGGGAGCTCACAGGCAGAAGAAGGACTGAAGAGCTAATTGGGCCTCACCATTCATCCTCTGCTCACTGATTGGGATACAACATGACTATCCATCTCACACTCCTACCTCCACACTGCCTTGCCATGATGATGAACTATACCCTCAAACTGTGAGACCAAATCAGCTCCTCCTGCCTTACGTTGCTTCTTGCCCAGGGTTTTAGTCCCAGCAGCATGGAAAAAAAGTTAATACAGACCCTAAAGTTAGTCTAGCCTTAAACTATTTTATTTTAATTCTGCAATTTTTATTGTACATCCTAAGACAGACTGCAGACACAGCTTTGTTCATTATTCAAACTTTACCCATCTCCTAGATAGGTATATTTAATGCTGAATTACTTTAGTACTTTGGCCTATTAAGACCTTCTTTTCATGGCTTTGGTCGTTTTAAACTCCTCTGTGGCTAGCCTTTCCACCCTTTTGTTCTCTGCTCTCAGGCACACTACTTCCTCAGTTATTTGAAGGGATGTGCAAGCACATGTGTGTGTTCTTGTGCATGCATATGCATGTGCACACCCACATGTATATGAAATACTTATGTGCTTTTTCATTTCATTGTCTTACTGTTCATTGAGTCGGTAAGTTGGATGTAACTGGACAGGGGTGAGCACTTTTAACCCCAGCATTCAGGAGGTAGAGGCAGGCAGATCTCTGAGTCTGAGGCCAGCCTGGTCTATAGAGTGAGTTCCATGACAGCTAGTGCTGTACAGAAAAACACTGTCCAAAAAAAAAAAAAAAAAAGGCTGGACATTAGACATTACTCACAGAGAAAGCATGTGGTACATGGATTAGTTATAGCCACTTGGCCAGTTTGTGATGGGACTTCAGCTGGACAAAACAAGAGCTTAAAAATAAGACCATTTGGAGAAGAAGGGGGTGTCCTTTACTCTAGTATAGTCATTTATATGGGGAGATGGAATGATAATTATTCGGAAAAATACAATTATTCAAATACAATACAGCAGAGGCTTTGTTCTGCCTCTCTTGTGAATCTTAAGAATAGAGTATTCTCTAGTCTCTGCAAAGCGTACTTGTGCCCTTGGAAGGCAGAAAGGTGGCACCCTACAGGGACTGTCACTCTTCTTCTCTGTTGCCTTTGTATCCACCCTGTGAGGAACAAAGACCCAGTCACAACCCTCAGACCCTCAGTCACTTTGCTTTTTCCCAGGATTAGGTGACTTCTACAGGCTTCAGGGAAGGAGCTGTTGGCCTTAGGCTCTGTGCCCCAGTGCTAAACACAGTCCCCTGGGGTATCCCTGTAGCATACAGACACTGCTTCCAGACAACTGGATTCTCCAGAGAGCTAACCCACCCCTTCTGGCCAACTGGCCCTTCTAAATAACCCTCTCAGTACCAACAAAAGCAGATATTAGCCATGTCTCATCACAAACTGGCCAAGTAGGTATAACTAAGCCTATGCAACTCTCACTTTCTCTGTGGGAATTGGCTAACGTCCAGCCTACTGGCTCAATGGAAAATAAGATATCAAAATGAAGAGGTACATATTTCATACACACATTTGTATACACATAGGCGCAAGCACACGTCCCTTTAAATAACTAAGACAGTGATGTTTCTGAGAGCAGAGAAAGGAGAGATGGAAAGGCTAATCACAGATGAAGTAAAAGTGCACAAAGCCATAGAAAGGTCTTAAATCAGCTAAAGAACTAATGTAGTTTAGCCATTGAGTTCTGGTCTGGTTTCATCTAGGAGATGGGTAAAGTTTGAATAATGACTAAAGCTGTGTCCACATGAGTCTTTCTCATGTATTTTGTTTTGGAAGGCAAGTTGCTTTTGACTGTTAGGACCTGGCAAAATCTCTTCTCATTCTTCCCCTCCTCCCCCAAAAAATTTCATATATATCAAGGACAAAAGTATCAAAAATAAATTTTAACATAGCATTGTTTGCAAAAATTTATCATTAACTAGGAGATGGTTAGATCAATTATGCAACATTTGTATGGTAGAATATTAAACTGTCACTTAGAATAATTAAATACAGCTATTCATTGGCTCTAGAATAAAATATAAAACTAGAACAGGTCTATATATAAGCAGGTCTACATATACAAGCTACTTGGGAAATACCTAAGTAGATAAAACGTGTACCTTCTCATATATTCTTTCATTTCTACTTCTTAGAATAATAGCTCTGTCACCTGACTCACACCACGTAAAGAAGAGGAAATAAGATTCACAGCCAGGGTTGGGAAGATAAAGAAGAAAGCACTTGCTGAACCCCCAGCAAGCATGAGACCTGCGGTCTGGGTTACAGGAACTCAGACAAACACCTGAAATTCTATCCCTCAGAGTAGAGACAGCTAGTCATAACAGCAAGTTCTGGGTTCAGCTGCAAGTTTCTGCCTTAGTGAGTAAGGTGGAAAGTGACTGAGGGTGAACAGAATGAAATCTTTGGGCTCTGCAAACAACCATGTTTTTTACATGGGAACAACATATCCATGTGCATTAACACACACACACACACACACACACACAGGGTCACATAAATAAAATACAATAAAAGTCATGTCCTGCTCAAAATTGCACAGCTTAAGGCAAAAAGGCCAAATACAAGGTCTATTGGAGAAGGCCCTTTAGGGGCTAACATACATTCTACCCAAGCACAGGTAGCTATGTATCCTCAGACACCTAATGATCTCTTAGTCACTGCTTGCTGATACCCCTAAATTTTCTATCTTACAAAGGCCTCCATTGGGTGAGGCCTGGCCTTCTGGACTGCTGGATTGGGCATCTAGCAACAGGTCTAAAAGGAGGTCATTTGACAACAGGTTACCATGGAAACCCGAAGCTCCCTCAGCCGCCACCCCCTGCCCCCACCTCTAGAATAAAATGGAGTGGGAAGGCAAAGAGAAGCATTTGTTAAATGCCTGCAATGAGCCAGGCGTGATGAATAGGAAAAAACTCATCTCAGTCTTCCTTTACAAATCACCAAAAGAAAAAGAAACTGCATTGTTCAAGAAAGTACACAGCAGGCCTCCATTCCTGCTTAATCTAGGTCAGTCATGACTGCACAGGAAGTTGTTGGTTTTGTGTCACATGGGCACCCAGCATCTCTCCTACAGCTTCATGTGCTGGGCAGCACAGTCCTCATCAGTGTTGCATCAGGTGGCACGGCTGTGCTCTACAGCGGCCACCGGTACACGTGCTACCTGCTCATACCTGGAATGTGCCTTCCAGACACAGGAGACAAAGGGATGCTCATCTGAAAACACCAGCACTGTCTGATAGGCTATGGACGGACCTGCATTGGGAGATCTCAGCAGAACAGTCCCCTTTCACTTTACCACGCCACACCTCCCGAATTATCAGAAAATGGGGGTGGGGAGAAGGTGCTGTGTCTGAGCATCGTTTCCTTGCAACTTTCATCTTAATTACAGGAGCTCTTGGTAACCGTTGCTTAGTAACAAACACATTTGAAATAGGTTTGTTGACTTATTATGAGATGCTCTGAAAAGACCTCAGAGTGAAATGCACTGATGGGGACAAAAATAAAGTAAAAAATACACATTTTTAATCACAGCAGTACTTGTGCAGCTCGGTGTTTTCCTGAGCCTTTGACTGAGTGACAGTAGCAGCTCATAACAGCTTCTGCTGTTCGATGACTGATGTGTTCTATTCCAGATGCTACAACCACACTTGCTGGAAGGCCTCAGAACTCTGTAGGCAGGGATCAGAGCTCCAGTCAATGTCAGATTCTAAGCATTGAAGCCCCTGGATTTCCCTCCGTCTACAGCCTCCTTACTCAAGGATCCGCAAATGCCTGAGGGTTTGGTTGAGCTGTCAACCCAGAAGAAGGCTAGCGAAGCTTTGCTGTCTTTCTGAGAACACTTCCTTGGTACCTGCTAATAAAATTGGTGTCTAAAGTGGAGCTGTAAATGCATCCTACACATGTCTACCCCAAAGCAAAAGCCCCATCTCACCCACACTCCTTGCTGGGCCCATGGCCTCCTGTATTTGCTAACAAACTCTCCAAATCTTTACTCACCACCAAATCTTTGCTCGCCACCTCCACCTCAGAACTCAGGCTGGCACTTGCCCCACCCCCTTCGTCCTCCTGGTAGTCTCCTCTGACCTCATGTCCTACGGTTTGTAATTCTTCAAAGGCAGAGTCTCCAGCCCCTAGTATTTTTCTCACCTTTCACTCCCCACTCAGACCACTGGAGTCTGACTTTGCCCCATGATCCTGCCTGCCCTCCAGTCACCAGCTCCAACAACTGCAGGAAAACTTGCATTAAGATTAGTACATATGCTAAAAATGTGTTCTTCAGATCCATGCCTTTCAGAATTTGTAAAAATATCGCTAGATATTAAAAGAGGGCTTCTACCTCTGTGCTGTCCCCAGCGCCTGCTTCATGTAGCTTTCATACAGATGGTTACTTGGCCTCTTCTTTTGTCGTTATTTATTTGTTTGTGGGATAAATTCTTCCTATGTAGCCCAAGCTGGCTTCAAGCTCACTGCAGTCCTATGTCAGCCTTCTACAAGCTGGGGAAACAGGCATGCACCATCATTCCTGGCTAACGTCATATCTGAAAACAACCCACAGCTACCCATTTTTCTTCCTAAACATGTCTGAGTCTGGAAACCCTCTTCCTCTATTGTAAAGCTACTGTCAGCCCATCCTCTGTGCCCTGTATCCAACCATCATCTCTCTTCCTGCTCTTTTCTCCTTCATCAGTCCCAGGAGACTTAAGTTCGCTGAAGCCCAGGCCCACCACACCCAGTACTGGAAGAACCAGCTTCCACAGAAGGAGCCAAGTCACCATCCTGTCAGGAGGCACTGCCCAGGATGTCCTATCTGGTTACCCAGAGCAAATCAGATTATTCATGGTCTACTTCGGTCATTTACTTTGGCTGTCTGACCGTGTAGGCGTTTGGACTTTGAGGTTATGGATATGAATGGCTCAGTCAGTGGTAGCTACCTAACCCAGTCATTCACAGATTCTTTCATGAAATGAAACTTATGTGTTAAATGTTTGGCACACAAACATGAGGACATGCACTTGTATCCCGGGCAGCCAGGGAAAGGGTAGACATGGTAAGATACGAGTATAACCCCAGGGCTGGAGAAGCAGAGACAAAGGATCCCGGGGCCTTACTGGACAGCCAGCCTAAACAAAATGGTGAGCTCCAGTTTAACAAAACCCTGTCTCAAGAAGTAAGGTAGAGGGAGCTGAAGAGATGGCTCAGCAGTTAAGAGCACTGACTGTTCTTCCAGAGGTTCTGAGGTCAACTCCTGGAAACCACATGGTGGCTCACAACCATCTGTAGTGAGATCTGATGCCCTCATCCGGCATGTCTTAGGACAGTCATGGTGTATTTACATACATATAAGTAAATCTTTAAAAAAAAAAAAAAAAAGAACGTGGAAAGCAATAGAAAAAAGATGTTGAACTCTGGTAACATGGGAAAACATGCCTGCACAGGCATGCTCACACATGCACATCTGACATATATGCCTAGAATAAGATGAAATATTAAAATCAACAAACATTTAAGAGAATAAAAATTGATCAACATATCAGGTATTGTTCTCAGGTCATGATAATATCATTAGAAAAAAAAAACAAACATTAGTTCATGGGGTTGACAAGAGAAGAGCTAACGAAATACACGTGCTAAGAAAAAGCACCATAGAAGGCCCCAAAATTTAAATAGAGACATGCTGTGGGTATAGTTGGAGCATGTGTCTAGCATGGACCCAAGGTTCACTGCCATCCCTGAAAATAATAACAACACTAGTAATACAAAATACAGAGAAAGAGCCAAATCACACTACATGGAGGCGAGGCTGCTTCACGGTGAGCTAGAACTTCGAAAAGGCATCAGAAGCCAAGCTACCTAATGGGAGGAGCCCCAGGAAAGGGAGCAGGTGCAAAGCCCTGGCTCCTCCTCAAATCATTTACCACCACCCTCCCCCTTGGGGAGCTTCTCTCCTATAGCATATTGTCACTGACTTCTAAACGAAAAGAAGCTTCCCCTGCCAAAGCATGGCAGTTTGGGAAAGATTCTGGCTAAAATGTAAAATGAGGGAGCCTAGATTTTCAAACACATATTTACAAAAATATTTTTTCATATATCAATACCCTAGCTTATTTGCAGCTTGCCTCTTTTATAAACTAGGGATTCAGACCCAAGTATCACAAGCTTTCACTTCTCAGCGACTTCTCAACAAATTCTGCACACAGCAGCTGCTTCTGTAAGACTGAATTTGCCACTTCCCCCCAAAAAAAGTCATCTCGATGTGAAATAACTTTGCCTTGCTGCTAATATGTTACAGCCAATTCAAACTGAAGAAACGGGCTCCTCATCGGGCTTCATCCACCAACCTAAGCAATACCGATGGGCTTGGAAGAAGGGGCATGTGAGGTCCAACATGCTAGAGAACATACCATACAGCTCCCCAAACATTTGTACTGCCAGGAATAGAAACTAGTGGAAAAAGTTGGCAGATATGGAGTTGAGCTGTGAAACCTTCCGAACAATTAGTTGTGCAAATAAATTTCCATGTTTCAACATTCAATAGACAAAGTCAGTGGAAGTTCCTAATTAACTTTTGGGGGCCTCCAGTACAAAAATCCTACCCAAAGCCAACAGATGGGCGAACTGGCTTATGACATTATTTTTTTATTAGCTCCCAAATAAAAACTGTTGTCAAAGGATTTCACAGGTTCTCAAACTGTACAGGAAAATGAATAGATGTGAAAACATGTCCACCCCTTTGCACTGACTGCAGAACACAGTTCCCTCATCACAACTCATTCCCACTCAGGTGACACTCTGCCCTCACCTTGAATGACAGGCACACCAGCCAAGCCAACGAAAGCCAATGACAACTCAGATATATGTGATGTGTTAGGGGGTCTCCCAACTCCTGACCATAACTGAAGGGCGCAGAAGAGGATAAACTGAGAAAGTAAGATAAACAAGGTCTACCATCCCATAGGATTTCCACAGGTTCTCTCCGGAAATGATCTAAGCCTGTGGGGCATGATGGGTATTTATATTATGATTGTAACAGTAGCAAAACTACGATAACGACATAGCAACGAAAATAATGGTATGGTTGGAGGTCAGCACCACGTGAGGAACTGGATTCATGGTCTCAGCATCAGGAAGGTTGAGAACCACTGACTAGGCCAACATTCAGGAGACAAATAGCAGTGACTTTACCACTGACAGTTCTGAAAAAAGCTTCATATGGGCCAGTGAGATAGATCCTCAGTGGGGACATGTGTGAGTGCTATGGCCTCTAGGTGAGTCCTGGAGAATGGTTGGGGAGGCTTCCACACAGTCCTAAAATTCGAGTGCCCACATCCAATACGTGATACAAAACAGAGAATTCTAGCAAACCAGTAGAACCTCAGGATGGGCCTGGAACGGGGCGAGGGGGACTGCTTCCACTGTCTTTAGGGGAGTCCTTCGGGTGCTGGTGACAGTCTGGCACCTCCCCATATTGACAGTGGGATAGTCAGATAATCCCGAACTCCTGTCAATTCCCCATTGGTCCAAATGCTGTATTGAAAAAATATATATACTGCTTTGCAATGCAGTGAGATCTGCACCTCAGTCTTGATCTCCAGAATCTATATCTCAGGTTGGCGACTCCGTCTCCTTCACCCCCTCCCTGACCCCACTCCCCACAGACACGAACAGGCCGCACAAGTCTGAAAACTTAAGTTCAAATGGTTGAAAGAGAGAACTGACTTCTGAGAGCTGTCCTCAAATATCCACACATGCACCAACACACATTGCACCATACTCAATGTGTAAAACTAATACAGATGCTCAAACACATCATAGCTTTATACACACAACAGTAACACATTTTTAAAAACTGAAGATAGTCTAAGTCCTACCATATCAAATAGTCAGCAAACATTTAATTCTTTATAAAAAGAAAAAGCATCTTTATCTTATTAGTATTTAAATTTGTCTTCCTCTTTAAGAAATGGAAAAATTATATGTTCCAAATAATTATCTTAAAATAAAAGTCTTTTTCACACATGTGTTAATTATGTGTGTACAAGCATGCATGTGCAAGAGCATGCATGTACACAAGCATACATGCATTTGTGTGTGTGTGTGTGTGTGTGCATGTGAGTTTGCATGTGTGTATATAAAGAGGCACACAACTTTCAGGAGTCCTTCTGCCATGTGAATTTTAAAAATCAAACTCAGGATCATCAAGCTTGGTATCCGCTGCTTTTACCTTCTTGCTGATCCCTGATAAATCTGTGACTTATTATCAGTCAACATTTGATTTTTAAACCTAACTTAGACACCTATGGTCACAAGGTTTCTCTAGCAACAAAACAGGGTCAGGGGTGGGAAACCCTGAAGAACCTGGGTTGGCAGGCCTTGCAGCTGCTCTTGCTCCACCTCCCCTGCCTCTCTGCACCAGCTCCGGACAGATTGCTCTCTCCTCTTCCTACATCCATAGCAGCTAGCTCACTATTAAATTATTAAATTAGCTAAACAACAAGGTTATAAACTATGATACATTACAGGTTAACTTCTTAAAATGAAAGTACGCCCAGATATTTTGTAGCAAACACTAAAGTCAAGTTTAGAAAGTGAGCCACAATCTAAATAACACATAAACCAGGAAAGGGACACATACACTTGCCCAGTCTTAAATTAACCAATTTTAAAAATAATTTTAAAAGTAAATAAGAGGAATGAGTCTGTCTTCTACACTGATAAATTCCAGCAGCAGCCATATGTCTAGAAAGCCACGATGTGCAACATTAGAAGAAAGTGCAACCAAAAAAATTCCTTGAAATTTAAAATATAGCACAACTTCTAAGCGTAAATGTTAGAGACGACATACACGCATTTCCCAGAGTATCAACATCTCAACATCACAGAATGAATCTTCACAGCCAATCTTTAAAAAAAAAGTTTAAACTTAACAGACAGAAAAAAGAATTTTTTTCTCAAACTCTTATTCAAAAACCTAAATCTTATACGAAACTTAAATACTTCGAAATTGCTATCCAATTTGGAAAACATACATGAGAGCTTTTGAAATCTTGAGTAATGTGCGTGCCTATAAAAATTCAACACTTCAACTTTAAAATTCACACTCAGATCTCAGATAATCACTACACAGCTACAACTCGGATAACCGTGCCAACTGCAACACTTAAACAAATTACAACAGGAAGAGGTAACACCGCCTCCAATTTTACACAGGAAGCCCACTGGCCAACGGGACAACATCGGAAAGCAGATAGATGGTCACCAGCACTGTCCCACACTGAGGACAAGGTGTTCTGGGATTTTGTTTGTTGATTTTGGGTTTAAGGGTTTGGATTATTGTTATTTTATAGTTTTATAATTTAGGAGAGTTTTGTTTTGTGTTTTGTATTTTGTTTTGTTTTGTGACAGGGTCTCACCAACTATGTCATACTGTCTTCATGTCACCCTTCTAATCCTGTCTCAGCCTCCCAAGTGCTGGGACTGCAGGTCTATGCCACCATTCCTGACTGGGCCAGCCCTTTAGAAACATTCATGTCTGGTTCCCATGTTAATGCTGTGAAGAGACACTATGACCACAGCAACTCTTACAAACGACAGTTAATGGGGACTGTGTTAGAGTCTCAGAGGGTCAGTCCATTATCATCATGGCAGAAAGCACGGCAGTGTCCAGACAGACATGGTCCTGAAGAAGAGCTGAGAGTGTTCTTTATCTGGACCCCAAGCAGCAGGAAAGACTGAAACACCTTCCAATGACACCATGCCTCCTAACAGTGCCACTCCCTACGGGACCTGCGGCAGCCATTTTTATTCAGTTCACCACAATACACTTTCCTTTTTTAATTCCTTACATCAGTCCCTCCACAGAATCTAAGCCTAGCTTGTGAATAAACAGAGGCTGGGGTGGTGAAGCTGGCTGGTGGTGGAGTCCCCCTCTAGGGGCTGGATGGGTAACTCCCTAACAACCTCAGGCTGGACTTAGACTCTATATTTTGGAACTGAAGTTTTTAAAAAAGTTAAAAATATTCACCATGCCACAAATCCTGGCTATTGGAGAGGTAAACATAGAAAAGATCTACACAAGTATACAGAAGGATAAGACAAGTCCTTCATTTGAGGAACGGCGGAATAAAACTCGAGGTAGAATTTGACAGAGTAGCATGCCCTGTTCTTTACTGGCATGGTGGCTTTCATATGGCATCTTTCCAAAGTGGCTGCAAGTGTAACCAAAACACTGGTACAAGTGTGCTTTTGTACAAACCCACAAAGAGTAACCCACCATAACTAATCCAAGATAGAAACACTAGCAGTATTGGGCAGCTTTGAAAGGTCTGATGAGGAGAAAGAAAGGGGTGTGTAAGGGATTTGTTTTCAAAGTAAAGGGAGGGGCAAGCTTGAGAGAGGAAAAAAAACAGAACACAGTGTTTTTCAAAACACACATTAACCCGGCTAGTGGATAAGATTTCTATCTTACAGAGTTCATCTGGGAGAACTGGCTGACAGAGAACCTGTCCACTGAAAACAAACGGGGGCGGTTCCACTCCGTGTCACAGGATCCACTAAGCATCGGGCATTCCTTCCTCGCTGGAGCCTGAGCCACTGACATGACACAAGCAAGCTCGCTTCACCGACTATTGAAAGACAGATGAAATGCGTCGTGACTTAATAAAACAATAAGTGTTAAGGCAGAGACTCGAGCCGAGAAAGTGTCATAGTAAAATTAATAATTAAACTTTGCAATTGAAATATAAATTGCAAACCATGGGCTATTAAGATTATAAATCTCCCCACCAGAATCTTTCCATTGAACTATGGCCAAGGTCACCATCGGATTTCATTTCTCCCTTTTAAAACTCAAGAAGTAAGAGCTGTGCCTTTTTTATTTTTTTATAAAATCCCGGGCCATATTTCTTCTTGCTTCTTTCATTTGAAACTAAAATCATTTCCTTATAAATATTTTAATATCATTCTCCCATGAGCAAGAACAATCCATCAGAAAACAGTTTCCTAATTGCTCCTCCGGCGTATGCAATGAGGGAAGGTCCTGAGTGGAGGAGAATGTTACACCTGACAAAGAATAGCTCCGAGGAATGTGTGTATCAGTTGAAGAAGTGAGTACTGAGGCTGTCTTAGTTTCTTTCCCTAGTGCTCTGACAAAAGCAACTTAAGGGAGAAAGGGTCTGTTCTAGTTCACCATTCAAGGCACCTCCAGGTCAAGGCAATAGGGCCGTGAAGCTGTTCTTTATGTCAATCCACAATTTGAAACAGAAAGTGTAGAATGTCAATTGGCATTCCCAGCTCACATACCCCACCGTATACAAGCCAAGATCCTCTACCCAGACACAGGGTTTCCCACACAAGTTAATAGAATCAAGAACACCCTTCTCCAGCCAGTCTAATCTAGACAACTCCTCCTTTTCCAAGTAACTGTGCATCCTGCCAAGATGACTACCGATGTTTGTCATCCAATTTATAGTTCAGAGAAAACTCGTACTTCTTCAGTTTTTAAGCTTTATTTCAGGCATAATTGATAATTTTTAGAAACAGTATTAAATGCTTCCTGCAAATTTTGAAGTTCACTGTGTACCACAAAACATGAAGCTAGTTTTGCTTTACTTTGCTTGGCTTCTTCTTGAATGTTCCTGTTATGGATTCAACTGTGCTGTGCTGAATCTTAACCATAATATCTCAGAATGTGACTTTACTTAGAAGTTAGGTCCTTACAGAAATAACCAAGTATCCATGGCCTGATGACATGTGCCTGGAAACACAGCAGTTAGGGAATGAAAATGGAGGATCTGGTGTTAGAGGTCATTCTTGGTCACACCAAGTTCTAAGCCTGCCTGGGCTATGTAATATCTTAGCAACAAAGTAAGAGATGGGAGGAGAAAAGAGAACGGGTGAACGGGTGGGGGGGCAAAAATAAATGAAAATGAGACCATGAGGGTAGACCCCACCACAACAAAGTTGCATCCTTATAAAGGGTTGTTATTAGTGCCCAAACGCACACAAAGAGACAGTATTAAGACACAAAAGAACCTGCCACCTGCAAGCCAAGGAAAGAGGCCTGGGAAGACTTCCCACCCAGCCCTGAAAAGTATTCATTCTTTAAACAAACCCATCCTATACTTGTAAGGCCTGAAGTGGTGAGCTCCTATTTCTACAACTGAAGCATTGGTCTGTGGTTTTCCGCCACAGTAAGCCTAACAAAGTAGCACAGGCATGTGAGGACTTTTGAAGCCTTCCCAAACCACCCATGCACTTAGCCATGTGAGAATTTTGCCAGGAATTAATGTCACACTTATTAGGCAATGATTTCTACAATCTGTTTCTTCCCCTTTCTAAAAGTTAAATGGAAAATTTCCCCATCCCCAAATCTCTCTCTCACGACAGCTTCTCAAAATGAATAGGCAAAAACAATAATAATAATTATAGCTAACACTTCCGAGACATCTCTCTGTGTCAGTCATTCGGGCAGATTATACCCAGGATTTCTTCAGGGAACCAGAAAGGGGGGGAGTATTCTTATTGCCATCCACCTAAACTGAGCATTCTCACCTTGGAGACAGGTGTTGGTTCCAGTAAAACTGTGAAGCAGGTAGTGGACCAGAGGGATAAAGAGGGAAGGAGCCCAACTTCAATGAGTCCCAAGAATGACAGTGCCACACTTTTGGTCCCAGGACCAAAAATCTCCAGAATGTTCCCAGATGCATCTAGATCTAGAGAGCCAAACTTCTTACCATATGAAGAATGGCTTCACAGTTTCTTCTTTTCCTTCCCATTTTCCATAGTAGGGTTTACATTAGGACTAGGGTCTCACACACGCTGGGCAAGTGCTCTATCAATTTATATGCCTTCAGCCCTGCTTAAATTCCTTATTGACATTAACATGCTTTGAATGTAATTATATGCTTCTTATTTAAAGACTAAAGGAATAAATAAGAACCCAAAAACTCTTTATTCTCTCCTTCCTATCACATTTATAATGAAATCACGCTTGTTTCGGTGTTCTTTAGGGGCTGGGGGCTGAGCTCAGCTCTTCCCTCTTCCATCTTGACCATGAAGTAAAAGTATGCCTGATGTATGAGGCCCTACACTTCAAGCCCAGCACTGAAAAACATTCTTTTTTCGGCACACAAGTGCTGTGAGTAATCCTTCACCGTCACCTGTTCATTTCGTGGTGAAATCCTAATGTTAGCAGCCATTGCTCTCAGTCATTTGGTCTCTATACGACATCATCAGACTAATCTGACCTGAGAAAAGGCTACAAGAAGCTCAGTCCAATGTTGCGTTTTGCTTTAACAGTTCAGACTCCCCTTTCCCCCTCTGGAACAATGGACACCTTTAAACTTAAATGTATTTTCTAAAGTCTGCCCCACTGGAGTCATTCCTTCAGCTAGAGCGTGGATCCTAAGTGCTCCCAAAGGTCTGTGGGTTAAAGGCTTGGTCTCCTGGTTCTGTGCTTTCAGGAGGGAGTGGAACCTTTTAAAAGTGGTCCTTGTAAGGCTCCTGGATCCCTGGTGGCATGGCTTTCTTTTATCTTTCATCCTGGCTGTGGGGTAAAAGAGCTTTGTCCTACTAAACACCTTTTTCTGTGATGGACCGCCTTGTCATTGGCTCAGAGGCAGTGGGGTCTGTTCAAACGCGAGCTGATCTGTTCAGTATTAAGTGGAAATAAACCTTTTTTTCTATGTAAGATGACTCATCACAGGCATTTCGCTACAGTACTGAAAAACTAACGAATGTAGTTTCTTTTGTCTGCTTGGGAAATCTTTATAAAAGGTCAATAGTGTGCCAAGAGACATAGTAGGGAGAGTTTACATGGCTCCTGGTTGATGTCCACAGAATTCTCCAGCCAGGCATGAACAGCAGAACCTTTCTTTTTCCCATACACTACTGTAAATTCTTCCTGAAGGTTGAGTGTGCAGTCATCTGACTGCATGTTTTCCCGTTCACTCTTAACTTCAGCAGAATTGAGACCATTGATTTCAAAGTCATTACAACCGCTACCGTTCTACCTCTTTAGTTTTCTTTTTCCAAGTTAGCTTGGAAACAGCTTGAGAGCAATGAAATTATAAACCAAAACAAAGCAAGGAACCAGCTAGCATTCCGTTCATCCTTGTAACTGACAGTTTGTCATGGAGAAGTGATAAAAGGTTTAAAAAGGCAGGGGTTCCATGCTCAGCAGCCCTGGGCAGCGCCTCCCGCATTCCTTTCCCTCATGCTCCTCCCACTCCCTACCACTGTTTTGCCTTCAGGTTTCTCCTGCACATGGATTCACCTGCTAGACGAGTTTTGTTTCAGCACATGCAGCCCTTCTGTCAGACTTCTGTCAGCCCATCCCCAGCCCACGCCTGCTGTACTTGTGGAACTTGTGTACTTCCTTTGGTGTCTGTGGCAGTGCAGATGGGAGGGGGAGGGCATGAATATCCCCCCCCCCCCCCACTGGATCTCCTCTGAGCATCACTGATCTCTCGTCCGGTTACGTGGCTCTTTTATGTGACCACCTGTCTTCTCCCACTGCGGAATTAATTTTTAAATCCTCTGTGACAATGACTTCCAACCCACCCGGATATGAGAAAGAGAGAAGGGGAGGAGGGAGGGAAGGAGGGAGGAAAGAAAGGGAGGGAGAAAGAGGAAGAGGAGACAGATACAGAGCTTAGAAAGCCTGTTGTCAAATACAAGAATATTGGATCCCACCTAGAATAAATGTGTTTTTTACAATTTTTTTCCTTTTTTGGTTTGTTTTGGTTTGTTTGTTTTTCTTTGTTGAGACAGTTTTAGGTTTCATGTCGCCCAAGCTGGCCTCAAACTATCAATATAGCCAAGGCTGACCTTGAACTCCTGATTCTTGTGCTCCTAACTCTTCAATGCTAGAGTGAGAGGCATGTGTCACCATGCTCTGATTACGTAGTACTAAGAATGGAGCCTAGATGCTCATGCATGATAGGTAAACACGCTACCAGCAGAGCTGCATCCCCAGTCTGCCTTCTCCCCTTTAGATATGCACCACCATAGCTGGAATCAGTACACTTTTAAAGTCCCCAAACGTGTTTACTCCTCATCTGCTGTGTCATCGCTGTTTGGAGGAAGAGACAACATCTGCCAGGCAGCCATTTAGTGGAACACTTCCAGGGCACAGACCACTCAACCTCCAGGTGCTCAGAACATAAGAGACACACAAATAAACCAGCTCCAGACTCCCAGGCAACTAAACCCAGCCTTACATAAGAGCCATTTAAAAAGAGAGAGCACAGAGGCAAACCCTCTAAACAAGGATCCTTCTTTAGCTGCCTTGAAGGAAGAACTGTGCAAATACGGTATTTCTATTCCAGACAGGAATAACCCTTAATTATTATGTGCCTGAAGCATCTACAAATTTTAAATAGAATTTCACGTAATGTTAAGAAAATCAGGGAACTGCGTCACTGGCAACAGGAAAGACCTTAAAGAGTCAAAGAGAGTGTGCTGGCTGGTTTGGTGTCAACTTGACACAAGCTAGAGTTATCACAGAGAAAGGAGCCTCAGTTTGGGAAATTCCTTCATGAGATACAGCTGGAAGACATTTTCTCAACTAGTGATCAAGGAGGGAAGACCCAGCCCTTTGTGGGTGGTGCCATCCCTGGGCTGGTGGTCCTGGGTTCTATAATAAAGCAAGCTGAGCAAGCCAGGGGAACCAAGCCAGTAAGCAGCACCCACATCCCAAGGCCTCTACATCAGCTCCTGCTTCCTGGCCTGCTTGAGTTCCAGTCTGGACTTCCTTTGGTGATGAACAGCAATGTGAAAGTGTAAGCTGAATAAACCCTTTCCTCCACAGCTTGATTTTTGGTCATGATGTTTGTGTGGGAACAGAATCCCTGACTAAGACAGAGAGAGTCAGAGAGATGGGGGTGGGAGAGCACAAATCCCACTAAGTTGTCCATAAAGTTCTGGAAATGGAAAAGACAGAAAATTACACAAGAAAATTGTTCCATGAACGAATAA
Source organism: Micromys minutus (assembly GCF_963924665.1). Lineage (NCBI taxonomy): Eukaryota > Metazoa > Chordata > Mammalia > Rodentia > Muridae > Micromys > Micromys minutus. The sequence continues at coordinate 44,745,856 of NC_137975.1, read as the reverse complement.
AGGAGATTGGAGATGGTCCCATCAGTGAGGCGCCTGGGAGTCGATCCCAGAACTCACACTAAGAAACAAGAAGTGAGCCTGCTTGTAATCCGAGCACTAGGGAGCTGGACACAGGCAAATCTCTGGAACCCACTAGCTCAGCACCCTAACCTGTGTGGCAGGTGAGAGATCCTCCCTCCATATATTATGGGATGCACCTGAGGAACAAAATAGTACATGTGATGTGCAAACACATGTTGGGAGTGGCACAAATGGCTCCCAACACACACAAAAACATAGATCCTTCCTTCATGAGCAAATGAATTCATTAATTTTTAACTATATTAAGCTTGAGGGAAATATACTTTCAAGAACACATGGATGATATGCAAATGAATGTGTATACATCCTTTTACCTAAAATTTATTGTGACAGTTGCTGTTATTTGTGACAGAATCTAGAATCTTACCATAGACAGACCTCTAGATATACCAGTGGGAGAGTATCTTGACTACATTAACTGTGGGTGGCACCATTCCCTGGACTATATCAGCAGAGAAAAGACCAAGCAACAGCAAGTATTCATTGTTCTCTGTTTGCTGACTGTGGATGTGATGTGACAAGCTATTTCAAGCTCCTGCAGTTTAATTTCTTCACTGTCACAGACTATACCCTTGAGCTGTGAGTCAAAATAAACACTCTCTTCATAAAGTTCTGTTTGACAGAGTATTTTATCACCACAACAGGAAAAAAAAAAAAGAGAGAGATGCACAGGACTTGTATCTAAGGGTTTGGAAAACATCCATGTAAAAAAAGTAATTTTCATAAACTACTTTTTAAAATGCTATTTTTGTCAGCCATTGTTCAAGTGAACATCAGTGATGAACAATCTAGCTATAAATGTTAGCATTTCACTTCATCAGAAGTGATTGTTACTGATCAAGTATATTACCAGTCCAAGCAAGGCCAATTCCAGCAAGAGTTGCCACGTGAATTCTTATGGACAGAAACATCTGCATTCTCTTTGAGTCAGCTGTTGGCTAGAAGGGTCTGGAATAAAGCTGAGCTATATTGCTCAGAGAGCCAAAAGGCTCACTGTGTCCCTGACAAAACTGGCTGGACAATCTTCTCCACTGGATGTCATGTAAACACACAGCAGATGCCTGAACTTACAGAGGCAATTAAAGCCATCCCTGCCCTCAAGGATGCTTCTAGAAAAGATTTGTTTAGAAGGCAAAATCTACAGAATTTCAGAGTGTTTCTAGGTTCTCCTACAAAGGCAGCAATCTCTCTGTGTCTCTGTCTCTGTCTCTGTCTCTGTCTCTCTCTCTCTCTCTCTGTCTCTCTCTCTCTCTCTCTCTCTCTCTCACTCTCTGTATGTGTGTGTGTTTCCTAACTTCTGTAAAGTGACTAAATACAGAGAACAATCTTCATGCTGTAATGAGATAAGAAGGTTTGTGATGAGAACAAAGACCACATTGATGAAGACAGGTGGAGCACAGCTACTGTATAGAAAGGAATTTAACTGGCTTTTGTCTCTGGTTTCTGACAGACATACTCTAAATACTCAGACTTTCCCAAGGAATTGGAGTGCCCCTGTCCTTCATGAGCCCCGTGGACCAAACTAAACTGTTTACTGGCAAGACAGCTCAGAGTGGAGCTATTCCAAAAGACCATGTAATTCATTTGGGCTTTAAGTAGGGTTATGTCAGCTGACCTCCTCCAGAGAGTGGAAGGGATTAGAGACTGAACAATCACATGTCAAATGACTTTATTAGCTGTATGGAGTAATGAAACTCCAGTAAATACTCTGGACATCAGAACCTGGTGGGGAATCCTGGCTGCTGAGCACATTAGTGTGTCATGGAGAGTAAGAGATTCTAGTGCCACAGAGCAAAAGCCCTGCATCACCATGTCTGAGATTCTCCCAGATTCTGACCTTTGTGCCTTTGTATTTGGGAGATTTTGAGTTGTGGTGGTTTCCTCCCTTTTGTTCTGATACATTCATGTGTGTACAAGTACACACACCCATCCCAGGTGTAGAGCAGCAAGAGGAGGATGCTAGGTTGCTTGTCTGTCACTCTGTTGGTTACTGGGTTCTCACTGAACCAAGAGCTCACCATTTTTGTTTAGGCTGCCTGGCCAGCAAACCCCAGCAATCCTCCCGGGTCTCTACTCCCAAATGGCACATAAATGTGCCTTTTACATGGTATTGGGATCTGAACTCAAGAGCTTGTGGTTAGGAAGCAAAAACCCACTGAGACATACCTCCAGCCCCTTGGTTTGTGTCTTTGATGATAAAATAATTCTTTTTCTATTTATTGAGGATTTCATTCAATGTACTTTTTCCATGCCTCCCTCGGCTCCTTGCTGAGTTCTATGAATCATCCAAACTAATTATCATATCTGAAAGGGTTGATGTCCCTCTAAAATCTCTAGCCAGTTGATCAGAAATGCAAGTAGCAAAGAACTCCTTAGCTGTGGTTGGAATCTCAAGTAGAACCCTTCTTGTTGGGGGCCATGCCCTCCCTTGTGGAATGATGCCAACAGCACTACCTTGTAATATTGCAACACTTATTGTCAAAATATTTGCCAGCAACTGTCCCTTAAAAATGCAAACCTCTTGCAGTAGACTTGCCCTCCATTGGCCCCAAGCCCACCTCCAAGCCGGGCTGAGAACCTCCATGTTCCATTCTCATCAAAAAACCAAATGGGTAACCAAAGTTTTGAGCTTTGAAATGAGCCTTAAGATGTGTGGTAAAGCCAGGTGTGGTGGTGCATGCCTTTAAGCCCAGTGCTTGGGAGGCAGAGGCAGGTGAATTCCTGTGAGTTTGAGGCCAACCTGGTCTACAAAATGAGTTCAGGATAGCCAGGGCTACATGGAGAAGCCCTGGATTGAAAAAATGAACAATAAAAATAGAATAAATAAATAAACCGTGTGGTAAGGTGAGGTACAAAATCTACAGTGATGCTGGAGAAATACAAAGATGGGAGGCAGAGAGAAGCCCCAGAGACTTATGGGCTAGCTAGTCTTACATACACAGCAATGAACAACAAAAGATGCACATCAAACAAGGTGGACAGTGAGGATTGACACTCAGGGCTGACCTCTGACCTCCACATTCACACTGTAGTATACATACAGACATGTGAGCAGAGGCACATGCACAACCAAAGACTAGGAACAAAGTCTATGATGATTGCACACAGAAGAAGTCTAATACTTGGCTGAAATATTTAGTCTGTTTCACAAGGGTAGTCAGAGCTTTGAAGATAAAGGTGACTCATACACAGAGTCATAGCATGAGCAAGAATAAATGGTTAAAGCTGGGTTTTTAGTAAATTATGATAAGCAATTATTCCCCTACTGTTCTCCTACTGATGATTGTGTGCTCAAATTTTTGCTAAGCTCATTTATAATGTTAATCAATTCCTACTTCTAAGAGACAGTCTATAACTATACCTGTTCTGCAGGTGAAATCACTGAGACTTCAGCTAAAATACTCAGTAAAGGCCTCAGAGCCAGCAGCCCAGTGTGGCTAGAGGGACAGGGGAGGGGGAGCTGAGCAAAGCATAGAAGAAAGATGATTGTGAACATCTGTCAGAAATCCAACGTGCTCTATTCTGTAGGCGAAGGAAGACCAGATGTGCCTGTGCACCGAGTGTTATGGCCAGAATCACATACGAAAGGCTAAGCATGATCCAGCAGAAATATTCAAATGACAAGTTAGACAACATCAGTCAGGTCACTGGGGAATCCTGGTAAGAAAGGCTGAACCTGGGAAGGGCTAAGGGCTGAAACTGTAGAGAGAGACAAAAAGAGAGGGTGGGGTGCATAAGAACCTGGAGAGAGGCAGCCTTGAAAGGATGACATAGCAATCCAAAGCATTAAACCATCAAGAATACAACCATGGAGGCTGGAGAGCAGGCTGGAGGTCAGCAGTCAATACTGCTCTAGCAGAGGATCTTAGCTCAGTTTCCAGCACTGATGTAGGTGGCTTACCACCATTCATAACTCTTCTGGCCTCTGTGGGGAACTGCACTCACCTGTACATAGCCATTCGTAGATATACACATGCAACTCAAAATTATGTTACCTTCTTTTTAAACACCTGTGAGTAGAGCACGCCTTATCCTTCTGGAAAAAGATTCATCTTTGTTATTTTTATCTATGGTTATTGTGGATGTATGTGCATGTGAGAAGTCCAGAAGGAAGCACTGGATCCTCTGGAGAGGACAGTTACCAATGGGAGGCGGCCCTCTCTACTGAGTGCATTGACTGACAGCAAGTGCCCTTGTGACATGCCTGAGTTTGGTAGAAGTCATTCTCTTGGTCAGCCAATGGATCACCAAGTCTTGCTTAGAGACCATATTCAGTATTAGCATCCCTGTGCCATTGAGCTTCGTAAGCCCCTGGCTGAGTACCAGCACTCTCTCGCTCCAAGTTCCCTGTGTTGGTTTGCATCTGCCTTTGATGAATAATGAACACCAAGGGAGTTAATCAAGGATTCTTGTCTAAGATCTTTTTAAACCACTGAGCTGAAGCAGAAACGCAACAGACCACCAGTCTAGTTCTCAATCCATGTGAATTAGGGATGCATACACTGAACTGGTTGCCTTCTAGCCCCTCCTAGAATTCACTGGGAAAGAGCCAAGAGATTATAGTATGGTAAACAGAAGCTAAACACTGCAAAGCTACTTCTTCCAGGGCTCCATTAAGAAAACATAAAGCAAATAAAATTAACAGTGGGTTCCCAACTCCACAATAAACAATCATAGGCACTTAGGCCTGGTCCTTTCACAATTCCCTGCCTCCACAGCTGTGGCAGTGCCCCTATTCAGTCTCAGTCAGTGGGCTGAAGAGCCACTTGGTCCTTTACAGGAGCTCTGCTAGGTTCCAGCAGCAAAGCTAAGGACAGAAGAATCAATAACGATCCTTTTTACTCAGGCCCTGAACTGAGCTGGATACTCAGGGCATAAACATTACTCAAGATCCCACTTCTAGTGCTAAAAGCCCAGATGGGCCTGATCACACTGCAGCAGAAACAGACGAGAAACAAGACTCAACCCCGTCCTCAGAGACTGCAAGGAGCTCGGCACACTGTGCTGTGTCACACACAGGGTGTGTGCAGGACAGGGTGCTGTGCGCAGCACTGTCTGCATCTTTCTCACTTCCTGACTTTCTCAGGGACCACTTTGTAAAACATTCATCTGAAAATGTTCGAGGAAGACATACAACAACGAGCCCTTACACCGGCCTCGACACATAATCAATAAGCCTTTAAGCGCACACATCTATATCTTGGGTCGACCTTCGCTTCACCAGGACTCAGAAGGTATTTCCTGTGCTTCATCTTGGAATCTTTGCTAATCTCACAACATTCCATAACAAATAGATCACTGTGAGGAGACAGAAGGTACACATCAAAGGAACCTTTTGAAAATATTTTCACATTGGCAGGAATTCCACACTTGGTTTGTAAACCCAGTCCTCTATTGTGAGTCAAATTTTGTCATGGCTAAGTAGAGGCCTGAGCTTCACATATGTTCTAGAACATATTATGTGATATAAAGTGTCCCCTTTTCAATCACCAAGAGGAAGAAAATAGAGGAGAGGGCACAAGGGGCGATGAGGAGGGAAAATCGGCCACCCTTTAATGTAAACGTTGATGTCAAGGAATAACGACGCTCTTTCCCCTGACATGTTCAACGCCATGGCAGGCTGGCATGCTCTAATTGATGCTCAGTAGAGCTCCCCATGACACAATGTTTTTCCATCAAAGTTGTCACTTTTAAGACTGTGACATTCTCTCCAGTCCCTGAGAAGTATTAGGCTGTATCACCAACATGTTGTGATAAATAACAGGTCAGCCTCGCATGTGGGTACTTCATAGGCTTCATTTGATGTACCGAAGCTTACAAATACCCTCCATGCACTTCACCTCTGTAAGGTTCCTGTTGAGTAAACATTTTTTGCTTTGTGAAACATAATAAAACTAAGGAGAAAATATGCAAACTCAGAGAAGAAATGCTTTCAGGTGACCTGGTTACACCAAACCTTTCAGCAGCAACACTGAGTCCCATCGTTCAAGATTGCGGTTCACAAGCTCTCATATCAATACAGACATTTCACCCCTTGCTACTAAGATCTTGATAAACTACCTTTTAGGCTCCTCAAAGCCTAGCCAACATGTAGCTTCTTCTAGATTATCAAACTTCTGCTGGCCTTCCTAGGAGAAACCTAGCTGGGTGCCATGCTGGATGAGGATTGGGTACAGAGTGCACACTCCGAGAAGTTAGCATGATCACAGTTCCCAAAAAAGGCTTAATTTTAACTGAACATCATCTAAGTGGCAGCCTTGGGGAACAATCAGGTTAACAAGAACACTCCCCTCCCCGAGTGAAGGGATCCACACGGTTCCCACATGGCTTGGTATGTCTGTGCCACAGCTGATCTAGGGGCTGAGGGTGTTGGGTCAGCCTCCAGGAAAAGTGTGGGGCCGGTAGGAAGGGAGAGCAATGGCAGGTAAAATCCATGAAGGGACCACTTGCAGTCCATTAACACACCATCCCTCACCGTCTCCACAGCAGCTCTCAGTGCTCCCTGGCGTACAGGACAGAACGATGAACTAGCTTGTCGCAAACTGTTAGTGTCCAAGTGCATGTTCATGGTTTCTCTGCGTTTGCTAATAATTCTTGTCTTTCTTCCTTCCTTGTGTGAAAAACTAGTGAGGGGTTAGTGGTGTGACTCAGAAGATAGTGGTTGCCTAGCATATATGAGGCCTCAGGTTTGGTACCCAGCACTACACACACACACACACACACACACACACACACACACACACACACACACACCACACACCACAGGACAAGTTCCACTAGGGACTGGACCTTGAGAGCTATAGGCGCATCTGCTTTCTTGCTCTATTTCTAGTCTGCCGCCACCACGTGACTATCCACAAGCTCCCCTCTGTGGTGAGCTGTGATCCCCTCAAGGACTTCGAGTCGAAATAAGCCTCCCTTTCTGAAGTTGCTGCTTTCAGGCATTTTGTCCCACAGCTACAAAAGTAAACAATGCGTGCTATTACCAATATTACAGAGGAAGAACAATCCAAAGACTTGCCCTATAGGACAACATGGTGTCAAGATTCAAAGCCAACTACGTCATGCTCCAAAGTGCTAATGACAGGCTGCAGTTCATGAAACCTTCTTCACTTAAAAGCAGGAAATTCACAAATCCCCTTAAAATAATCTGAGGCCGCCGAGTGTTAGAGGACCAAATTTGGAAGGCACACACAAAGATAAGAGAAACCAGAGGTGGAGTGGGCGTGGAGCTCAGGTTTACATTTCATTACTTTTCCTTCCCTGTCCTCTGATAACCTCGGAAAGAGTACGTTAGTTACCACAGAGAAACGGTAAGTGAGAGCCAGAGGCACATTGGCCTAGATAAGCGCCCTCGAGACAGGCCAACAGAAGCTCGCTGACCATTCTGGGTGGCTCTTAATGAGCAGCACCCAGCTCAGCATCTTCCAGGCTGGAGATAGCCAATGAATATTCACCGGAGGAATTGCTAATGCAGCCAGAGAGAGAAAGCAAATGCAACACTCAGCTCCTGCTGTTTCATTTCCAAAAGTCTAACAAAAATCACGTTAAGTGAGACTTTTGGTGAGAGGGAATCTTATTTGGAAGGGTGACTAAACGTATTTATCGCAGCTATCTGTGGGTTTGGGTTTTTGCTGGGTTTTTTTTTTTTTCTTCATAATTAAAGATACATTTGACACAGGAACAAATGTCAGCCTCCACCCCACCCCCACCCCGAAATCTACAGAAGGAATGATTTAGGAAAATCACTGTCAAGGCCAGAGTAAACTATTGCATCATTGTCTGGTCCCTCCCCCGTCCTAAGACAAAGGGACATTTGGTGGCAGCATATTAAAGGCCGGTCATTGACATTGCTATTTCTAAGCAATAACATCTTCACAGAAAATTCTAAGAACCGATGTGTTTTTGTTACAAACACGTAATAAATGCAAATTTGACTTTCACACACAATAAATTAAATAATTTGACAAATGGCCTTGGGGTTGATATTCTTTGTGTGGCATGTGGGGTATCACAGTGTTTGTAGTTTAGCTTGGCATATAATTCACGTATAAATACAAGCTGTGCTTTCTGTCTAACCATCTCGAGTGTTGTTTCTCCAGCACCTCTAAGCAGCAAGAGCACCAGTCAGTCCTCTTTGCTTTGCAAGTTCTAAGATGCAGAAAATCCTGAATGTGCTAAACAAGAAGCCACTGCTGGCTTATGAAGTATAAAGGCTTATGAAAACATGGCACGTACTCAAGTGGGCCAGTTTGTTTTTAAATATTTTAATAGCGTTCACTGCTGTTAGGAACTAAATGTGCATTGTATTCAATCTCATTCTGAAGACACACTCTATCTGGATCATCCCATCAAAAAGATCAAAATGTAAATACCATGTAAATTGCATTTTATACATGTTCTCCTCTGCACAAAGGCAAACAGAATATTTAAATCTTCTCTAAACACGTTAGAATATAAACAGCCAATGCATCTAAACCCAAGAAGTATTCATTGCCTTGTTCCATTAAAAAAAGATGCCCTCGGGTATCAATTACAAAGAGAATGCCTATGCATACGCTTTCAAATTTTTAAGCACAATGTTAATATTTATTTCAAAGGGTCTCAAGTTAATTACTCATTATACTGTCTAAAAGAAAATACTATATAAGTACTCTGCCTGAAACTCTCTTAAGAGGCTATCTAAGCCAAGAGAACTGAGAGCAGAAATTGAACGCCTAACATAGAACTTATAGTACCCAGGAAAAGTTAGTATTTTCCTAACAATTAAATATAAACTATGTACCTTCATTGGATCCTAAAATAAAACATGCACAAATTTGCACATACACCTGCACACAAACAACTGAAAAAGGCAATCTCAGGACAATAAAAAAATAGGTTAAACATGGACCAAATATAAATATTATAAAATTTTTATTTTTTCTACACATGAAAATGGTCCTGTGATTCATGAAGAAAAGATCTTCTTAGTGTGTAACATCATGTTTGAGGATGACATATTGTCATATGGAACTAGCCAATAACTTTTTTTAATGTTTAGAATTAGATGTGTGAGAAAAGTATGGAGTAAAACTGGCAAAAAGTTAATAAAAGTTAAGTCCAGGTAAGAAGCACGGCAGGGCTTCCTCTTGTCATCGCTCCCTAAGAATACATCATGAGAACTGTTTGCATAGCATTTACATTGTGCTGTGTAAGTACATAGAGTTGACATAATCCGTAGGAGGACAGGTGCAGGTCACATGCAAACACACATCATTCTCTCTAAGGGTCTCAAGACCCTTAGAGAAATATCTATCAATATTGCTATAGGCCTCAGATACTAAGGAAAAACTGTATTCTTCTCTTAAGACTCTCACTTTAAAAAGTGACAGTGAGCGTGTGTGTGTGAAAACCACTGAACCAAACTAGGTACAGATAAAAAAGTTGCCTTCCAGGGACAGACAGAAAATGTCTCATCTTCTTGGAGAATCCATTTTCCACCACTGACCCAGAGAAATGATGGCCACACTTCTGTCAGAGACTACAGGGAACAGATGATTGACAAGCACCATGTGAGTTAGACCAGATGTGTATGATCATCCCTAGAGGGTAATGCACATGGGCCGGGTCACATGGTAACACATGCCCTTAGCAAGAGTGGCTGAAAACAGTGGAAGCCTCTGAGTCTAGAAACATCATGCTGAGTAGAACATGCAACACATGAAGCCTTATTTTCTGAAGTGAGCTAACATAGAATATATACTTGAACTAAATTAGACACATACAAAACATCACCTTCTCATTCACCCAAGAAAAGGATTCCTACCTTCCTGTCATCTGGTCAACAAAGTGAACTGCCAGGTTCAATATTAAGAAAAAGAGCCAGGTGGTACTCTAAAATTTCTAGTTCAAACTACTGAAAAAACACCGTAACAGAAATCTATAAATATTTAATTTAGAGATATCTAAAATTATTATAAAAACTAATACTCAAGCTTATAAAACCACATAGTAGGGTATTTTCTATTGACAGAGATCTTTTGTTTGAGGGTCTGAATCCCAGTGTTTCTGGGCACTAGCCCACTGTTAAGTCAGAGTTCAAACTAGCCCTTCCCAAGTTGTTCAAATCTTGCAGCAAACTCTGGTACTCTCTCATTAAGCTGGGCTGAGTTAAGCATAAAAAAAAAAAAAAAAAAAAAAAAAAAAAAAAAAAAAAGAGCTGAACTTTTTGAGTTGGACCAGAACAATCAATGACTTAACTTGCTTCTTTTTTTTTCCTTTTAGAGAGAGAGACACAGAGAGAGAGAGAGACAGTGCGTTCGCACATGCATGTGGATATGTGAGCATGCATGTGAAGGCCAGAGGTCAACCAGAGGTATTGTTCCTCAACGATTGTCTATGTTTTTGGTTAGTGAGACCAGGTCTCTTATTAGCCTGGAGCTCACCATGTATGCTAGACTGGTTGGCCAGCTAGCCCTGGGGACCCACATGACTCCTCCTCCCCAGTGCCAAAATTACAAACTCAGACCACTATGTCCTTTTTTCTTTACTTTTCTTTTCTTTTCTTTTTTTAAATTGTTTCTGGGAAAAGAACTCGAGTCCTCAAGTGAACCACCTACCCCCTGGTTTTCTTTCTACTTTTTTTTCTTTTCTTTCTTTCTCATTCAATTTCTCAATCCCTGCATCTCTGTTCCAATTTTGTTTTTCTCTCGTCCTTTTTTCCTTTTTTTATTTTTTATTGGATATTTTATGTATTTACATTTCAAGTGTTATCCCCTTTCCCCTCCTCTCCCATCCCCCCTTGCTTCCATGAAGATGATCTCACTCCCAACCACCCACTCCCACCTCATTACCCTAGCATTCCCCTACACTAGGGAAACAAGGCTTCACAGGACCAAAAGCTTTTCCTCCTATGGATGCCAGACAATGCCATCTTCTGCTGCATATGCAGCTGGAGCCATGGGTCTCTCCATGTGTACTCACTGGTTGGTGTTTTAGTCCCTTCAGAGGCTCTGCCAGAGCCATACTGATACAGATGAAGAAGCTTCCACTAACCATCAGACTGAGCAGGGGTACCCAAATGGAGGAGCTAGAAAAGGACTGAAGGGACTGAAAGTGTTTGCAACCCTGTGGGAAGAACAACAATATCTCCTTCATTTTTCTGTCTTTTTCTTTCCCTCTAAGGCCCTCTGGGGAACCCAAAAGGCACTGTTATGCATTGGGTTAAGCACCGCAGAGCTCTTAAGGATCCTTCCTGATACTGGGTGGCCCATAAAGCCATTAGGTCACAAGCTAAACAGTACAGGAAGGATGGCTGACTTTCCTTTACCTGAAGAATAATTATCTTGTTTATTGGTTTTCAGTCCCTTCTTTTCTTCTTGCTGCACCTGCCTTTGATCTAGAATCATTTATTCTTCTTAAGGAAGCAAAACCAAAGTCTCATTTTTTGCTTTAAATTTTTTAGTAAGGTATATTGGTCTGAGGATGTTGAGGACAGATTTGAGGAATATCTGTGTGCTATAGGTATCCAAGGATGCCCTGAATTCTCTTCAGTCCTCAAAAGTCTAAGTACCTGGAAAACTGCTGTATCCCTGGGAACACTAATCTAGATCCAAAAGAAACTACAGAGAAAACAAAAGTTATAGTTCTCTACTGTACTGTATGTGCGTGTCTGCGGATATGTGATTGAAATGTATGTGCACACACAAGGGGAATAGAGAAGGGTACCACTGTCACTCTCCATCTTCTTCCCTTGACACAGTCTCTCAAGGAACCTGCCTAGGTTGATGGCCAGCAAGTCCCCCAGTCTCTGCTCCCACACTGCTGAGGTTACAGGCATTGATGCTTATAGCACAAGCATTCTTTCCCACCAAGCCACCTCCCAGCCCCCAGATATTTTTAAAGTTTTCTGTACCAGAGGTCTGAGCACGTTGTTTATCAAGGGTCTGCTGACTGTGATGTGCTCCCTGTGCAGGATGAAGACAGACAGACCCCCAGTCTCCCAGAGGCCTATGCGGCTACTTCAAACACTCTGGTAAGGACGACACTTTGCCCAGTGTGCCATCTAGAAGGTTAGTGTGTGTGTGGAGGTCTCTGGGTCACCTCTAGGGCTGGTCATGGCCACAGAAGAACTGGGAAGAGAAATGTCAACAATCAGGACTAATTGTGTGATCCTAGGGATGCTCAGGGGAGTGAAGAAACACAGGCCCGGAGGCAATAAGAGAGCCCTTGGAAGTTCTTCCCAGTGTGGAGCCACTCACGGCCTCTGGAAGTGATTTGAGCCCTATCTTAAAGCTTCCCTAGGCTTTGGTTTTATACCTATTTGGGAGGGGGTAATAAATGAGACCCTCATTACTTTCAGGGTTTTGGTAACGACTAAGTAACTTGGTATACATAAAGAACTCTAAGCATAACCTGACGTGGTAAATGCTGTGCTAGCTATTGTTGCCTAGAATGTATCCTCCAGGATGCCCATCAAAGAGGTACCACTTCTTTATTTCCCCGGGAGTGCCCTGTCTACTACAGAAGACCAGTAACAACAGATCCAATACTAACCAGGTAGAAATCACAATTCCTTTCATTCCCCATTTAAACCCCAGAACACCCGGGGTGGTGGTCTCGGTGAAGACCAAGCAGATGAGGCTTCTTTCCCTAGCAACGAGGTTCAGATATAAAATTGCAAGGTAGCAACATCCTATGATTTCAACGGAAATTGGCATGTGATTAAAATGGAAATCTACCTGACATGCATGTCAGAGCCCACACATTCTCAGTGGGTAAATTCTGCAGCTTCTATTAATTGTCCCTAAGTCTGCAAAGCTGTGAGCCTCAAAAGCTAACCTGGTGGAGAAGTCACACGAATTACCCTATACATTGGCAGGACAGAAATATAGTGACCTTCAACGCAGTAAGTGACCATGGAGTCTGTGGCAGAAGCAGGTAATTGGCCACCTGCACATCTGGGTGGCACAGTGAGTGGGTTCTTCAGAAGAGGCTCGTCACTAACTTAAGCAATCATGCTGGGCCACACCTGCCCGTACTTACGCATTGCAATAGGGCTTCTTTTCATAACCTTTGTAGTTGTTCATGTTGAGAGCCATCTTGCAGACCTCGCAGTGGAAACATCCTTTATGCCAATACTGAGAAGGAAAGAAAACACAAAAACAAACACTTAACATTTCATTGCAACACCGGTTCTTGACAGAACGGGCAGGGAAGGCAGTCCTTTTGATAATACTGCCAGGAAACGACTGTAGGTAGTAGTGCACGTTTATTTTCAGTTCAGTGAAGAAATAAGACAGCAATTAAAGTTGAGTTTTTACATTAATCCCGCCACTACAGACTCACAATGGAAGGAATGTCAAGGGTCTGTGCATATCATAGCCAAAAAGAACCCTGAGCTCAGTTAATGAAAATGGAGCCAGTGGTGTGGCTTTAAAATACAAAGGGTTCTCTTTCCAAACGTTTCAATGTTGTTTGTAAGATTTCCAACGCACACGTGTCCACCGGAAGTCAGACAACTCACGGTAGCAAAGGTGAACTATGTAAGAACCCTTTCCCCATCCCCAGCCAGTTTCCACTAAATTGCTGAACGTCATCGGCTCTGTCTGGGATGAAGGCTTACTCTACAGTGGCATTTGTAACACCAAACGCAAATTTCACTGAGACCGCCTACGGCTGGTTTCAATTGTCAGTCACTCGGGGATCAAGCTGGGTCATCTCCCAGGCTGCTCAACTCTATCTTCACCCAGGAAGGGCAGAGATGCAGCGACCCCAGCTGAAGCCACCTCCTCTGGAATTTACCGTGGTGGAGCAGGCGCCGGGCGATGGGGTCAGCTGGCTACATCGGTCTGGGTCTCTCCTAGAGATTTTATTCTTAGCACTGCAGCAGCGGCCACCCTACAATTAATTGCTATTTTCCTTTTCCTGAAGCCTCTGTTCCCAGAACTTCTGGGGACTGGGTGAAGGTGTCTAGGTCCGTGCAGTGGGGAGGGAAGGGCAGGCTGGACGGGGGAGGGGGCGCGGCTTGTCAAACTGCACCCCCCACACACACCCCGTTCCCAGCCCGGCTCCTGGGTGACTCAGCCGGCTGCTGCTGGGTGCTCAGCCTAGCTCCTGTGTTCTCAGCTTGGCCCCTGGGTGGCTCAGCTTAGCTACTAGGTTCTCATCCTGGCTCCTTGGTACCGGGGCTGCCGGGCGTCCTTCAAGGAAGCCTTGTAGATGTCGCGCACCCTACACCCAGGACAAAAGCATTTTTCCCAGTTCCAACACCCTTATCATCCAATCGTGGAGATCTCAGACACAACGTCTGGGATCTTCCTTCGAGCATCCTCTCCCTGTGACAAGACCCACAGAACATACCAACCCTCTCATCTTTCCAACCCAGGTGCCAAAACTTCTTGGAACAGGTGCAACCGGGAACCCGGCAGGTCCCGGCCGGCCAGGCGCCCCCTCGCTCACCTTATCCAGGCAGTTGACTTTCTCCGTGGGATACACCACTTTTCCGCAGCGGGCGCACTGGGGATTCATTGTCGCGGTTCCCGCGGGCGGTGGCTGTTGCTGCGGCGGTGACTGGGGGCTCCGAGGAGCCTCTGTGACATACCCCGGAGAGCCCCGCGCCACCTCGGGGCAGGCAGAAAGGCTTCGGGCGCTGGCGAACTGGCTCAGCGAGGTGCAAGGGGGCGCGGCGGGGCCTGGGGCAGGCCGCGCTCGGAGACGCTGACACTGGGCTCCAGCTCGGGCTGTGCGCCGCTGGTTCTGCGTCGCTAGCGCTCCAGGTACCGGTGACTCACAAGCACTCGCGCCCGCCCCTTGCGCTCGCTCACTCGCTCCCCCGCCGCCGCCGCCGCCGTCGCCGCGCAGGCCAAACCCACCAGCGCGCACCGACCCAAAGAGCAGAGATCCAGCCTGTCTGGCACCAAAGGAAAGGGGGTGGTGCGGGGGGAGGGAAGATTAGGGACCCGGAGAACCCCACATGCAGGCCCCCTGTGAGGCCTGGGGAGCTGGCACCCACGGCCGCAGCAGTCCCGGGCGTCCTGGAAGGCGGCGGCGACAGAGCGAGCCAGGAGGAGGAGGTCAGAGCTGGGGTGACGGGAAAAGCTCAAACCCGGGCACTTCCAGGCCTCTTCCTCCCTCCTCTCCTCTCACTCCAGGGTGATGTCCCTGACACCCAGAGGTCGGCCAAGGATGTGCCCAACCTCCTCCTACGTCTCAAGGGACCATCCCTGCAAGGTAGGCGCCCAACACACCGGCCAAGACGGCGAAGAGCCTTCCCGTTCCTTGAACAGAAGACGCTCGGCCTGAAACTGGGAGGTTCACGGGAACAGAGACTCAGTCCCCCACACACCCCTTTGGGCCACCTAGCTCCCACCACTAACGCGGCAGAGAAAATGAAGTCCTGGATGAGAAAGCTTTCTTGGTGCCCCCTAGTTGCACTTCACTGGAGAGCTACTGGTCGTTACAGGCCAGAATCAAGTCTCTCTCGATTAACACAGTCGGTGTTCGCTTCCAGTTGGTGCATTCCGAATATTTTCTTACAATTAAGCACCACAGAGTTCGTTCTCTTGCGCTAGGAGAAGCAATTACAAACCCATCATCCAAACCAGAAGAGCCAGAACATCAAGCAAAGGGGAGGATGGACCGGCACAAACCAGCGAGGGTTTCCGTTTTAATAATAACATCGGGATTATTGGATTCGTTTATGAAAGGCAAACAAATGGAGACACGTTAACTGTATTTTGTGCCTGACCCTGCCACCCTGCCATTTACTGGTTTTGTGGCCTTCTGCCAATGCTTAGCTTCTCTTTGACTCAATCTTTTCATCTTCAGAATGGGGCTGACAACGGAGTTACAAAACAGCTCTGACCCTTCTGGGGGGAGGGTTGAGTGAGTCTGCAGTCCGTAAGCGCTTCAACCTCCCTGGCCTCTCTAAGCACTTCGCAAATCAAATCGGCTAGGATTATCATAAATTGGTTGTAGCAAACACATTCCTTTCCTAGCAAGAGGATTAAGATTCAGTCATGCCACTTAGCAACTTCTGTGACAAACATTTCTGTCAGGTCAAGAAAAATTATAGCTGCACCTCTTCCGGAGACAACTATTGATTGCTAGGCTTCTCAGGCAGGCCGCACCATGACCATGTCCAGAATAATGCCAGACAGTTTGGCTTTTCAAAGACGTAACTTCTTCAAACATAGTCACCAAATCCAGTGACTGGGCCACTCACTGTTTTGTCCACAACCCCACTATCAAAGCAAATAAAAGAATAAGTTGCTATCTGAGAGTAGCACGTATCCTTAAAAACACTACAAAGATAATTAAAGGTGACTACGGGCAAAAAAAAAAAGGTATGTGTATGTGTGTAATCTCCCAAAGGGCAGCAATTTTTATCAGTTCTTTTTAAGCATTTAAATTTTTTTGGAAGTGTCGATTATAAAATACAGTCTAAATACTTTATTCTTTCTAAATGCTAAGCACGGAATTTGGGGTAAAATGATGGTGACATTTATAGCTGGTCCGTGTTCCTATAAATTGTACAGTTTCTTACTAAATCAGCCACCCTTCACAGTGATTGACACACAGTAAGTAGGAATTAAATGTTGACTGAACACAGATGAGACAAGTACACACCTTAAAACTGAAATTAACTCTGGAGTGTTACTCCCTGAAGGGTAAACAATGATTCGGCTCCTCCAACTCTTTGTTTTCTGTAACAAGTCAGCTTCTAAGTTTCTTGCTGTGATACTAAGAGAACTCTAATACCATGTGTCTCTAAAAGGATGTCTTTATTTCCCAAACAAGGTTCTGGTACTTTGACTGGGACCTGTCTGGCCCAGCTTTCTTTCTTCAAGCAGATAAAATGATTTAATTGTTCCACCAGAGAGAAGAGACCTCTGCCCTTGTGCCCTTTTTACTTAACCAGTCAAGAAATTCTGCCTTGTAGGATGGTAGCCCAGTACATCCACATTCCATTCTTTTTGTTGGCATGGCCACAAGGTAAAAATAATAATGATAATAATAATAATAATAATAATAATAATAATAATAATAATATACCATTATTAGTCATCTTTATAAAAAAGCTTTTATACTTAGAAGTTATATTATTTCTTTAGATAAAATTCTTAGATCTTTTTACATTTTCCTAGGGAGTTTATTTACAGAAAAAATTATTACAGATAATGATTATTTAAGCTATATAAATTAAACACCAAATTCAAAATCTTTTTAAAAGCTTGCTGTCCCAATTTATTTTTTTAATTTTTTAAAGATTTATTTATTTACTTCACATATGTGAGTACACTGTAGCTGTATTCAGTCACACCAGAAGAGGGCATCAGATCTCATTACAGATGGTTGTGGTTGCTGGGAATTGAACTCAGGACCTCTGGAAGAGCGGTCCGTGTTCTTAACCACTGAGCCGTCTCTCCAGCTCACAAAATTAAAAATTTTAATAAGTAATTAATATTACCAAAGCTTTGACAAGCAGTTGCTTAGACATAATTGTGGTGGATTGTCCTACTCCCAAGAACACAAGAACCCTGATCTGAGGATTCCAAAACAATTACCCTAATTTCTGTTTTATATATTATTCTCTTTTTCCTAGCATTCCAGTGTCTTCCCCCAACATGGCATGACATAGCAGCAAACATTAGCTAATGACAAAAAAAGGTCCTGATTAACGACAAGACTCATCCAAATAAGCACCATGTTTCCACACATCTATAAATGCCAAGCCTTGGTGGTAAACTGAGTCCACCCAAAGCCCTCCCCACTTTGGAAGGAGGAGAACAAAAGGAAAGATAACTGTCAATCCCTTGTTCCTGCCCTTCTGGGATAGAGACCCTAAAATAAAAAATAAAACAAGACCATTTGTGTCAGGCAAAATAATAGCCCTTCACAAATCTGATGGTTCCTGAAAGGAAAAGTCACTTAAAGGAAAAGTCACGGGGCACCAATGTTGTGAAAAGATAATGTCCCGGGTTTCAGCACCAATGTTAGGGGAAGGATGAAGAGAGTGGGGGGCATATGGCCTATGGAGGTGCAGCAAGGCCTGAGGGCAAGGGAGATGCCTCTGAGGGGCCCATGTTGAAAATCCCTTCCCCCTGAGGGACCAGCCACACAACAGTATAGTACAGAATAGAGTTTATTCAGGTCATGGGAGAGTTAAGAGGGCGGTAGAGGCAGAAAGAGAGAGAGAGAGAGAGAAGTAGAGGAGTAGAGGCCAGCCATGAGCACGTGGGGAGAGAGGGGAGAAGGGAAGGGAAAGAGGAGGGGTAGGAGAGCAAGGCTGCAAGAGCACAAGAGCAAGAGAGGCCAAGAAAGAGAGGAGGGGGCAAGCAGCCCCTTTTATAGTGTCAGGTCACTGGGGCGGAGCATACCTGGCTAGTGCCAGGTAATTTAGGGGTGGGGTTTACAGAATGCCAACAGTTCCTTTCTGAACCCACCCTACCCAGTGAATATATTACTTTACATGATGCTTAGTTTACACATTGAATCCTCCACCACCAAGGCCCTATATCTTTTGTCCCCAGACTATTTCACTATTGGGAAGTAGAACCTTCAAGAGGTAAGGTCTAATGAGAAGTGGGTCATTTGGGTAGATGTTCTGCACTTTTCTTCTCCCCACAGGACAGGACTTTAAACATTAAAGTAGTAAAGCTATGCACCTATGGACAGAAAGTTGAAAATCCATAAGCCAAAATAAAACTGTTCTGTTTTCAAAATGGGCGTCTCAAGTATTTTGTAATCAGAAAGATGAATACTGCACGGGATGAAAGGGAATGTAGTGATGGGTGCTGATGTGGAAGGACTGGCCAGAACATCCAGGTGGACTCAGTGTCATTGCAAGGAAGACCGGAAGCTCACAATCAGAGAAGGCATGACAATAGAAGCCAAAATCCGAGAGAGATTTAAAGATACTACTGTGCTGAGAGGAGAGGGAGCTGAGGAATGTGGCCAGCCTCTAGGAGACTCTGGAAAAGTCAAGAAAACAAATTTTCTCCTAGAGCCTTCCAAAGGAATACAGCCCTGCCACCATCTTGATTTTAGATTTTATGGTATTCAGAACTGTGTGATGACAAGCATGCATTAATTTTCATCATTAGGTTTTGTTTGGTTGGTTTTGGTTTGGTTTGCTTCAGTTTGGTTTGGTTTTGGGAGGGTTGGAATTGAACCTATGGCTTTGTGCATGTGAGACAAACGCCCTACCTTTGAACTACAGCCAGTATTTTGATTAATTGTGCTATAACAGCAGCAAGAGAAAACTAAAACACCTACCTGTGTGAACTTTGACCTTCCTTTTAGTCACAGTGAGTTACAAACTAGTCCTTTAGGACTAATTTATAAGTCAAGATGGCTAGAATTCTTTAAGTACAACCTTAAAGCAAAGTGGGCAAAAACAACAGATGCCCATTCTCTTGTCTCCCGATAAAAAGACTTATCCTCGGACCCTCTGCCTAGCTGCCTGCAGAAGAGACTCCTCATGGCTGCCTTCCAATCAGGATGTAGAACTTTTCCAGCACCTTTTCTGCCTGCACACTGCCATACTTTCTGCCATGAGAATAATGGACTGAACCTCTGGACCTGTAAGCCAGCTCCATTGAAATGTCTGCCTTTATAAGAGTTGCCGTGGTCATGGTGTCTCTTCACAGCAATAAAACCCTAAGACAAGAGTGAATCTAAATGCCCCACCTCTGCAGCTGTCAAGAGCATGCTAGCGGAAGTGACAATGAGGTGATTCCTGACATTCGCAGGAGTTGAAAGTGTGGGTTCAGGACAAGGACAGACGGTGCTGATGGTGATATGAAGTGTTGCCTTTCTGGAAAAGTCAGGAAAGATCTCTATTGAGATTTCTGAGAGGGGGCTGCAGATGCTCAGTGGTTAAGAACACTGGCTACACTTCCCGAGGTTCTGAACGCAGTTCCCAGCAACCACATGGCAGCTCACAACTGTCTGCAACCCCAGATCCAGGGAATCTGACATCCTCAAACACAAATGCACATAAAATAAAAGTAAATAAATAATTTTAAGAAATACTTATTCACACAATTTGCCTCATTTCACCAAATTTTGCTCACGTAGATATAACATTGCTAGTACATCGGTCAACATGCTTCTCAGAAATCTCCCTGAATTTTTCTTTCCTTGAGGACAGAGCAATTCCATGAACAATAGTCTCTTGTCGTTTCAGCAAATAAATCAAGGCAGAGTGTGTCTCTCTCCACACTAACCCAGGCACCAAATCCTGTCCATTTTGTTCCTAACGTCTTCTCAAATCTGTCTCTGTGCCTCTAACATAGTGTAGCAAATTTTGTCCTCTTTATATTTTTCCATAATTAATTCCTAAATATTTTACCATCCTAAATATTTTACTCTCCCAGACCATAGCTAGAAATGTTATCAATGGGGCTGGAGATATAGCTCAGTTGGCTAAGTTCTGGATTCAAACCCCAGTGCCAGATAAAACCAGGGACAACAGTGCACACTTGTGTTGCCAACACAGGCAAGAGGTAATGAGTGGATCACTACAGCTACAAGGTCGACTTAAGACTCTTCTGAGGCTGCATGAGGTCCTGTCTCAAAAAAAGGAATGTTAAGGGTAGAGAGTTGGCCCAGTGGTTAGAGCACTTGCTCTTCAGGAGGACCCAGGCTTGATTCCTAAAACCTACATGTTGGCTTGCAAGGGTCTATAACTTCATTTCCAAGGGATTTGATACTCTTCTAATCACTGTGGGCACCACACACTCACACAGCGAATAGACATACACCCATCCAAAGCAAAAGTTAAAAAAGAAAGAAAGAAAGAAAGAAAGAAAGAAAGAAAGAAATAGAAAACAAGAAATGTCATAGACAGAAAACCTGTACTTATCCAGGTCTGGGAAATGGCCCCACCCCTGCAAATGCTGTGTGATTTTTTTTTTAAAAAATAAAACATGCTCATCTAAGACATTAAACATAGTACTTAGTGCCCAGTAAGAATTGAATCAGTATTTGTTGTTGTGGATTTAATCTCTTGCTACTTATGTTCATTGGGTCCCCAAAATTGCACAAGATTCTGTATGTGCACCCTTTACACCGAGGGTCCCTGCTCCCAGTTGGTTTTGATTGGTAAATAAAGTTGCTGGCGGCCAATGTCTGGGCAGGGAGGCAGAGGCTGGACTTTTAGGAGAATGGCTGAACTTCATTCCAGGACAAGGAATGAAAGGAGGAGATGAAACGAGAAAGTACCATCATGCTGGGAGAGAAGTAGCTGTCATATCTGAGAAACACACGGCAGAGAGAAAGCCAACATGGGAGAGCTAGGGAAGAGTAGCCCCAGGGCCTCCCTGACTGGGTCTAGGGCAACAACAACAGAATATAGATTTTAGTAAGTAATAACCCAGGAATATCAGAGGAGAGGTGTTAGCTGTGGTGGTTTGAGAGTGGCCCAACCATTGAGCTGTTTAAGGCATATTAACATAGAAAGCTGCGTGTGTGTGTGTGTGTTTGTGTGTGTGTGTGTGGTGTGTGATGTGTGTGTGTATCTGTGTGTGTGTGTGTGTGTGTGTGTGTGTGTGTGTGTGTGTGTGTGTGTGCGTGTGTGTGTCTTTTATTCGGGAGCCCAGAACTTGGGACCTGTACCTGTACTAAGGAACACACACCGCTTCCTGCCGCTGGGTTGATAGGAGAAGAGATTGGTTGGCAACTGCAGCAATTTGTTAATTTGTTATAATCACTGAATTACTAGAACAAAAAAAATTAAATTAAGTTCTATGCTACATTTTAAGATAAATCAGATGGTCTATGACTAAGATGGTAGTTATTATTATCCTTTTCATATATGCTAAAGTCTGCCTTCCCAATCATCTGCCTGCTTCATAAATATCAAATTACCAAAATAAAATTGACACAGAAAACTCCTTCCCTGCCAGTCACAGTGGCTCTCATCTTTAGCACCAGCACTCTGCGGACAGAAGCAGGTGGATCTGCTTCAAAGCCAGCCTGGTGTGCAGAGTGGGCTCTAGACCCGCCAGAGCTACACAGTGCGCCTGTAGAAACCAACCAATCAACAACACTTTTCTTCTACAGAGAGAAATAAGGGTCAAAAAAGTGATTAGCCACAGATTTGGCACCTACATCACATGCCCCCTCTCCCAAGACAAGGGGATAATCAGGGAAGAGAGAGAGGAAGGATTATAAAAGCCGGATGTCAGGAAAGACTGGAGTGAGACTGTCATCTTCTGGACATGACAAGACCTTCACGCTCTTGAACTCACAGCACCTGTGATTGTGTCACAGCCTCTGCCATGGTCTGCACAAGAGCAAGCCAGTCAGCATAGGCATGGGGAGGGGCTCGTGGGTCTCTTCCCTAACTGAGCTCAGATCCACAGCTCATGACTGCAAAGGAGAAAAAGTCAGTTCTACCTTCAGGTGTGGCCCCTGTGGGCCAGCACACCCCCTGTGGGCCAGCACACCCCCTGTGGGCCAGCACACCCCCTGTGGGTGCATAGGCAGCACAAATTGGACTTGGAGGGTTACTTAAAAAATTAAAAGGACATGAAGTCGGGAGGTGGTGGAGGATGGACCTGGGAGGAGGAGGGGGGAGGGAGAGACTATTAAATATGATCAAAATTATATTATATATAAGATATAAAGAATAAGAAGTATGTTAAAAACAAGTAAAAAAATGATAAAGAATACATCTGGGGGGGAAATCTATATGATTGCCACATTTCTAATGTTGTAATAAGACACCAGGACCAAGAAAACTTATAGAAGAGTTTATTTGAGGCTTACAGAATCATGGGGTCATGTCCCTGGCCATCCTGGAAGACACTGTAGTAGCAGGCAGGCGTGTAGGGCATTCAAGTACCAGCTTGATCCACAATTGTGAGGCAGAAAGAAAAAACCGGAAATGGCATGGGTTTTTGAAACCTCAAAGCTTGCCCCCAGTGACACACCTCCTCCAACTAGGCCACACCTCCTAATCCTTCCTATATACCTCTTCCAACTGTGGACTAAGCATTCAAACATATGAGCCCATGAGGGCCTTTCTCGTTCAAACCACCACAATGATTAAGTCTATGATTTACCTTTATGTCTTTTTCTCCCCTCAAAATTCATACGTTGAGATGTTAATTCCAAACTGCAGAGAGAACCTCTTATGAACTGTGTGAAAGCATCACCTGCCGATAAATATCTGATGGTCAAGGAGCTGAGGCAGGATTAGAAGGTGGGACATCCGGCAGAGACAGAGAAAGATTCAGAGACAGAGACCATGAGGATTCAGCTCCCTCTGTGACATCAAGGCATAGCAAGGCGCTCGGTGCTCTTTGCCAGAACCACCCCAGCACTCTTGATTCCTAGGCTTGCAGCCTCCAGACCACGAGAAAGCACATGAGCTCTGATGTATTCAGTCTCAGGTGTGCTTTTATGAAGTCCACGTTGACAAACACTGGACCTCCACCTCGATTATAACTAGCTCGGGGGAAATATCCCTGCCTGATAAAAACAATGGCAGAAATAAAGATAGGTTCCTTTTCTCTTTCCTGGTAGTAGATTCTCGTGCTTTTCCACAGCAAAGCGCTGACTCGCTAATTAGCTTCAATTTCAAGCCACAAAGCAAAGTAGATTTCCAACCTACTTGCCTAGAATGTCAGTCATGTTCAGGGACAAACTGAGGACTCATTCCCGGCGTACACAAGAACGAATGAAAGTATAAATGTTCGAAAGTGATCAAATTCTGTAATACAGCCATGACCAAATAAGAATTGTCTTAGTTGGTTTTGAAAAATCTAATCCTAAATAACCTATAGCTAGTGGTCATTTTTTTTTCTTTTAATTAATTTCAGGAGACATTAGTAAATGTGTGTGTTCTTCTCTTTAAGATTCAAAAGTAAGAACAAGGAAATCTTAAGGAATCGGAGGACATCTTGAGTCTCAGTCTGGAGCTATGACTGGCTTGCAGAGCGCACTTAAGGACCTGAGTTCAGATCTCTGGCAACCGGAGTTCAATCCCTGTAATCCACTGTAGAGGGGAAAAATTGGCTCATGTAAGTTGTTCTCGGATCTCCACATCTACACCATGGAGCATATACTTGTTCCCACCCCTGCAAAAAATATTTTTCTTTGAAAAGCCCTGCTCATAAACCCAGTACTGGGGAGACAGAGGCAGAATACCTGGAGCTTGCTAGCTCAGGCTAGCTCAGTTGGTGCCTCAATCAGGGTCAGTCAAAGATCCTATCTTAAAAAAGAAAGCAGAGAGCAATTGAAGAAGACACTTAACCCTGCCTCCACAAACATGTATATGTATGTATACACACACACATACTCACACAGCCTTCAAACACATAAAACTGCCGTTTATAAATGACAGTTCAAAGACATGGGCCTACACTGTCCAGTAGAAATACAACCAGGGTTTCAAATATGAGCCACACATATCATTTACAATTTTCAAACAACAAAAGACAAGTAAAAGTACTTTAGTAACATTTTTTGACCCAATTTAGTGAAACTATCGTTTTAACATGTGACCAATGGTTGCTTTAAATTAAGCAGAGTTCCCATTGGTTTGTTGGTTCTGTACTAAAACTCCAAACCTCTGTGTCTATTTTCATCCTTAAAGGACCTCAGTGGGAATTTTCCTGATGCTGGGGCTGGAGAGGTGGTTCAGAGGTTAAAAGTACACTCTGTTCTTGTAGAGGACCAGAGTTTGATTCACAGCAGCCACATCACACACCACACAACTGCCTGTAACTCCAGCTATGGGGAACTGAAGCCTTCTTCTGGCTTTTGCAGGTACCCAAATCCACAGGCAGGCACACAAGCATTCACAGAAATAAAAAATAAATCTTTAAAGAGAATCGCTGCCATGCAAATAGGCCATTTTATTCAGTTTGTGGTCAGATAGCATGATGCTCACACAGCCAATGAGAGAAAGGAGCTATGTACAGGGTCAGGGTCGAAGACCTGGATACAGGTTGGCACTGGCTAACTCTGAAGGGCTCTAGTAAATGACGACCATACCAGAGCTCCGGAGCAAAACCAGCATCATATTGTGCTGTGCAAATGTGCCTCTGTCATGGCTCCCTGAAGCTGGTGAATGACATCACTGAGACAGAACAGCCCCTGAGAACAGAGGGGCGGAAGATGGGGAAGGAAGAGAAAGGGTAGAAAATGTAACACTGGAGAAGGAGAAGAAGAGAAAGGACCCTATGAACTCAGAGAGGCCTCTGCCTAAGCTTAGCCAAGGGCAGAGGCCAGAAATGAGGTCAGCACAGGGCCAGAAATAAGTTTCATCAAAAGCCAAGGGCCTGGAAAAATCAACACAGCCAAGTGAGGCACGAAAGGCATTTTGTCGTGACAGAAGTAGAATGCTCTGTTGTGTACTAACAAATTAACCCAGTTGCTTCATCGACAAGGTCAGCTAAGCCAGTGTGGATGAGGTGCTAGAGACGAAGTCCAAGTCCTTGCAGTTGTTAAGGATGTACATCTAACTGTGCTTTATGTCCAGTACTTCCAGCTTGAGCTCTGTGTAGTAAGGTCAGTTTGCTAGTTTAGAAAAGTTGGCCCGCTTGCCCGCTTGCCCTGCCCCCCCCCCCCGTGCCTGCTTGCCTGCTTTTGTGTGTGTGTGGTATGTGTGTGTGTGTGTATGGGGGGGGTGTACACAGAAGTTGATATCGGGTGTACTCTATCATCCTCCACACTTCTATCACTGAATATACGTTGTTGCTGATTGGCTAGCCTAGTTGCCCAGCAAGCCCCAGTGATCTTGACTGTGTCTCCAGCACAGGAGTTTCAGGTGTGAGCCCAGCTTTTATGTGGGTTCTAGAGATGCGAACTCAGGTCTTGTTCTTAGGGTAAGCACTTTACTCTCTGAGCCATCTCTCTACCCCTGGTTCTTTTTTATTACTGTTTGCTTGTTCTGCTTGTTGAGACAGGATCTCACTGCACAACCCTTTCTGACCTGGAACTCAATATACAGACCAGGCTGGCCTTGAATTCACAGAAATCCCCCTGCCTCTGCCTCCCAGGTGATGGAATTAAAGGTGTGCACCACCATGCAGTCAGATTGTTTTAGCTTTTAAGACAAGGTCTCACAATGTATCCCAGGCTATCCTTGAACTCTATTCCTTCTGCTCCCGTGTCTCAGACATGGAAGGCGGGGAAAGTTTCCTGGGTGAGAAGATGGAGGTGGCCCCAAATGGAAACTAAGCTAGTAGTTCCTGTGGCCTTCTTCATTTTTTCACAGTTCCCTTCCATACTTATTTTCCAGTGGACCATAGGTTCAAGGTTGTCAAATGAAATTTTCTTTCCATTTCAAATAATGAAGCAAAAATAATGTCTTAAGGTAAAATAGCATCATGAGCAATCTCTGCTAAAAACACAGGCTCGTTCTCAGCAAAGGAACTGAGACTTCACTTCCAAGGGGGATTTCCTTCCTCGGCTGTGACTCATCAAACAGGGAGAGCGTCGATCCTGCTCTTTACCAACATTTTACAAACGTTCTCTGTACAGAATGTGCCCATTAGCGGTAGGCATCAGAGCAAGAAAGTGTTCTTCAGCATGAGTAATACGAATTAAGTGGAATGAATGGAACTGGCCTCACGGAGATGGATGGAGAAAAGAGCCTTCATTATATAAAAAGGAAACCTGAGCGCCCTCGCCCGCCCCCCTCTGCTGCTGTGGTGACCACTGCATGCTGCAGCCTCCGCCAATAAAAACAGGTATCAGCACTCAACTAAACCAGGATGGAGATGTAAAGTAACAAGAGTGCTGCTTAAAAATTCAAGTGAAAAGGTAAAACATGTTAACTAGAATTTAATGGCATAAAAAGAGGTTTCTGGTGTTTTGCTAAGTCGGAAAAAAAAAGGAAAACATGTTGCAAGAGTGGTTTCCTGTGATCTCATTTTTCACTAATTTTATGTCAATATGCAGAGAACCAGTGGCCCAGGGAAAGAAGCACTGAAACCTTAACAGAGGCGGGATTGTGCTCTGTTTTCCTTCTACTTTCCTTTCTACTTTCCCCAAATGTGTTTGTTTACTTAATTATTTAAAACAGGGATCACTACGTAGCCCAAATGGGCCTCCAAGCCCTTATTTCCCTGTGCCCGGGGTTAACCCCACGTCCTGCAGTTGTTAGCTAGAAACTTGCACAAAGCGGAAGAGGGGTTTGTTGTGGAGATTGCTACGTGCTCTCCTCGCTGGCCGCTCCCTCCCTCTTCCCTCCTCTCCCCTCTGTCATTCAAACCTCTCTCTTGCACCCCCTGAGGAAAGGAAGCAGTGACCAGTTTGGGATGGATTTTTGTTCTGTTCTTCTCCGTTCTGTTAAGAATGTGCCAGCTAATAAGAACAAAAAGGCACCGAGTGGTCGCCCCTGGCGGTCCCCACCCATTCCTGAGAGTCCCGTGGGTCAGGGAGTGACGTGGGGTGTGGTTCCTCGGAACTCAGTACCCACCTAGCCCAGCACACAGAATTTCAGTTTCTCTTTCTGCTGCATTTCCTACTGACTCTTCAGAAAGTTTTCACGGTGTACGCTCTGGAGTTTGTCGTTTGAAAGGCCCCTCTGCCCTGTCTTTGGGGAATTTGCACTATGCTTTTTCTTTATGCTTCGATGAGATGTGAAAGTGGGGGGTTTCAGCTGCATGCCTGTGGCTTTGAGAACCCCCGAAGAATTTCACTATAAAGGATCTGAGATCTTTGCTACGGTGGCTTCAATTCCTGCCCATTCCTTTCTTTAATTCCCATTCATATATATAAATGCTCATCATATAACGGGACAGCAAAACAAATTTACTGTTATTTTAAAACTTCAGGTAAAATTATTATATTCTTAAAACATCCAATGTATCTTCATCTAAAAGGCTTAGATACACTAAATCTGAGAAGACATTGGTAACTAAAGAGAACCCACATGCTCTGCCCATTTTAAAACCACCTGTATGTGGTGGCACACACACCTTTAATGCCAGCACTCAGGAGACAGAGGCAGGTGGGCATCTGAATTCAAGGCCAGCCTGGTCTACAGAGCAAGTTCCTGGAGAGCCAGGGCCACACAGAGAAACTCTACCTTTTAAAAAAAAGTGCCTGAATAAACAAATGTATAAATATTGATTTTCTCTATACATGTTTAAACACATACACATTTCATTAAAGCACCCGAATGATGTTAGTCAAGGTGCTGACAATGGGCATTGTTGGAGGGACTCAGTCTATTTAGGCTGCCATAAAACCACACCCTCACCCTTTGAAGAGTGAATATGATTCTGTTACTTTATTTTTTTTTAAGATTTTTTTTATTACATGTATCTAAGTACACTGTAGCTGTCTTCAGACACACCAGAAAAGGGCATCTGATCCCCATTACAGATGGTTGTGAGCCACCATGGGGTCAGTGCTCTTAACCACTGAGTCATCTCTCCAGCCCATGATTCTGATTTTAGTGGACAAGTTACAAACAAGAGGCGTTTGATCTTCGTCATCCTGAAGGCTGAATGGTCATAGTAAAGGCATGCTCAGTGTGTGATAAGGGCCAACTGTGTGTATCACAGACAGCCCCTTACTGTGTGTGTCTTCACATGATAGAAGAGATAAGGACAGGGTACTATGTGTGTAGGGTGGTTATCCATCTAAGTATGTGGAGGCACACATGTACATGTATTCACCTGTGTGTAGAGGTCAGAGCAACCTCAGGTGTGGCTCTTCAGAAGCCATCTGTCTTGTTGTTTTGCATGCTCTCTCAGCAGCTAGGGGCTCACTAAGCAGGCTGGGCTGGCTGCTCAGCCACCCTGGGGCTTTTGTTACAGTAGAGTTATTCCTGTGTATCAGGGCTCTGCATTCACAGTCTAATGACCTCACAGAGGCCTTTCACCCTGATACTGTCTTCTCAAGAGGCAGAATTGCAACATGATTGGAAAATGCACACATTCAGTGGGAGTTTCCTTTTCAGTCCTAGTGTGCATGTGTGCTTCCTCAACACACATGCCAGTTAATAATATGTTTTAAACTAGTCTATGCGCTTATATCACATGGCATGTTTATGTAATAAAATAAAGGCACAAATCAAATTCAATGCACATGGGTATTAGTCTGTACCAGGCACTGTAGTGAAAGTCTTCTATAAATGTAGTGTCTCGTTTAAAACTACAAGATTTCCAATACTGATTATCACCACCTATTAAAAGATGAGAAAACTCGTACAGAAAGTTAGATGTCAGTAAATGACAAAACAAACCGTAGGATAGACCGTATCATTCTCACCCTAGGAAAGAACACTTTCAATTATAAAATTAGAATTTTGCTCCCAGATGAGCAAATATCCTTTATACTTATCACTATTTTATCTTTTAACTTTATTTGTTTATTTTTAGGTTTATGCGTGCATGTCTATGTTTCTGTCTCTGTCTGTCTCTATCTCTGTCTCTCTCTTTCTCTCTCTCTCTCTCTCTCTCTCTCTCTCTCTCTCTCTCTCTCTAATTCTACATAGTTTTCCCTGCGTTTCATTAATTTAAGATGTTCTCAGATACTGGGTACCACACAATCCTTCTGCTCCTTTCTTCCTCTTTTCCTCTGAAATTCCCACCGTGTTCACACTGTACTTTTCGTGATTGTACCCTAGTTCTTGGTCATGATGTTTGTCTTTTTCCTTCTCTTTTCCCTTTGAATTTCTTTTGGAAGGCTCTACTGACATGCCTTGAAAGTCACTGACTCCTTCTGCAATGTCATATCTAAGCATAAGCCCACCAAAGGCTTCCCATTCCTTCTTAGAGTTTCTACCTTTTCAATTCTGTTAGCCCCTTTTCCACCAGGCTGTCCACCTGCCATTAAGCTCCCAGAATATTAAAGTTTGCTTGTCTTAAATATAGCTGATAAAGCTGTCTTGACTCCCCAGACAGTTAACCACACCATCTCTGCCATATTTGAGTCTGGTCTGAGGCTTGCCCTGTCTCTTCGTTTGTGATACCTTTCAGTCTGCCTGTGGTTTCGTTTAGAAGTGGGATGTAATAGGTGGAGAAAGTGACTTCATTTTGAGGCTTTGTGTGCTTGCACACATGGCTAGGAGTTCAGTAAAGCTATCCTTCCCTGGGGTTTGTTTCCACTGTACTAACCAGTGTGTTCTGGTTTGCCTACCAGAAGATTCCCTTGAAAACAATGTCTAATGGTATGGCTCTTTTGCTGTGCTTCTTTATCTTTTGGGTTGCTAGAGAGAAGAACCTTTATCTTGTTCCATGTCCCATGACTGGGTTTCAACTGAAGCTCTTGACTGTGGCCTTCAGAAGTGTGCCGTAGGTCCCCCCATCTTCCCCTAAGAGAAGACAGGAAGAAAATATAGGCAAAAGTGGAAACTTTTCCCTTTTCCAGGGGTCTTGAGCTCTGTAAAACTCCAACTGTGAGGCCCTGATGACGTCGTTTCTCCTGGCTTGTCTGCAGTGATGACTTCAGCCTGGCAGTTCATGGTGACTGTTGAGTGCTCAGCTCTAAACAGGACATTTATGTCACTTCCCCAAGACTCAGGAAACACTGCAGAAGAGGGGACAGAAAGAAAGTATGAGCCAAAGAGAGGGGGAAGTCTGCAAAGTGCTGTCTCCAGGAAGGAATCACAGCAGCCACAGCTGCCTGCACTGGACTGGCACAAGACCGGCCGACCAACAGTCTGCCAGGAGGAACTACAGTTCTCTGGGAAACTGATGGCTACTGGTGGATACTGGAGTAGGGAGGAGTCACCAGGCTGCAATGAAAAGTTCCACATTCATGGTTGTAGTGGTTTGAATATGCTTGCCTCAGGGAGGAATGGCCTTGTTGGAGTAGGTGTGGCCTTGTTGGAGGAAGTGTGTAAGTGTGGGCCTTGGCTTTAAGACCCTCCTCCTCCTAGCCGTGTGAAAGCCAGTCTTCTAGTAGCCTTAAGATTCTGATGTAGAGCTCTCAGCTCCTCCCCTTCAGAGTTATTCCTTCTGTCACAGAATCTCACTAATGGCTGAGGCAGAAACTGCTTAAATCAGATTAATCTCTTAAAATGTCTCTGAATCCCAGACACTAACCCAGAATTGTGTTTTCTGATCAGAGGGAAATAAAACAGAAAATCTCCCCTAATGAATTATAAATTCTCTGGCTTCTGAAATAGCTTGGATAATTCTTACTGCCCCAGATCATAGTGTGGCCCATTATAAGCACTTAATATTTGATTGTTAACTGCCTGAAAGGACGACCCAGCATTTTGGATCTCGTACACCTTCTGATTAGCTAATGAGGAGTTGGCAAGAAGGATCGTCTAAAGCTAATTGAAAACGGATGATTGTTGATTACTAGAGATGAATTGAAGTAATGTAATTAATCTCATAATGCATCTTAGGTATCACCATTCGCTTGTACCAAACAAGATCATTAACAGACATGATGTAAGAGTCCATACTGCTCCTGACATGGAAATATCCTCACAGAGCACAGAATAATTATTATACTACTTGAGGATTCAGATCAAATGCTCATTTAACCAGCAAATGTTACATGGTAGACAATCCCTGGGCAGCATATATGTAAGTGACTGAGATCCGTGACATCCAAATGCCTCCATCTGCCTTCTCATAATTAAATGTTCAACAGAATTGAAATCTAGAGGCATACAGCTGTAATCCCAGTCCTTGGGAGGCTTAGACAGAAGAGTATCGAGTTCAAAGCCAGCCTGGGATACACAGAAAGTTCAAGGATAGCCTGGGATACACAGAAAGTCGAAGGCCAGCCTGCGTTAGAGAGTTTCTGTCTCTGTAACCCAAAGGCTAGGGATGTAGTTTGGTGTCGTACCATGTGTGCCAGGCACTAGACCCTGTTGCTATCACTAAAATGCAACACTGATACTTAAAATTCTGCTTTCTAAGAATGTTTCCAAGTTAAACAAAAAAAAGAAAGTGTGGACATTGCTTTCTCCTAAAGTTTTTCCTGCTAAGTACCTTCTTCTGTTATCAGTAATTCCCGTCTGTACTATCTATAAAGGAATCCTTCACACTTCATGGATAAAAGGCTCCCTAGCATAGAGGGAGCAGTGTGCAATATGGCCAGCATTTTGTTTTAGGAGCACCCACAAGTATTCTTATTTACTTCTCTAATTCCCAGGAAGGATCTCTCTCCCAGTAATTCTTAAAACGGTCACTGGAGAGATGGGTCAGCAGTTAAGAGCTCTTGTTGCTTTTCCAGAGGATCTGAGTTCAATTCCCAGCACCCAAATCAGGTGGTTTACAATCAGCTGTAACTCCAGCTCCAAGAGATCTAGAGATACCTTCTGGCATCTGAATACCCACCCAGACACACATGAATATAATAAAAATAAAATAAAAAGAACCATGGGTCTGGCTACAGCTGGGGGGGCGGCAAAAATGCTCAGAGTTCTATCCCTGGAACCATAGGGAAAGACAAGAACCTATTTGTGAAATTTGTCCTCTGACCACTACCACATAGGCACCTCAGCATTCATGCAAAAATCATGTACATACATGCAAAAGAATAAATACATTATTTTAGAAACTAGCACGGTACCAGTCAACACCTCTATGTTTGGGACACACCAGGTATTTGTCTCAACACTTCAGATGCTGCTCACCAAAGCTTTACAGAAGTTCTCCTCACAGATGAGGAAAAAAGGGTGCATGGAGGAGAAATGCCCCTCCATCCAACTAGCTCTGCAAGACCTGGATTTCACAACAAGCCATTTGACTCTGGAGTCTGAATCCCCACTGTTTAACACTGGAATGAGCTGAGGCATTTTTACAAGAGCCAGACTCCGTGTCTTTCCCATAAACAGAACCTCTTATCTCTGGAATGTTCTATCCTAGCCCCAGGGCCACACCTGAGTTTTCTTATTGGGACTTCTGTTGTTATTCTGGTGTATGTAGGAGAAGCCTATTCAACAAGAAAGGCTTGAACCTCACATCTGCTACAGGCTTCTATAGTTCCATTATGTAATGATTTGACTACAGGCCCAAAGCCTCTGACAATAGGTACATTTTTCAAGCATTGCTGCTTTTAGCCCGAGGCATTCTACACCATGAATCACTCTCGTCAAAAATACATACATAAATAAAACAAACCCCAGTCTACTTTAAGATCCGTTCCCAGCCCTTCCTTCTCTGGGCCTGACATGCTTTCCCACAAAACATTTGATGACAGAGAGCTTCCCCAACTTGTAAAACTGGAAATGGTGTGGGAGCTGCGGGTTGTAGGAGGCGTGAACGGCTGACAGTCAAATGTCTGAGAGCCCAGTCTTTAGAATTTCTCTTTCAAGGGGCTTAGTGGGAATGTTCCAGAGCATGGAGTTATTGATTGCCCTTCTCAATAGGGGCCCCAAGGCCTTTGTGTCTTTAATGACTTTCGCCAGAGAGTGTCCTTTAAGGCAACTTTTATTACCAGGTGGAGTCTTGCAGGCAAGGTAGCATCTGGATGCTTCCATCATTTTATATATTCTTCCACAGGATACATGTATGAAACATACATGTGTGAGTATGTGTGGGTGTGCTCTATGTACATGTGCATGCAAGAGCAGATATAGATTCAAGTGTATGTGAGTGAAAGTTCAGGTCTATGGGTTCCCGGAGATCAGAGATGAACCTGAGGTATTGCTCCTCAGGAGCCATGCACCTGGTTCTCCCTTTGTTCTGCCTTTTCTCTTTACTCTATTTATCTCTGTTTATTTGATTCCTTTGCTTATGGCAGAGGCAGATGTGAATAAATCAGAGGACAATGCGGATAAGGAAGTCCTCTGCTTCTACCATGTGGCTTCCAAGGTCAACAAGCATTTTCATGATGAGCACTTCTGATGAGCCATCTTACTGGTCTTGCCTTATTTTGAAATAAGGTCCTGACTGGGAGCTCTGGCTTGCCCATGAGGCTAGGGTAGCCAGACGATCAGCAAACCATAGGGATCTGCCATATTCTCTATCCCCAGGACTGAGAGGAAACGGTAGGCTACCATAGCATGTTTTTTTTATGTGGGTTGTGGGGGTTGGGCACAAACCCTCATGACTGCACAGCAACCACTGTACTGATGACCTACCTCCCCAACCACAGGTAGACTTTAGAGAGTTAAGGGGCTGTGGGACTCTCAGAATCTTCCTTCTTCCTCTTTTAATGTCTAGACAGTGAGCATGTGGATTCAGTCTGCCAAGTGTTCCTACCACGGTCTGCTCTCACCGAGGCTAAAAAGCAATGGGCCAACTGATCAAAGGCTCAAAACCCCCAAAACCATGAGCCACCATAACCTTTTCCCTTTATCAGGTGACTATATCAAGCACTTGTCATAGTGCTGTGGAAAAGATTGGAACAATTGGACGAGCTCAGAAACCGATCCCCACCAAAATCCCTATTTACCCTCACTCGAGTCGTGTACAGTGAGAGCCCAAAGAAATAGCAGGCTTGCTGCGCCAACATTGGTTCAAGTCCTCCAAGCGTCCTTACAGCCAGATTGCTGGTTCAAAGCCAGGCTCTGAGCTAGGGGTGTCAGAGCATCTATATAGGATATAGAAGAACCTTCTTTCCATCCTCGGCATCACCATGTCCTTCTTAAAGAAGAAAAAGATAGGTTTCCATAATGTAAAGCTAATAATTGGTAACAATTGTAACCAGTAGTAATCAAGGGTCAGAGTAGATGCTCAGACATTCTTTCTACTTAACATCCTCAAGCTTTTATGTGATCTGTTAAGGAAATCCATGATAGCAAACCTTGGAGCAATGAGAATTTGTTTTTGCAAAGATTTCATTAACATAAAGATCATCTGTGATTGAGATGTAGCTACTTTTGTAAGCATGTAGCTATGAAGTGTTATAAATTAGATGGTAAAACACTCAACCATTTGAGCATTTCCCCTCTTAAAGAGTGAGTGATAGTATCTCAAAACTAATGTATTTCAATATACTTAAATTCTATGAAATTCCACAAAAATACTATTAAAACTAGAAGACTTTTTAAATAGTAAGCAAATTGTTAAATCTTGATCCTAAATGCTAAACGTATGAGCATTTTACAAAAAAAATCATTAAATTATAGAGAATACTAATTTGAAACTAATTATTAATTTTTATGATTTCATGCTTAGCCATCGATCTGGATAACTTTACCAAGTAGTTTTATAATCATTATTAGTAGACATTTGAAGTATACAAGCTTAAATACTGGATAAGTCAGGGAATTTATTTTTTAAATTTTACTCTTATTAAGTCATTTATGAGTCCTATATCTATTGGTTCAACCAACCAAAGATAGAATATTCTGGAAAAATGCATGTGTGTTGCCTATGAAGAGACATTTTGTTCTGTCCTTATTATCCCATGGACAAAACAGTTTTAAAAGTACCAACATGGTGCTACCCTAGTTGGAGACATGAAACTGTGAGACTGGAGCCTAAAATTTTAGTGGACTAAAATCTAATACATAACCAACTTTATTGAGAGCATCAGGTAATTTATGTTCTGGGGATTAAGCAAGGCCACATGAGGTTAGGCTGTAGACAGTCACGACAACAATCCACGTTTGGAATCATCACCTAGGTAACAGGTAGAACGATGGGAAATCCACAGTAAATCCAGTCCTATTCACTACCCCTCGGGGGGTACAAAAGCACATTCCAAGGACAGCCCACTTTATGGAGGAACAAAGCTTCCAAGACATTTGTCCTCTTTACTTGGGGTTTTCTCAGAGACTCTCAGAAATCTCCTTAAACAGCTTCATTCATCGATGATGTTCCGACACCTATACAGCACTTACCTGTGTTGAGCTTTACAAACAATATCGAGATAACTGATGTCTGCTGCAGGCCATGCACAGGGTGTGAAAATACTGAGCCACTTTAAAACAGACTTGAACATTTGCCAATTTGGGTATCTGGGAGAGTCCTGGAGCCAATCATCCATGGATGCCAAGACACAAGTCTATCTGGGACAACTGAGAAATAGGAGAGAAGCCTTATTCCAATCCTGTAAGACTCTATCAAGCCTATCCTAAAACCTAGCTCTGCACTATTTGGCTATATGAACCAAGAAACTTCATCACAATCCTGTTTTTATGAGCTATTTTGGTTCATAAGTTCAGTCAAATACTACCAAGAGACCCAGTACAAAGGAGCAGGGTCACACAGCAAAACTCACTCCAGAGAAATCAAATGGAGGGCAAACAGCTGATTCCAAGAAAAATAAGTGGGGAGCTTTGGACTCTAGACAGACTTCAGATATTTTAAAAAGACTGAAATTTTAAAGGCTTTGGGACTTTAAAAATGTGGAATATGTTTTACATTATGATACTGATATTCATATGAGACTTTAGGAATAAACAAGAAAGGAAAGATTGTGGATTCACAGCAATGTGTTAGTGTGTCAATTTCACAAGGGTCAACTGTCTTGGAAACAAAAACCTCAGTTGAGAAAATGTCCATCAGATTGCCTGTTTTTCTTCAAACCAGACAGTATTTCTCTGTGTAGGCTTGGCTGTTTTGACTTGCTTGGTAGACCAGGCTGGCCTCCAACTCAAGGAGATCTGCCTGCCTCTGCCTCTGCCTCTCAAGAGCAAGAGCTAGGATTAATAACTTTTTTTATTGATGTGGAAGGGCTCTTCCCACTGTCAGTTGTGCCCGTGTATTAAAATAAATAAACTATGGGAAGCAAGCCGGTTGGTCTCAAGTGCCTTTCTTCACACTTGCTGCCTGAACTCCAACTCTGAGTCCAAGCCTTAGGATTCACATGGTGAAAGAAGAGAACCAACTCCTAAAAATTGTCCTCTTGCTTCCACAACCACGCTATGATACACATGTAACACACACACACACACACACACACACACACACACACACACACACACACACAGCCAACAGACAGATTTCATCACTGGACCTAAAGACTAATGACCTAAAGAAAAAATGACAG
The DNA here is from genome assembly GCF_963924665.1 of Micromys minutus. Classification (NCBI taxonomy): domain Eukaryota; kingdom Metazoa; phylum Chordata; class Mammalia; order Rodentia; family Muridae; genus Micromys; species Micromys minutus. The sequence goes on along the minus strand of NC_137975.1, from coordinate 44,708,914 downwards.
GGAAGTGTTCTAAACGGATGTCCATTTCTAAGCTTATTTTTAAAGTTGTATGAGTTGCTAACTAATTGAAATTAGATATCTCCCAGGCCTGTCCCACCATCCTTTCTTCTAACAAGATTATTGTCACATTAATCCAAATAGTCACCCTGAAAATGCCAAGTAGATACAGCTAACCTTATGCAAGAAAGACAGGTTTCTTCATTTTGAGAGAGGTATCACTCAACAAAATGAAACCACAAGGAAAGAAAGCAAACGTCATAAGCGAGGAAATACACCTGGCTCAGTTTGAGTGACAGCCACAAAATTAACCCAGCTTAAGATGTTTTTTAAAAACATAAATCCTCAAGTTGTCAGGGTGAGGCTCAGCATAAAAACCACAGCATATCCAGACATACAACACTGTCTAGTAATTAAATTGACTACCTGTCACCAGAAAGGACTTTTATTCACTCAGAATGTGTCCCATCTATGAACTTGCCAGGCAGCCTCAAGCACAGGACAGGTGCTTTCAATGACTAGCTAAACACTGGATGTCAGCCATTTAATTGCGTAACTGTAATTCTAAGAGGTGAAAAACAAACTCATCTCCACTGTTTTGAGAACATGTAGCCACACACCTTCCTGATACCCATAGAGTTTAAAATGTGCACATTTCTTGGTAAACTCAAAATGCCAAAATATACCATGATCAAATAGCAATAATGTCAATGATATTTGACAGCGTATAAGGATTCTACAAGATAAGGTTTTATGTATTTCGTATGGTTTATGCATAAAGCTAAAAGTAAGGTAGTCACATAAAGTTGACCTCAACCAAACCCTACCATGTATCTAGGATTTGTTTGTATCGTTGACTTTGTTTTGACGCTGTTGAGGATGGAGATAGCTTTTCATCTCTGAATATTTCTATTCCTTTAGCTTCAAGGAAGATGCTTGGACTCTGCTATGCTAGGATACTCTGTGTGTGTGTGTGTGTGTGTGTGTGTGTGTGTCTATGCGTGCACACATGTATGCTCACATGTGTGATCATGTACATGTGGATACATGTATGTGAGCATGCATGTAAAGGCCAGAGGTCAACCACTGGTATCACATACACACACACCTTGAACTCAGATCACACTTGCTAAGTATATACTCTATCACCCAGCTACACCTCCTGCTCCTGGACCTTCATATCAACTCATTTGGCCGAAATCATCATCATCATCTCTGTTGGTGTTCCTTTGGCCCATTTTGTACAAACAGAACTAAACACTCTTTAAAAAACATAGGACTTTATTAAAAATTTCTCCCATAGCCTTATCCATTACTACATGTCCAAAGTCTTACAGCTAAGGAAGCAGCGCACTGCAGCACCTTCTATCATGCACAGTTTGCTGGGATGTGATCATGTTTTCTCACGTTCCCAGTTAGCAGCTGTGATGAATCTCAGACTTCCAAACTAGAAGTATGAGGAGGATACATTGGCGTGGATTCTGCTTTTTAAAAATCATAACGTGTTTAATTTTGCTCTTCGACTTGTGAAAATAGGGATGGTTCTCTCTCTTCTGGTGAATTTTATCAGCTGGTTTCTCTACAGCATGGCAGTCAGCCCTGGCTGTACATCAGAATCCCTGTGAGGTTGTTTAAACATTCAGAAGCCCAAGGCCTCGCTGCCAGAAATTCTGAGTCTGTAGCTGGCATTTGTACATTTAAGAGCTCTGCAGGTAATTTTGATGGGCAGCCAGGGTGGAAAACGCTGTTCTACAATATGTCTACAGGCACTTTTTCTGTAGGGATTGGGTGAAAAGACAAATTCACTCCTAAGTTTTGCGAGTGGCAATTCAATATTGACCCATATATTTTTGTCACAAAAGAAAGATAATAAGGTTTAACTGAGAAATGTTCCCCACAGGCTCTTGTTCTGATTATTTGGTTCCTAGCTGATGGTATTGGTTTAAAGGAAATAGAAATTTGGAAGTTTGAGTGGAGAGAGTAAGTTATAGAGAACAGCTACTCTCTCTAGACTTCTATACCAGATCTCCAGTGCCTCTCTCTGTGTCTCTGTATCTCTTTCTCCCTCTCTCTTTCTTTCTTTCTCTCTCTTTTTTTTATTAGGGTTAGTGGTGGGGTCTCCCACATCTCCTCTGCCACAAGGCACAGCCACTTGGGGAGGCAGAACGTGGAAGTTTTGAGTGCTTGCCCAACACCTTCACTGGGCAGGTGTCAGGTTGTAGAAAAGCAACAGAACAGAGCTCTAGGGGGTGGGGAAGCACAGTATGAGGCTCAGGACAGCTAGAGCTGGCTCGAGGTCCCTGGGTCTGCAAGGAGACCGGGGCCATCTGGTTCTCAGACACCCAGGTGCCGCTGGGGTACTGGAAGAGCTGAGAATGGAGCTCACAAACTGGATCTAGCCTGGGGCCAGCGGGAAAAGAGAAGAGCTTCAGTGAGGTCCGTGGGGAGCTGGGAGAGTCCTCACCTTAATGGCTTGATGTTTGGACTTGGTGGCAGCCGTGGCTGGGAACACAGAGAGTCCTTATGGGAGATTAGAAGGCAGCTATATAGGAAAAGAGCTTCTCTATGGCTCCCAATGAAAAGAAACAGTCCATGGTTTTAAGGTGTTTATTGTCATGGCAGAAAGTGGATAAGTAAAACCGTACCCCACTTCTCAGGGTGAGCCTGAGGTTAAATACCTTTTGGAGGGAAAAGTGTCTGGAAAGGAAACGTTATTCGTTAAGCCTCAAGGCCTTTAGGTACCTCCTTATAATGGAGATCTGTCTTGAGCCTACATGACCTATGGTCAAGTCCTCTAACTGTGGAGGGGCTTGAGGCATTGCCCTTACTTGATTGACGTCCACAAATCTATGGAGGGCTGTGGCTAGTGACAGGGACTGGTTTCCTGGAAGTCAAGCAAAATGCCTACCATCCCTTCAGAGTCACCGAGGTTTCAAGCCTTAGCTCAATGGGGAACCAGGGTGCCTTTCACAGTCTCTCTCTCTCTCTCTCTCTCTCTCTCTCTCTCTCTCTCTCTCTCTCTCTCTCTCTCTCTCTGTCTCTCTCTCTCTCTCTCTCTCTCTCTCTCTCTCTCCTTCCCAGTCACCGTGAGAGAACTGAACAGTTCTACTCTACTCTACCACACAGTCCCTCCACCATTATGCTCTGCCCAACTTTGTGGGACAAGCATCATGGCCTCAACAATCTAAGACCAGAAACCAAACTACCTGTTCCCTCCTTTAATTTGTTTATGTCTGACATTTGGCCATACGAACAATAAAACAACCAATACATACAGAAGAATTATGATCTTGTAGGGTGGTTCTGATGCTAAGATCCTACTATCAAATTGGTTCTTGATCTATCAGTAAAGATGCCATGGACCCAAAGTTTCTGTAAGGCTAAGGACACTATCAAGAAAACAAAATGGCAGCCAACAGATTGGGAAAAGATCTTTACCAACCCCACATCTGATAGAGGCCTAATATTCAATGTATGCAAAGAACTCAAGAAGTTAGACACCAGAGAATCAAACAACCCTATTAAAAAATAAGCTACAGAGCTAAACAAAAAAAAATTCTCAATTGAGGGATATTGAATGGCTGAGAAACATCTAAGGAAGTGCTTGACATCCTTAGTCATCAGGGAAATGCAAATCAAAACAACCTGAGATTCCACCTCACACCAGTCAGAATGGCTGACAGCAGATGCTGGTGAGGATGCGGAGAAAGAGAAACACTCTTCCACTGTTGGTGGGGTTGTAAACTGGTACAACCACTCTGGAAATCAGTCTGGCGATTCCTCAGAAAATTGGACATAGTACTACCTGAAGATCCAGCTATTCCGCTTCTGGGCATATACCCCAGAGACACTTTAATATACAACAAAGATATATGCACCACAATGTTCATAGCAGCCCTATTTATAATAGCCAGAAGTTGGAAAGAACCCAGATGTCCTTCAGTAGATGAATGAATACAAAAACTGTGGTATATTTACACAATGGAGTACTACTCAGCTATCAGAAACAATGACTTTATGAAATTCTTAAGAAAATGGATGCATCTAGAGAATATCATCCTGAGTGAGATAACCCAGTCACAAAAGGACAGACAGAATTTACAATCACTGATAATTGGATACTAACCCCAGAAAGCTCTGAACACCCCAGAAACAACTCACAGGTTATATGAAGCTCAAGAAAAACAAAGGCCAAAAAATGAAAACCTCAGTCTTTCTTAGGAAAAGAACAAATGTAGCACCCTCTCAGAGTGTGGTTCACCTGGACCTTAAATCATTAATAATCCAAGAGTTAAGATTATAGCTTATAAATTATGTGGCAATTTTTGGTATTCAGATATCATTATGCTTAATCTATACTCACCAAATCTGTTTCCATGTTATGTTCTGTCGTACATGTACTTTATGCTTATGGTAACTAGTGGGATAACAATGCATGCTATCAAACCTCTAAAAGAATTAAGTACTGACAAAAATATTCATATAGTGCTATGCCAAAATGCCTTTAAAAATCTGTATATGTATCCCTATTTTTTTTAAATAAAGTTGAAAAAGATGTCATAGACCAATTGCCAGGCAGAAGGATAGGGGGTACTTCTGGGGAAGCAGGTGAGCTGGCAGATGCAGGAAAGGAAAGGGGGTTGCTATGCTTTGGAGAGAGAACCAATCTATCTCTGTGAGATCTCAGGCAGAGTGATCACAGGAAGTTTCTACAGGAGGTTGAGAGTGCTGAGCAGGGACTGAAGGTAGCTGGGCAATTAAAATGAGTACAGATTTAGGGTGACGAGCTGGGAGTACTGGGAAGCACAGGCTAGCCAGGGTAGATTAGAGATGCCCAGCAGTTGAGCCAATAAGGCAAGTTGAAATTGAACAGCTGTGTGTTTTTCATCTGAGGATCCAATGTCTTCAGGGTAGGGGTGGTAGTGCAGCCTGTTCCCAGAGCTTAGGCAGGGGAACAAAAGCTACACACAATGTGATCTCATTGCACTATAGAATCCACTCTCCCACCAGTCTCCTGAACATCAGCTTCTTACTCAAGCCACTGTCTGTTGCGCCATATGACCATGTCCTTCAGTCCATTGGGCCACCCTGTTCCCTAAGGTCTTGATAAAATGCATTTAAGGTCGACTATAAGAGAAAGCTCAAGGCGTTTCATCGCATCTTTGAGATAGGCTCAAAGCAGAACTCAGAGTGAATGCTATCATTTCCTCTAAACTCTTGGGTCTTACATTGATAATTATTGGATTCTCCTCTGCTCTTTGGTTAAATCCCTGCTCACATGGCCTCTTTTGTCTCATAAGTCCTTAAAGCTTTGACAGCCATATTCCCTGGATCACAAAAGACATAATGGGTGTAAGGTTTGAGTAACGGAAATGGGTAACCAACAAATAAAGAGCTAAAAGTTCTAAGACTCTTTGTTCCATAAGAGCCCCTTGACCCTCCTGGAAGCCCTTACACCTGTCCCTCTACGAGAGGCTGCATTGCTTGTCTAGTCTCCCCTCTACTTCCCTTCAGCTGGCAGCCATAGCCACCAGGACCTGCTGTTTATTTCATGCAGGAGAAATGTGAGAGTCAACTTTCCCATACTGTAACAAAATACCTGAGTGTCTCAGCTTAAAAAGAGGAAGTGTTAGCTTTTGGGTCACGGCTATGGAGGTTTGGCCTGGTGGTCACTTCGTGTTACTGGCTTTGCAGCCTGACCCTTTGACATTCTAGTTTCAGACTAGATCAGTGATTTGGCTCTCCTTCTATACCACTTACTTCACTATGTTTATTTCATTGTTTAATGTCAGGATTAGTGTCAGATTAAATGTAAACAGAACTTTATATGGCAACAGCTTTTAAAATTAATAATCATGGGGCCAGTAAGTTGGATCAGCAAATTAAGGCACTGCCAAGCCTAAAGATATGAGTTCAATCCTTAGACTCCTGATGCTGGAGAGAACTAACTCCTGAAAGTTGTTCTCTAACCTTTGCATGTGTGTCACAGCATGCTCCATCCCCAACACACACACACACACACAGAGACACACACACACAGAGAGAGAGAGAGAGAGAGAGAGAGAGAGAGAGAATAAATAAGTAGTAAATAAAATTTTAATTCAAACAAAAAAAAAGTTAAAAGAAACACACACAAGTTAATCTTTGGACCTGCAAGGTTGCACAGCCAGTCACGTGCTTGCTGCACAAGTGAGTTCAGTCCCAGCAGCCGGCACAGAGATGAAGAAGAGAACAAGCCCTACAGAGCTGTCCACTAATGCCACAAGTACAACATAGTTTGAGCACACGGCATGCATCATGAGCACACCCACATAAAATAATAAAAGCTTATAAATGTGTTATACATATGCACACACCCATGTACGCACACTCATGTGCCTACACATACTACATTCCTGCCGGGTCTCAGACCTGACTGCGCTTGACTGCTCCCCATCTTCTGCTTCCTTCTGGTGAAGTGGAAATGTCTCTTTCTTGTCCATTCCGTGTCTAGGAAGTAGACAGTATGGTCTGAGTTTGTGACCTCACAGCTAGAGGGAGAGAGATTTGCCTTGAATCCTGGATGAAACTTTGCATTTTGAACCTTAGGTTGATGTGGAAACAGGTGAACATCCGGAGACAGCCAGAGCGGGATGATTCTGTTCTCCACTGCACAGAGAACACAGAGCGAGAGTTTGAATGTCCTCACAAAAACTCATGCTGAAATGTAATTTCCATTGTGAGGTATTAAAAGGTAATAACCACATGGAAGAAATTATAGGCACTACTGAGATGGCAAAATGCATGCCAACCTGTGTTTGGATCCTCGCTACCCATAAAAGCTGCTGTTTTGCAACTGTGCTCACAGCCTGAGGGGCAGAAACAGATAGGTTTCTGGAGTTTAGTGGTCAGCCAGCCAGGTTAGCCTACCAATGAGTAGCATATTCAGTGGTAAGATCCTGTCTCCAAAGTTAAAATGGAAAATGCTAGAGGAAGACAAATACCACCAACCTTTGGCCTCCGCGTGTGCATATATGGGTAATCATACCCACACACGTATACACACACCATGCATACATGTATACACACATGTTTACACACAACATGCATACATGTATATACACGTTTACACACACCATACATGCATTTATACACATACATATACTCACCATGCATGCATGTATATATACCCATACATATATACATAGACGTGTACATCTATATACATATAAACACACCCATCATAGACAAAAAGAAAAAAATACTAAAAAGTCAGACTTGGCGGCATGTACCAGGCATCCCAACACTAATGAGGATTCCAGGTTGGAAGACAGGCTGGGCCACACAATGAGAAGTTGTCTTCAAAATCAAAACAAAGTAATAAATAAAAGCAAACAGCTCATAGGGCTTCTGCCTCCAGATTACTCAAACCTGGCGAGTAGATTTGTGCGTGGCTCTGCCTGATATAAACACACACTAACCTCGTGATGCCCTGCACCACCCCAAGCTTTGGCATGTCCCCCACGGTATGAGAAAAATACATAAACTGTAATTGTTTTTTTTATAAAAGACCTTGAAGAGGAATATGTATTGCATTGTGAATCCTCTGTTTCCAGCCCACATACATTTCAGAAACACATATAAGTAAATAGTGGGCAACAGTTTGGAAAGAATCAATTTGATTCATCTTGTAATTTTTAATTTAGCTTCACAAAGTATATATTAAAATATTTGTCTTAGTCCATGTCTCTATTCCTGCACAAACACCATGACCAAAAAGCAAGTTGGGGAGGAAAGGGTTTATTCAGCTTACACTTGCACATTGCTGTTCATCACCAGAGGAGGTCAGGACTGGAACTCAAGCAGGTCAGGAAGCAGGAGCTGATGCAGACGCCATGGAGGGATATTACTAGCTGGCTTGCTTCCCCTGACTTGCTCAGCTTGCTTTATTGTAGAACCCAGGTCTACCAGCCCAGGGATGGCACCACCCACAATGGGCTGGGCCCTCCCCACTTGATCACTAGTTGAAAAAATGCCTTACACCTGGATCTCATGGAGGCATTTATTCAACTGAGGCTCCTTTCTCTGTGATAACTCCAGCTTGTGTCAAGTTGACACAAAACCAGCCAATACAATATTGATAGCATGTTTTACAAATAACAGTATCATTGGTAAACATTTACCTGGGGCAGCTCATTTAGTGCTCTAAAACTAGTGAAAAATCCTCTCTAGCCTAGGAATGGCTTGTCCAAGCTCCTGTCTTTTCAGAGGTTTGTACTTGAATCGGGTTTGCATGTTTCCTTAAAGTAATTGGTATACAAGATGAGGAGACAGCTTAGTTGGTAAAGTGCTTGCCATACAATCATGAGGACATAAGTACTAAGCTAGGGTGGCAGTACTTATGGCAGAGCTAAGAGTCAAAAATCAAGGGAGAGGATACTGGGGTCTCCTGCCCTGCAAGCCAAGCTGGACAGGAAAGTGCCACGTTCAATGAGAGATAAGGTCTCAAAAACTAAGGTGAAAAGCAATTGAGGAGGACATCTGATTTCAACCTCTGACCTCTTGCACATGTACACACACATGCACGGGCATCTACACACACATACAAGTGCATACGTGTACATAATAATGACACCACAGCAGTACAGCACCTCAGGATGTTGAAGTGGCAGAATTATGAGTTTGCAACATAGGGAGACAGGAAAGAAGGAGGTGGAGGATGGGAGGGAGGAAACAAACAAAACTGGTAATGAGGTCTCAGGGAATCAAGACCCTGTGCTCTTATAATTCCTGCCTGACCTCACTTCTGTGGATACTTTTTAATTTATAATCATGAATATTTTGTCTGACTTTATGCCTGTGCACCATATGCATGCTTAATGCCCTTGGAAGCCAGAGAAGGTGTCCAATCGCCTGGGATTAGAGATTCCAAATAGTGGCAAGCTGCTAATATGGGTGCTGGGAATTAGTCCTCTGGAAATGTAGCATGGTAGTATTCTTAACTATTGACCTGTCTCTCCAGAAAGTCCTGTGGATCCTTTTGAAAAGATGCTATGTATTCTGCACCCAACACAGCAGAATCTCTGTGCACTGCTCAGTCCTTACCAACAGTCATTTCCTTCTCCCAGGATGTTGTCAGCATCAGCATCATCACTAGGCAACCGCAGATGGCCAGAGCCCATACCAGAATTTGAGACATCCTTAGCTGGGTACTTTCACTAGGCAACCCACAAGTCTTCAGATGAGTTGGTGTGAAAACAGACTTGGAAAATGCTTTTATAAACATGATGGAACCTCCAGGAGTGTTGCTCTAGCAGAAAAAAATTCACCTCATTTACCCCTCTGTCTATCAGTGGCTGGAACATAATTCTCCATTCCTGTAAAACTGCAGCCAAAGCCTTAGTACTCCCTGTAATCAAAACAGTAGGGTTCAGACAAATAGAGAAAATAATGTGCTAACTTGCTTATGCAGATTGTCTGAAGGCATCTGCAGATACCAGAATTGGCATCTCTTTATTGTTTTAATTTTTAGTTTTTTAACATTTATTTTGTTATGTGTATGAGTATGTGCATGCACCACGGCTCACATAGAAATGTCACAGGACAATTTGTGAGAGTTGGTTCCCCTCCTTCCACCCTTTGGGTCCAGGAAAAAAATTAAGGTTGTCATGATTTGCTTTCATAGTGAGAAGCTAACAATTCTGCAAAAAAATGAATTCCTCAAAAAGACATTTATTGTTTTGGGGGTGTTTTGTTTTGTTGTTTTTGTTTGGATTTGGTGGGGCTTTTTTATTTGTGTTTTGTTTTGTTTGGAGTAGTGTTTCTGTAAGTATCCCTGGCCATCTTAGAACTCCCTCTGTAGACCAGGCTGGTCTCCAACTCAGAGATCCATTGTCTCCTGAGCGCTAGAATTAGAGATGTGAGCCACCACTGCTGGCTTATTGTTTTGTTTTTTTTTTACTGTATTTTTGGATTATTGTTTTTTACTGTATTTTTAGATTATTGTTTTTTAATGTATTTTTAGACTGCTCAGTTCCTGAAGGGCTTTTCTTCATTGACAGCTTTCTTTTTTGTTGTGGTTCTGAGTGTCCACCAAAGGTCTATGTATTGAGGACTTGATTTCCAGCCTCAAGAAATGTTGGAATTTGAAACCTTAGATGGGTGGCCTAGTAGAGGGATGCTGTGTCTAAGGGGGGAGATAGTTCTTTCAGGAAATATCATCATTCCTCTCTTCTTTTCACATGCAGTCATGAGGTGATGAGTCTCCTCTGCCACACACCCTTTCATAAATTGTGCAGCCATCACAGATCAAAGAACATCAGACTCACCAAAGATGGACTGAAACTTCCAAAACTGTGAGACAGAATAAACCTTTACTCTTCATACATGGATTTTCACAAGTCGTTTGTTATAGTAACAGAAAACTAACAAGTAAAATACCCAATGGATTAGAAAGCTTACTCACTGGGTCATAAATTAGGGGTTTTTTGGGCTCTTTTATAGTCAAAATACAGGCAGATGGGGTCACTATCTGCTGCCAACATTGATCTGAACTACAGGAAGCAGAAATAATTGTGGAACCTGCCATTCTTCTGACAACAGTAGCAGTCCTGTTTCAGAAATAAGTCTTATAGCTAAAACTTATGCCAAGTCAGATCTTATAAAAGCCAACCTTGAGATTAAAAACTTTAAAAGCAAGTTGTTTACTTAGTGGTGGGGAAGCTAGGGAATAATTATAAATCTTAACAAACATGTGATCCCTGTAAGCACCTATCAGAGAGCCCTGGCAGACAGGTTAGAGCAAGACTCAGAGTAACACCCACTAAAACATGAGAAATTCAGACTATTCAATAATGTTATAACATAACAACTCATGTCCCTCCAAAATGGCTAGCTAAATCCCTAAATCCAGTGTGACTATATTCTGAATAAGGAAATAATTAAGATGAAATGAAGTCATAAAGGTGGAACCCTAATTCAACAGGATTAATATCCTTAAGAAAGAGAAACCAGAATGTTTGCTCACCCAGCCCCTAAATTAGAAAAGGTCATGTGAGGTCACAGCATTAGATGGTCATTGGTGAGCCAGAAACACAGCCCTTAGGCCTGAAACCAAATCAACCAGACCCTCGACCTTGTACTCCCAACCCAGGTAGTGGGAGTACATTCCTGACGGCTGGGCCACCATTCTGAGCATCTGACAGCCTGAGCTGATAGCCATACTAACCAATCCTTTGTCCTGAAGGCATCCTCTGTACATGACACCCAGCCCACCTCACCTGTGCTAAGCTGTATGCATTGTGGACAGCTCAGGACAATCCTGAGGACCTTCAGAAACTGCAGCTGATGGAGAGGTCCTGAGCATCCAAGGCTGTAGGAGAAGCCTGCATGCAAGAACAATATTAGAGCCAATGACAGGATGCAGAGGTTCATCAGCCCAGCCTTGCCTTCCTTCCCTCCTCTCTCCTGCTCACCTGACTCTACATGGGATCCTGTCCTTTCAAAAGCATGGATCACGTCTATTAATTCTCTGTTGCAGCCCGGGTCAGTTGTTACACGTGTAGGTAAGAACACTCAGCACACACTCCAAGGAAGAGTAAGTTTTATCTCTTTGATTTGTAATTCCTAGCTGCAAGATGTCCATTTAAAATAAAACAACACAAGTCAAAAGATGACCCTGAAAGAAGACCTTTTTTTGAAAAATAGGATTTCCATAGCTGCTTCGATTATATTTTTTAAAAGTTTGACATTTTATCATGTTACCTAGAAGTTCTGTTTTAAGCTAATGTTGCAATTGGGAAGGGGCTAAATTGAATAAGTATGTTAGACAAATATTCAACGATCTTTTTTCTTTTGGCATTATAGCAGCAGACAAATAGACAGGCAGACAGACAGGCAGACAAATAGATAAATAGATAAATAGAAATAATGACCAGACTAAAGAGATGGCTCAATCATTTGGAGCACTTGTTGCTCTTGTAGAGAACCCTGTTGAGTTCTCCGCATCTAAGCGGCCATTCATAGTCCTCTAATTCCAGGGATCTTATGACCCATTCTGGCCTCTGTAGTCTCTGTACACGTTATACACGTACAACTATGCCAGTACAACACTCATACACATAGTATAAAAATTAATTAATTAATTCAAAACAAATTTAAAAAATCAAAAATCAGAGAAATATGTAAATTAACTGTACAGGGAGAAGAGAGGGCATGGAAGATGGAAGAGGTTGTCATTGGATAGGTGGATCATGAGAGCAAGGCCATGAGGGCTGGCCAGCTGGATTAGGAGAAGCCCAGATAGAACATAATGGGTTATATCTCGGGGTTATTGACAGGGAAGTAGAAAAACGACATAGAGAGTTAGTATCTGCCCTGATCTAGTGCTCTAAGACTTAGCAAATATAAAGGTTTTATGTCCTTTATTTGAGAACTGAAAGATCTAAGATGATGGGGTAGAAACCCCAAAATAATATTTACAATAACATTTTGGCAAAACAATATGGAACAAGACAGATACCATCTCAAAGTAAAAGGCTGAAAAAAAACTTTTCAAGCAAAGGGTCCCAAGAAACAAGCTAGAGTAGCCATTCTGGTATCGAATAAAAATAGATTTTCAACCAAAAGTCATCAAAAAAAGATAAGGAAGGACTCTTCATATTTATCAAAGAAAATAATCTATCAAGATAAACTCACAATCCTGAACATCTACATTCTAGATACAAGGGCACCTACATTCATAAAAGAAATTCTACTTAAGCTCAAAGATTATATTGTGCCATGCACAACAGTAGTGGGTTACTTTAAGACCCCACTCTCATCAATGGACAGATCATAGAAGCAGAGACTGAACAGAGACACAGTGATGCTAACAGAAATTGTGAACCAAATGAATTTAACAGACATCTATAGAATATTTCATCCTAAAATGAAAGATATACCTTCTTCTCAGCACCTCACGGTACCTTCCCCAAAACTGATGATATAGTCAGTTCCAAAATGGGCCTCAACATATAAAAGAAGATTAGAATAATCCCATGCATCCTATCAGATCACTATGGACTAAGACTGGTCTTCAATAGCAACAAAAACCCCAAATACACATGGAAATTGAGCAGTGTTCTACCGAATGATAACTTGGTCAAGGAAGAAATAAAAAAAGAAATTAAAGACTTTTTAGAATTTAATGAAAATGAAGGCACAACATACTCAAATTTATGGATGCAATGAAAACAGTACTAAGGAAAACTCATAGCTCTGAGTACCTCCAAAAAGAAACTGGAGAAAGCATACACTAGCAGCTTGACAACACACCTGAAAATTCTAGAACAAAAAGAAGCAGATACACGCAAGGGAAGTAGACTGCGGGAAATAATCAAACTTAGGGCAGAAATCGACAAAGTAGAAACAAAAATAACTATACAAAGAATCAACAAAACCAGGAGAAAGTTCTTTAAGGAAATCAACAAGATTAAAAAGCCCTTAGGCAGATTAACTAGAAGACATGAAGAGAGTATTAACGAAATGAAAGGGGAGACATAACAACAGAAACTGAGGAAATTTTTAAAAAAATCATCAGATCCTACTACAAAAGCCTATACTCAAAAAAAAAAAAAAAAAAAAAACTGGGAAATCTGGAGGAAATGGACAGATTTCTAGAGAGATACGAGGTACCAAAGTTAAATCAGGACCAGATAAACCATCTAAATAGTCCCATAACCTCTGAAAATATAGAAGCAATCATCAAAAGCCTTCCAACCAAATTATCCTAGGACCAGATAGATGGGTTCAGTGCTGAAGTCTATCAGACCTTCATAGAAGACCTAATACAATACTTTCCAAACTATTTTTAAAAATAGAAACAGAAGGAACACTACCTAACTCATTCTTTAAAACCAAAATTATGTTCATACATAAACCACACAAAGACCGTACAAAGAAAGAACTTCAGACCAATTTTCCTCATGAATAACAATGCAAAAATCCTCAATAAAATTCTTGCAAACCAAATTCAAGAAAACTTTAAAATGATCATCCATCATGAAGCAGGCTTCATCCCAGAAATATAGGGATGGATCAATATTGGAAAATCCATTAATATAATCAACTATATAAACAAACTCAAAGATAAAACTACATGATCATCTCATTAGATGCTGAGAAAGCATTGGACAAAATTGAACACCCTTCATGTTAAAATTCTTGAAAAGATCAGGAATTCAAGGTCCATACCTAAACATCATAAAAGCAATATACAGCAAACCAGTAGCCAACATCAAACTAAATGGTGAGAAACTCCAAGCAATTTTACTAAAATCAGGGACTAGACAAGGTTGCCCACTCTCCCCCTACCTATTCAATATAGTACTGGAAGTCCTAGCCAGAGCAATTAGACATCAAAAGGAAGTCAAAGGAATATAAATTGGAAAGAAGCTGATAAACAACTTCAGCAAAGTGGCTGGATATAAAACTAACTCAAACAAATCAGAAGCCTTCTTCTACTCAAAGAATAAACAGGCCAAAAAAGAAATTAGGGAAATGACACCCTTCACAATAGTCAAAAACAATATGAAATACCTTGGTGTTACTTCAGCCGAGCAAGTGAAAAATCTATATGACAAAAACTTCAAGTCTCTGAAGAAAAAAATTGAAGATCTCAGAAGATGAAAAGATCTCCCATGCTCATGAATTGGCAGGATTAATATAGTAAAAATGGCCATTTTGCCAAAAGCAATCTACAGATTCAATGTAATCCTCATCAAAATTCCAAATCAATGTTTCATAGAGTTAGAAAGAGCACTTTGCAAATTCATTTGAAATAACAAAAAAAAAAAAAAAACTCAGGAAAACAAAAACTATTCTTAACAATAAAAGAATTTCTGAGGGAATCAGCCTCCCTGACCTTAAGCTGTATTACACATCAATCATTATTTAAAAAAAGAAAAAGAAAAAGAAACAACAACAACAACAACAAACCATGGTATTAGTACAGAGACAGGAAGGTAGATCAGTGGGACAGAATTGAAGACCCAGAAGTGAAACCCCACACCTATGGTCACCTGATCTTTGACAAAGGAGCTAAAAACATTCAATGGAAAAAGAACAGCATCTTCAAGAAATAGTGCTGGTTCAACTGGCTGTCAGCATGCAAAAGAATGAAAATAGACGCTTTCTTATCTCCTTATACAAAATTCAAGTCCAAATGGTTCAAAGACCTCCACATAAAACCAGGTACACTGAAATTATTAGAAGAAAAAGTTAAGCTCTTGGCCTCTCTTGCCTCCTCCCTCTCTTGCTCTCCCACCCTTCCCCCCTCCTCTTCCCCTTCCCTTCCGCCCTCTCCCTCTAGGTGCTCACGGCAGGCGTCTACTCTATTCCTCTCTCTCTCTCTCTCTCTCTCTCTCTCTCTCTCTCTCTCTCTCTCTCTCTCTCTCTCTCTCTCTGTCTGTCTGCCTGCCTCTACCACTCTTAACTCTCCTATGACCTGATTAAACTTTATTCTGTACTATACCGTTGTGTGGCTGGTCCCTCAGGGGAAAGAAATTCCCAACATGGGTCCCCCAGAGGCATCTCCCTTGCCCCCAGGCCTCACTGCACCTCCTTGGGCCATATGTCCCCCACTCTCTTCATCATTCCCCTAACATTGGTGCAGAAACCCGGGACATTGTCTTCTAACAACATTGGTTTAACAACATTCCTTAGGGACAATTCTCACATTGTATTTTTTGTTATTGTTGTTTGTTTTGTTTTTTTATTTTTGGTTTTTGTTTTGTGGAAACCTGGGGCTTGAGTTTGGACTAGGTCAGCTGACCAGCAGGCCCAAGATTTGTCAACCTCCACCTCCCCGGCACTGCATTGCAACCTTCTTGCCGTGCCCCATTTTTAACATGGGAGCTAGTGATTGAACTCAGATACTCATCCATGCACAGTAGTCAGCTGAGCTAGCTCCCCCTCTGACATCTGCATATATATGTAGATTGTCCTGAAGCTGTTTGTATTTTAATGTTAATTCCACCTCCCTAAGAAGGGCTGCCTAGTCACTATACTTCAGGTGACTTCATCTGAACCTTCCCATTTTAATTAGTAAAATAAAGGAAAGCCAGTGACTGGGTGGGGTGAGGGAGGTGGAGAAAAGGTCTGAGGAGGTCAGAGGATGAGGAAAGGTCATGGCAAGATGGAGGTTCCCAAAAAAAAAAAAAAAAAAAAAAAAAAAAAAAAAAAAAAAAGTTGGGAAAAGCTTAGAACACATAGGCATAGGAGAAATTTTCTTGAACACAACAATGATGGCTTATACTATAAGATCAATAATCTACAAGTGGAACCTCATAAAAATGCAAAGCTTCAGTAAGGCCAAGGACATTGTCAAGAAGACAAATAGCAACCAACAAATTGGGAAAGGACTTTTAACAATCCCACATCTGATAGAGGGTTAATATTCAATATATACAAAGAACTCAAGAAGTTATACTCTAGAGAATCAGATAATCCTATTAAAAAATGGGGTAAAGGGTAAACAAAGAATTCTCAACTGAGAAATACCAAATGACTGAGAAGCACCTAAAGAAATGTTCAACATCCCTAGTCATCAGGGAAATGCAAATCAAAACAACCCTGGGATTCCACCTCACAACAGTCAGATTGGCTAAGATCAAAAACTCAAGTGACAGCAGATGCTGGCGAGGATGTGGAGAAAAAGAAACACTCTTCCATTGTTGGTGAAATTGCAAGTTGGTACAAATAGTCTGGAAATCAGTCTGGTGGTTCCTCAGAAAATTGGACATAGTACTACCGAAGACCGAGCTATTTCACTCCTGAGCAGATACCCAAAATCACTCCAACATATAACAAGAACACATGCTTCACCATGCTTATAGCAGCTTTATTTATAATATCCAGAATCTGGAAAGAACCCAGATGTCTTTCAATAGAGGAATGGGTATAAAAATTGTGGTACATTTACACAGTGGAGTACTACTCAGCTGTTGGAAACAATGACTTTATGAAATTCTTAGGCAAATGGCTGGAGCTAGAAACTATCATCCTGAGTGATGTAACACAGTCACTAAAGAACAGACATGGTATGCACTCACTGATCAGCAGGTACTAGCCCAAAAAGCTCAGAATACCCAAGAAACAATTCACTTACCTTATAAAGCTCAAAAAAAAAAAAAAAAGGAGGGCCAGAATATGGATGCCTCAGTCCTCAGAAGAGAGAACAAAACACTCAAAGGAGAAAATACAAGGTCAAATAGAGGAACAGGAATTGAAGAAAAGATCATTCAGAGACCGCCTCACCTTGGGATCCACTCCATATGCATCCATCAAACCGTCAAGCACTAGTGCTGATGCCAAGAAGTGGCTCGTAGCAGGAGTCAGATATTGATAACTCCTCAGAGGCTCTGCCAGAGTCATACAAATACAGTTGAGGATGCTTTCAGCTACATGGGGTCCCCAATGAAGGAGCTAGAGAAAAGACTGAAGGGACAGAAAGGCTCTGCAACCCCTTGGGTAGAACAATGTTATCAACTAACCAAACCCTCTACAGCTCTCAGGGACTGAAACACCCACCAATGAGCACACATGGAGGGACCATGGTTCCAGCTGCATATGCAGCAAAGGACAGCATTGTCTGGCATCGATGGGAGGAGAGTCCTTTGGTACAGTAAAGGGGAATGCCAAGGTGCTGAGGTGGAGAGGGTGGTTGGGGGAGAAAGCACCTTCATGGAAACAAGTGGAAGAGATGAGGGGATGGAGTAGGGAGAAATGGGATAACATTTGAAATGGGCATACAGAGAATATCCAATAAAAACAAAAAAGAAAAAACAAAAAGCAAATAGAAAAAAAATAAAAGAATGTGTGAGTCTTAACAAAAAATTTTTAAAGAACATGTGTAAATATATTACCAGAGGTTATATTTGAGAAGCATAATATAAATAATTCTCGTTTTCATCTATTGATTATATTTTTTATGATAGTTCAATAATAAGTATTAGTTATGTGCCATGTTTTTACAAAATAATACCTGCTTTACGTCTCTTCAAAGATATTCTAGGGATTTAAACAAAATATGGTTATCACTAAAATTTTATGAACATCTGGTTAAGGAAACGATGCACTGAAGAAAATCTACAAAGGTCTTAAGGTCTATTTAGCACATACTCTCACAATCTATTCCTGGGTCTATGTTGATTAATATCAGCAACACAGAAATAAAATGATCTATGAACATCATGCATGAACAACTGTGAATCAACAAGGGAATTCATTTAGGACTAAGAGCATAATATACAACAATCTCCTGCATCACAATTGCTCTCGAATAAAACCAATTATAAGAGATCAAAAATCCCAGCCCAATAAAAAAGTTTTTCATGTATTTAAGAATATTAATAAGGAAGTGAATTTTACAGATATCATAATTGCTACAAGAAGAATGTCTTAAATCCAAAAGAGACAGAAATAGGTAAGGATCTCCAACATGAATTAGAGCAAGAGAGAGTTCCAAATACTACTAAATTAAGTTCCGTTGTCCTGGCAACACTAATGCTTTAATAAGTAAGTAATTTGACATCCTACAGTATTTGGAATTTATTATGTTGTACCCCCACCTCATGCCTTTTACATGGTCAATAGATTTGCTGCTGATCCTAAGTAGAGACTAGTAAGGCAGAAACTGTACAGTGCACCCTCCCCTCTTCATTGCTTCCATCACCTGCAAAAAGGTGGATTTGGTGGGGGTATGGGCTCTTTGCACACTCTCCTATTTCTTCCTTTTTTTTTTTTTTTTTTTTTTTTTTTTTTTTTTTTTTGACCTTTATGGACCACATCATGAGCTCTTGTGATCTTCAGTTTCCAGTTGGGTCTGGACAATAAGGAGCCCCTGAGGGAGCTCACACTATAGAAGACAGACAAGGGCAGGTGTTTCCCTGTTGCTGAACCCTATTCACCCAACAAGGATAACAAGGGAATTCCCTTAGACCTGGGGAGATGGCTTAGTGGGTAAATTGCTTGCCTACAAGCCTCGGGGCCTGAGTTCAGATCCAAGTAAAAACTGGGCATGGTAGTTCAGGGTAATCCCAAATTCTGGGCATGGTGGAGATGGAGAAGGATTTCCAGAGCTCACTGTCTAGCCAACATTGCTTCACTGGTGAGCCCCTGATTCAGTGAGAGACCCTGTCTCAAAAAACTAGAGCTCAACCTAAGAAAACACTTGACATAGATACTGTAGGCTTGCACATGCAAATGCAGGCATTATGCATGTGTTCTGTTCTCATTCTCTCTCTCTCTCTCTCTCTCTCTCTCTCTCTCTCTCTCTCTCTCTCTCTCTCTCTCTCTCTCTTACACACACACACACACACACACACACACACACACACACATTCTAAACTTTCCCCAGATAGAGCTGATTGGAATTGTAGATGTGAAAATTCAGTTCACAGAATCACTGGTGGAAAGACAGCACAAGAAAAATGTTCTATTGAGGGCTTGTAGGGCCCTCATATGAGGCTTAAGAAATGTGACTGAAGGTCAGCTCAGCTTCTTCCAATGTCTTATACAAAATTCAGGCAACTTCATCAGTACCTGGATATTGTCAAGATCCTGACTGGGGTTCCGTTCTGCTGGAAAGTTGATGCATATTAGTCACTGAGTAGTCAGGACACTGTGTTCTTTGGTCAGGACACAGAAAGGCAGTGGCTGGGAACAAGGTCATACCAGGACTGCTGCTATGGTTTGTATACAGTTGGCCAAGGGAGTGGCACTATTTGGGGGTATGGCCTTGTTGGAGTAAGTACTGTGAGCATGGGCTTTAAGGCCCTTATTTTAGCTGCCTGGAAGTCAATCTTCCCCTAGCAGCCTTCAGATGAAGATGTAGAACTCTCAGTTCTGCCTGTACCATGTCTGCCTGGATGCTGCCATGTTCTTGCATGATAATAGATCAAACCTCTGAACTTGTAAGCCAGCCCCAATTAAATATTGTCTTTATAAGACTTGTTTTGGTCATGGTGTCTGTTCACAGCAGAGAAATTCTAAATAAGACTACTTCTATTCTCTAGCTCCTTTCTCAAAGACTGATTGCATCTTGCAGTTTGAGATCTAGGACCAATGAACAAACTCTTCCCTCAGACTATTTCCTACCAAACATCTGTCTCTAGATTCTGTGAGTGATTCACAGAGCCAACTCCAGACCCAGTGAGAAGGACCTGGTAACTCTGGCCACAGGGCACTGCCTCTTTCATGGCTTCCCTGTACCTCTTCCACCTTTTTAAACATTCTGTATATATACTGATGATCAAATCACTAAGCTGTGTGCCATTTCTTCCTTCTAGGACTCATCTGCCTCAAGAAAAGCTAGCTTCATCCCCAGTTCCAGGAATTTGCCAGAGTTTATTTAAGCCAATCAGCACATTCCATTGATTAAGGAGTGAGCAGAAGACCTGGGAGTCTGTGGGTGTGGATCTCAGATTTCTACTTAGAGTCCCGGCCCTCCTCCATTAGGACAGATAATGTTGACACAGCTGACCCCATGGAGACCATCATGGGATTTTGTGGCAGGAAAGTTACTGCCTTGTTCATACTGCAGTGTAATTAGATGGAGGTACATCCCCAGGTGTCAGGAGCCCAGGCTGCTCTCCTTTGACATTCCCACCACTTCCCAGGGCTCCTTGCTCTTGCTGCAGCCAGGAAGGGCAGGTGCAGCAAGCATCTATAGAAGTTACATATGTTTCTTCTATTCCTCTTGATGAGCCGAACTCAGGTATGGGCCCCACCCACTTGCAGGATAATCTAGCCCAGGAGGAAGAAGAAAACAGAACAAGACTGAAGCAAGAAGGTAAAATCAAGGCTTAGTCTCAAGCCTGGCAAGTTCAAGACCAGCCTGAGCCACAAGAGAATCCATCTCCAAAAACAATAGAAGGAGAGGCTGGGGGGTGGTGGCTCATGCCTTCAGTCCTAGCACCCTAGAGGCAGAGGCAGGTGGATCTCTGAGTTCAAAACCAGCTTGCTCTCTGAGTTAGTTCCAGGACAGCCAATGTTGTCTGGAGAAAACCTGTCTGGGAGAAAGGGGATGCGGGAAAAAATAATAAAAGGGAGGGAGGAAGGATTTTAAAAAAGTAAAAGAAAACAGAGTAGTTTGTTGAACAACCAGCCAATTACCTACCTCATTGCTCAGCAAGGAAAGCTTTACTGGTCAACACATGTGACCAGAAGGGAATTCTAGTGACTTAATTATATGAGTTTCCATTAGTCTACTTGCTTTTACACAATTAAAAATCTGGGAGTAGACATGAAGAGCTGACCAAGAAACCTAGCCTCCCCCTGCCGCCCCCCCCCCCACAGTTCTTAAAACAGTGCATGCCTCCCAGCTTCAAGGCAGCTCCAGTGGGCTTCAGTCCCTCACGGAAGGGAGGTATACACACAAAATGAAACCCAAGGGAAGGGAGCCTGAAGGAGCCTCTAGAAATAAGAGCCTATTGTCTGCTTTTACACTGAGACAGTTGTAGGGCAGAAAACAGGAAGCAGGTGAGGATCAGACAAGAAAGTCTCTTTTTTGGCTGGCAACTGGTCATTGCTAGGGAGATCTGAGGAAATAAGGCCAGGGGTGTGTTAGATACTGTCAGGCTGCAGAGAAATATCGCCTGTGGTAGCCACTGCTGGGACAGATAGGGCAAGAAAGGCAAGTTTCTAGAAAAACAAGTTACTTTCATTCTGGGGACCCCTTACTTGATTTTTGAGGTGGTTTCGTTGTTTTGCCAAAATGAAAAAGCTTTACAAAATGGCTTGACAATGGCTAGTGGTGGTTTGTAATAAGTTACTTCCATCACTAATTTCAAAGGTCATGAGATCACCCCGCTGGCCCACTGCTGATGCTAACCATTATGTAGATCATTTATCAGGAACTGGGATGTCGCTCTAACCAATGGAAACCACAGACCTTCAGTTTGGTGGGAGCTGATGCTGATGTTTCCTAAAAGCCAGTGTAGGAGAAGCCCTGGAGTTTCACAGGTGTGGACCGCATTTTTCACCTTTCCTAACAAGTCTTAGCCATGTAAGTATCCATAGGCTCTATCTTCAAGGGAAGATTTGCAGTGGGCTCTCCTGCCTCCCTGCACATTGGGCTAGCTCCTGAGTAAACTTATTCTTGTAAAATGGTTCATTCAGCCACAGGCAACCTATCTCTGGGCCAGTAACAAATGGACAGAGAACAAAAAGAATACATCTGGCCGGGGGGGGGG
This sequence comes from Micromys minutus, assembly GCF_963924665.1. Lineage (NCBI taxonomy): Eukaryota > Metazoa > Chordata > Mammalia > Rodentia > Muridae > Micromys > Micromys minutus. The sequence continues at coordinate 44,686,706 of NC_137975.1, read as the reverse complement.
GGGGTAGGTCCATTCCTTAAGCAGCTTTTCTCATACGCCATATAGTACATCTTTTCAGGGCCACATAAATCTTTAGGGGAGTCTAAAAGGGGGGGATGTCAGACAAACTGTAGGACTTCAACTGAATATTACCTTTCAGATCAACATGTGTTTACTAAATCTGGAGAGAAGTGTGAATTTATTAATTCTATGTTTACGTGTGTGTGTGTGTGTGTGTGTGTGTGTGTGTGTGTGAGTGTGTGTGTGTGTGTGTGTGTGTGTGTGTGTGTGTGTGTATGCACGAGAGCACACTGCAGGTACCTATAGAGGCCAAAAGAGGGCATCAGATCCCCTGGAGTTGGAGTTACAGGACCACCTGACTTGTGCTGGCAAATGAACTCTGGTCTTCTACGAGCAAGCACCCTTAACCACTCCCCAACTCTTGAGGCACAGTTTTTAATGAATCCATTGTCTGTCTAAAGAATGTCATCCTTTCTAGTGATAAGAAAAAAGAGAAAATGGACCTTAAGTAGACTATGGAAAATGTATATCTCTATAGCCAAATGACCCAGTATCTGTCAAAGCACACAGGCAGACATCTGCTGAGGATGGCCTCTGGGAAATTTCATTTTCCTACCATTACAAGTAAGTGGTATTTTTCACTGATCCATGGGCATGCTCTGGAAATCCAGCAGCCATTTACAGACCATGAGGTGCTCACATGAGAACAAGGGCTCCTCATACAGAGCAAAGGAAGGGAAAGATGTTAAGAGCTTGGTCTAAACCCCCATACCCTCCTGGATGCTCTGCCCAACAAGGCTACTTTGTTTCATTTTTATGCTGTATGGTCAGGTTATCCTTGTACTCACAAGCCCACTGCCTCCTCTTTCTGAGAGCTGGGGTTACAGACAGGCTTTACCATACACCTCCAGACGGGGCTTCTTAAAGCTGAAATCTCTTTAAGCGCTATTCTGTTGTTTCATTTGCTCTCTTTCTCTTCCTCTTTTTCTCCTTTGATTTGTAAGAATGCAGACCACAGATCGTTCGCTCTCGCTTTCTCTGTACTCCAAGCCTATGGACATGCTGAGACAGGTGCTATGTTTTCATGACATCTTGAGAATTGGACCAAAATGAAAACTTTAGAACAAAAATAAATAGCCAATGGAAAGTCCACAGACGAAGGCAGAGTTGTGTTCTCAGCTGACCCTTAATAGACAGCATACTTCCAGATGTAAGCCAGCATCCTCTTCAGACCATGTGAGGCAGGCTTTTTGTAGCTCACATGAAAAAATAACCTAACAAACCAGGTTCTTTTGCTGACTGCATACATGTCTAATAGCTTTGACAAAATTTCTCTCATTATACCAAGACAAGAAGATAAAATTAGCATGAGGTCTCATGACATGGCAGATGTTTTTTTAAATGGGAACAAACATTCTGAAAAACGGAATTTCAAAGTGAAGACACATAAGCGAATGTATCTGTCAAGCCGCTTCTCCCTTTTGGTCTATATGTCTTGTAAAATCCATAAATAGATTAAAATTCATGGTACTAATTATTCCCTTGAGTTCTGTCATCATACACTAAAAATGCTGCATTCTTAAGTTTCAATAATTGGACTCCTGAGACACACAGAGAGGAAGAACAAGCGTTAAGATGTCACATTCTATTCTTGACATGTGGCTGTATTATTTTCCAACATCGTAATATTTATAAGCATGCAAGCTATGTGTTATTTCTTGAAAATCCTTAGTTTGACATTCAAAGCTATTATGGCCATCAAGGGTTAACTTTTAGCTGGGTTCTACTCATTACTTCATACAAATCCCCTGAATGTTTAAAAACAAAAAATAGTATGGCTCTGCTATGCATGTGTGTGTGCGGTCACGCGCATAGGCACTCATGCATGTGCGCTCACACACACACACACACACACAGATGTTCTATATCTACAGCCAGGTTCTTCTAAACAGGAGCCATGTCAGGAATAAAGGCTGGGATGAGAAAGAGGTAATAGATGAAGTCTCAAGTTGACATCTACGCCACGTGATTTGATCAAACCAATCAATGCCACACAGGAAGGGAAGTCTGGAAAGAAAACCCAGAGCAGTCTTGCTGAGTTGACGAATGTGTCGGTCAAACCCTCTTCTCTAGCAAACAACAACATATGCTGGAGAAGAGGTCCGACTGTCCTGATACACTGCTGAGGGAGTGGAAACTTGGTCAGTCAGCATGGAAACCTGAAAGAGGTTCCTCAGAAACAAACAAACAACAAAAAAAAGATCTACCGTATGACCTAGCTGTGCCACCCCGTGTTACATATCCAAAGCAATCGAAGTCAACATACCGCAGACACGTTTGTACAGCCAAGTAACAGCAGACAGCCTTCATCCTTCTTAATGTGAGACTTTGCCATGCTACTAAATGCATTTTAGAGTAAAATTTTTCTTATTCTACTCATATATTATAATCCGTGCGAATGCTATATGTTGTGCATATATTTCTATATATGATATAATTTGCACTGGATCATGTTTGTAAAATAATATATGGAGTAACATCTCTGTATCTCAGATAATTATCCAGGAAGGAAGCTTTGGGGAAAGGGCTGAGATGGTACATTCTCTAGATTTGCTTTGCTTGCTGAGTATCCTGGAGTCTCTCCTGACTCGTTTCTTTATCTGACTCGTGAGACAGCCCTTGAGCAGGTGTGTCCATGGCCAGCGGCTCCTCTCCTCGTCTTCTTTGTATTCTTTCTCCGTCTCTTGCTATTTCTTGTCATTCGCAAGAGCTGGCTTGTCTACGGTTCTCACTCTCAGCTGCCTTGTCAATACTTCATCACAGACAGTTAATTCAGTCAGAATTTGTCACAATGTTTAGCTTAGCATTGTGTGACATAGCTCATGGCATTGGAGGGAGGCAGCTCATTAAATTCTTAGTGGTTTGTTTGTTTGTCTGTTTTTGTCTTTTAAAAAAAGCTGGTCACTATAACAGCTACAAATACAACTGAGCGCTGCTGCACAAGGAAGGAAGGGAACTCATATCGGAGGGACGTGGAGAATGCCAGATGCCACCTTAGAATTTATCCACATTTTACTTCAGTCTCTCATGTTGACCCTGGTGCTGCATCCGGATTAAAAATGATAGCCTACTACATGACTCCTGTTTCCTCCCTCGTTGTCAAAGGCTGCAGAATAGCACAGGAGCGACCTCTGCTCCACTCACTAGCCTGATTTCACAAACTCCATTTGGTTTTTCTGTACACGGATAAGGCTCCATGTACAGGAATGTACAATGTTTGCTCTCTATATCATTTGCCCAGAAAGGGTGGATTTGGAGAAGATGAAAAAAAAAAAAAAAGAGTGTGCACAGGGAATGCAGGTCAGAGTTAGAGCACTTGCCTAGTATGTGAAAGACCCTGGGTTCAAGCCCAGCACCAGGGAGGAGAGAGGAGAAGCAGCAAGAAAGAAGGACGGAAAAAAAGGAGAAAGGGAGGGAAAAGAAGCAAGCTGAAAGGTGCGGCTGAAGGGAGGGGAGGAAGGAAGCCAGCTGCAGGAGGGAGGCAGGATCCCTGGAATGAACTTTTGATGCAGCATTGATCCATGCCTACCATATCCAGTTACAGGACCAGGGGGGAACACCCCTTTGCTAATGAGTAACCAGAGAGGGTTAAATGGAGCGTTTAGCCAAGGTGCCTCAGGATCCTGCAGGAAGAATGTCCTGAGGCACAGAAGCAGGGCAGGAGGAGGCCTGGGGCAGACGGGAACTTGGAGAACAGAAACAGAAAGCCTGGGCAACATCCCTATCCACAGCAGTCCTCCACGGTCTATCCACAGCAGTCCTCCACAGTCTATCTACAGCAGTCCTCTACAGTCTATCCACAGCAGTCCTCCACAGTCTATCCACAGCAGTCCTCCACAATCTATCCACAGCAGTCCTCCACAGTCTATCCACAGCAGTCCTCCACAGTCTATCCACAGCAGTCCTCCACAGTCTATCCACAGCAGTCCTCCACAGTCTATCCACAGCAGTCCTCCACAGTCTATCCACAGCAGTCCTCTACAGCAACACAAATAAGGTTCTAATGGATTTAAAGGTCTGAATGGATTGTTCTACTTTTACTCCAAGCATCTGTCTTTAAAAAAGAAAGAAAGAAAGAAACAACAGCCAATACATAGCTACACGTTATATAACTCCTGCCTCCCCAGGAGCTCCAGATGTGTTGTTGGCCCTGTGTGAAGTAAAGGAGGAGTTAAGAACCCTTCTCAAAGTCAGGGAGCTGACATGGACAGAATTATTTAGTCCAAAATGATAAAATTCAGCAGTTGCTTGTCTTATGTAATGATGATGCAGACATACAATTAGAGCCTAAGTTCTGCTTTAGCACTCAGTTCCTTCTAGACGTGTTATATGTGCACACACAAAATGCAAGTTAAAAAGTTATATCTAGAAGAGCCTAGTGGCTCACACCTTTAATTCGAGCTCTAAGGAGGCAGAGGCAGGCAGATCTCTGAGTCCAAGGCCAGCTTGTTCTACGAAGTGAGTGCCAGGACAGCAAGGTGTTAGCATTTCCTCTAGGCTCCACCCAACTCTTACCTACCAACAGCTAACAGCCAGATACAAGCCAGGAACGAGCATATAAGGACTGTTCTGGTTTTCTCTCTCTCTCTCTCTTTCTCTCTCTCTCTCTCTCTCTCTCTCTCTCTCTCTCTCTCTCTCTCTCTCTCTCTCTCTCTTTCTCTGTCCTTCTAAGTACCCTTTTTTTCTCTGCCTCTACTCCCTTCTCCAGACCCTCATCCCAGGTCCCAAATAAACTTCCTTTTTAAAAACTTATTTATGTATGTTTGTACTTATTTATTTATTTACAGTTCAGACATTGCCCAACTCCCTGTCCACCTTCCCACAGTTTCTCATCTCATTCCTCCTTCCCCTTGTTGTGGAGAAGATGCTCCCCCACCACCAGGCCTCCCCACTCCCTGGGGCCTCAAGTCTCTCTAGAATTAGGCACATCTTTTACTGAGGTCAGACCAGGCAGTCCTCTGTTATATATGTTCCAGGGGCCTCAGACCAGTTCATGCATGCTACCTGGTTGGTGCTCAAGTGTCTGAGAGCTCCCATGGGTCAGGGTTAGTTGAGACTACTGTTCTTCCTATAGGGTCAACCTCCTCCTCAGCTTCTTCTATCCTTCCCCTAAATCAACCACAAGGGACCCAAGTTCAGTCCATTGACTGTGTCTAAGTATCTGCATCTGTCTCAATTAGCTGCTGGTTGGGACTCTCAGGGGACAGCCATGCTAGGCTCTTGTCTGTAAGCACACTATAGCATCAGTAATGTGTCAGGCCTTGGTGTCTCCCCATGAGGTGGATCCCCAGCTGATCACTGGCCCACCTTTCCCCCAATCTCCTCTCCATTTTTGTCCCTGCAGTTCTGTGTTCCTGTGTGGTTGACTGTGGGTTAGTAGCACCATCCCTCCTCTTAAGACCCTGCCTATCTACTGGAGGTAGACTCTCCCCACTGTTGAGCACTTCATCTAAGGTCACTCTCATTGAGTCCTGAGAGTCTCCTATGTCCTAGGTCTCTAGCACTTTCTAAAGGGTCTCCCTACCTCCCACCTTCTCAGGCTGCATACTTTCATTCATTCTGCTGGCCCGCTGGGTCTCTCTCTTGTCATATACCCCATACCTGGTTCTGTTCCCCTTTTTCTCTCCCACTCTCCTCTCTTACCCAAATTCCTCCCTCCCTCTGCCTCCTGTGATGGATTGAGAATCCTCACTTGGCCTTTCGGTTTGTTAAAATTCTTAAATTCTGTGGGTTGTACCCTAGATATTCTGTACTTTTTGACTAATACCCACTTCTCAGTGAGTACGTACCATGTATATATATCCTTTTGGGTCTGAGTTACCTCACTCAGGATGATATTTTCTAGTTTCCTCCATTTTCCTGCAAAATTCTTGATGCCCTTGTTGTTATTAGCTGCCACAGGAGGGGGGGCCATTTCCTAAACAGAACTCTAATGGCTCAGGCTCTGAGATCAACAGTTGATAAACGGGACCTCATAAAACAAGATTCTGTAAGGCAAAAGACACTGCAATAGGACAAAACAGCAACCAACAGAATGGGGGAAAAATTTTCACTAACCCCATGTCCGATAGAGGGCTAATAAACCAAAATATATAAAGAACTCAAGACACTAACCTCCATAAAACCAAATAACCCAATTTAAAAATGGGGTACAGGGCTAAACAAAGAATTCACAACAGAGGAATCTTGATTGGCAGAGAATCACTTAAAGAAATGTTCAAAGTCCTTAGTCAGCAGGGAAATGCAAATCAAAACAACCCTGAGATTCCTCTTTACATCAATCAGAATGGATATGATCAAAAACTCAGGTGACAGCAGATGTTGGTGAGGATGTAGAGAAAGAGGAACACTCCTCCTTGCTGGTGGAACTGCAAACTTGTACAACCACTCTGGAAATCAATCTGGCAGTTCCTCAGAAAAATGGAAAGAGTTCTATCTGAAAACCCAGCTATACCACTCTTGGGCATATACCCAGAAGATACCCCACCATACCAGAGGGACACATGCTCTACAATGTTCATAGTGGCCTTATTTGTAATAGCCAGAATGTGGAAACAACACAAATGTCCTACAACTGAAGAATGGATACAGATAATGTGGTTCATGTACACACTGGAAGAAACTTCCTTTTATACTAGACCTGTCGTATGGCTGATACCTCAGGGGATACTTCAGCCTGGGTTACTAAGAAACCCTCTCCCACTGCATCATGCCAAGTTTTATAAAACATGTCACAGGGCTACACAAAGAAACCCTGTATTTAAAACAGAAAATAAAATAAAATGGTTATTTTAGCTGGGCATCATAGGGTATACTTATAACCCCAGAATTCTGGAGGAAGATGAGGTAGAAGGATGGATATATAATTCCAAGCCAACATAGTTATATAGGGAGTCTCAAGTCAGCCTAGGTAACATCAAGAGACCTTGTCACAGAAAAAAAGAAGTATTTCTGTATCTTGCCCACGTTTTTCAGTGTGTATGTGTCATGTGGATGTATATACACATAGGAACAGTTATGGAGGCCAGACTACAATTTTTTTTAGTTTTCTCAAGGAACCTCAGATACTCGTTCCTACTCTGGATAATCAGCAACAGTTTCTACAGTGTGGATCTGCACCAAAGAAAGATGGTCCATTAAACCCACAACAAGACTTTTCTTTAACAATATCTACAGGTACCTATGGCCATTCCTTTTCCCTGCACCTCCAACTCCTGAGGAGCCATGACAGGGAGAAGGGAAGAGAAGGAAAGTGACCCTAACCAACTACAATGTTTTAATTTTACTTTGCTGCCTTTACTAAAAGAACTAGTACAGAAACAATGCCCTGGGAAGAGGCTCTGACCCCAGGGACCCTGAGTCTCATTAATATCCAGGTAAATTCATCTCTCCCTCCCTGGTGTAATCACCAATGATGGGGACTTGGTGAAGTAACCAGGAAACCTGAGAAATAAGGGTGTATTGCCAAGTAGAACCTTGTTTACAGAATTTTCATAAGAGTTGGAAAAAAACAAATGAACAGGAGCCATGTGGCTCCACTCCCAACTACAGTCTTAGATTTGCATAAAGCAGCTTCCTTCCAGGGTAAGGTTGTTTTAACCAGGAATGAGGAGTGGCGGCTACTTATTTATTTAAGGGGTGTGGGGAGGCAGCTCATCCAAATACTGCCAGCAAAACTAGTGAGTTCTGAATACAAACTGTCTCCCAAGACTTGAAAATATTAAAGTCATCAGTGCCCAGATGGTAGAAAAAAATGCAGGTCTAGGACATCACACATTGGGCCCCAAGCCCTGGCTGATGACCTCAGGTGAGGTAGTAGCAGCTTAGAATTTCCCCACTTATAATTGTGCTTAATATTAATTTTACTCACTGAATTTTATACATTGGTTTTGTGTTTCCTGACTTTACTGATGTCATGTATTAATTCTAACAATTTATATTTGGCTAAAAATAAAGAAGATTGGAGAATATAGGGGCTATAAAGGTGACTAGTGGTTAGGGCAAAGGCTGTTTGTTCTTCCAGAGAAGCCAAGTTCCACTCCCAGCACCTTCATGGTAGCTCAGAGCTGTCTGTCACTTTGGTCCCTGATGTCCTGTCCTGGTCTCTGCAGGCGCTAGGCATGCATGTAGTGCACAGACATTTACTAAGCAAAACACCCATAGGCAAAAATAAAAACATATATTTAAAAAAGAATAGAAGATATAGGATTAGAATATAGCTCTGTAGCAAAGCATTTGCCCAGCATATGGAAAGCTGTGAATTTCATCTCAGCCAGGGAACGGGGTGGGAAGTGGGATGGTAGCAGAAGTAAATGTACTGACGTTTGAAGAAGGTAGCAAAAACACATAACAAGCTCCTCGACAAATGCTCTTAGGAATACACCACAAAGGAACCAATTGACAAAACAAGAAGACAAATTATAGAAGAGAAAAGTACTTATGAATCGTATTTCTGATCAGTTAAAACCCAAAACATGTAAGAAACTCAATAGGAGGAAAATAAACAACCCAAAACTGGACCAGAAGAGGCAGATCTTCAAAGAATATATGCAAATATCCCACAAGTATTTGAATAATGCTCATAGGTCGTAGGAAAATGTAAATTAAAACTGCAGTGAGGTGAGATCTCATACCTGCTAGAATGCCCATTATCAAAAGACCAAGAATAAAACATACTGGCAAAGAAGTGGAGGAGAGGAAACCCTTGAGAAGAGGAAAGCCTTGAGCAGCCTGCAAGAATGCAGATCACAGCAGTGGCTATGGAAAACAGCTTGGAGGTCTCTCCAGCGTTTGAGAATAGAACTACCTGGCTGGCTGTAGTGAATCCAAGCACATAGGAAACAAAGGTAGATGGAGCTCTATGAGTCTGAGGCTAACCTGGTCTATATAATGAGTTCTAGGCCAGGAATACACAATGAGGTATGTGTGTGTGTGTGTGTGTGTGTGTGTGTGTGTGTGTGTGTAAGAGAGAGAAAGACAGACACAGAGACAGACAGAGATACAGAGACAAGGAGAGACAGAGAGACACAGACACAGAGACACAGAGATACACAGAGGAGACAGGGAGACAGAGAAAGCCTATAATCCAGCAATCCCATTACTGATTGTCTATACAAATGAAACAAATTCAATATAGCAGAGATATCTGCATTCCATATTTTCTGCAACAGTAGCCACTTCTATTTAATGCAGCAGACATTCATAATAGTCAAGATATAGAATCAACTTCAGTAGCCACTGATGGAGGAACAGACCAAGAACAATGTGTTTGAGGGCACAATGAGGCTACTACTCAGCCTTTATAAAGAAGGAAATCTTGACATTCACTCAAATGTGAATGAACGATAAACACTATGCTAAATGAAAGAAGCCAGGAACAGGAAGGAAGTACCACACAATCAAGTCACATATGGAATCTAGAAGTAGAGTTCCCAAGGGTCAAAGGAGATAGGGAGCCATTCCTCAAAGGGTAGAAATCTCAGACAGGATGCTGTATTATATAATATGCTCCCTAGAATCAATGACGATGTATTTTGTACTTGAAGGTTGCTAAGAGAATAGATTTTAAACTATTTCAAACTATTACACAAAGTAGAAACAGAAGGAATATTACCCAACTCATTCTATAAGGCATAGTCACCCTGATACTTAAACCATACAAAGACTCAACAAAGAAAAAGAATTTCAGACCAATTTCCCTTATGAACATTGATGCAAAAATAATAAAATACTCACAAACCGAATCAAGAACACATCAAAAACATCATCCACTATGATCAAGTAGGCTTCATCTCAGGGATGCAGAGATGGTTCAATATATGAAAATCCATCAACATAATCCACCATATAAACAAACTGATAGAAAAAAACATATGATCATCTCATTAGAAGCTGAAAAAGCTTTTGACAAAATCCATCACCCCTTCACGATAAAAGTCAAGTAAAGATCAGGGATACAAGGCCCATACCTAAATATAATAAATGCAATATACAGCAAGCCAAAAGCCAACATCAAATTAAATGTAGAGAAACATAAAACAGTTCTGCAGGGCTACCCAATCTCTTCTTATCCATTCAATATAGTTCTCGAAATTCTAGCCAGAGCAATAAGTCAACTGAAGGAGATCAGGGGGATACAAATTGGAAAGGAAGAAATCAAAGTACTGCTATTCACAGATGATATGATAGTATATATAAGTGACCCCAAAACTCTTTTTTGGTTGTTTTTTTTTTTTTGTTTTGTTGCTGCAGAACTTTTATTTTTCTGTACACAATGACATGTTGCTAGAGCCTAATGTTCTCACTGAACAGCAGAAAACCAAAATTTGTCACTTTCTAAATAGTTGAGTGCAAAAATCCTTACATAAATTAAAAAGATAAATACATTTACAGGTGTCGATGAAAAACATTCCCTACTCAAGGCAAATAACAACCCATGTCAGTCAGAAGGGGGGGAAAACAACCAGAATGAAAACTGAGCCCTCTCAATTTCCCTCTCAGCAGTGGTGGTAAAACTGTAGCCCACTCAGTCAGGATCTACGTAAAGTAGTCTATCGGGTACCGGCCAACAAGGTCCAGACACAAGATGGCATGGGGAAGGGTGTCGCCTTTATAGATGGCTATTGTATGTATGACCCTGTCACCACAGTCCATGACAATGCCAGTTGTATGCCCAGATGAATACAAGGACAGCGCTGTTTGAATGGCCACATACATGGCTGGGGTTTTAAAGATTTCAAATATTATCTGTTTCATCTTCTCTCTTTGTACCTCTCCCTCCAAGAGATAACTTCTATAGCTGATAAACACCTTCAGCAAAATGGCTGGAAACAAAATTACCTTAAAAAAATTAGTAGTCCTCCTTCATATAAACAACAGACAAGCTGAGAAAGAAATTACAGAAACAACACCCTTTACATTAGCCAACTCTAAGTAAGCAAGAGAAAGACCTATATGACAAGAACTTCAAGATTCTGAAGAAAGAAATTGAGGAAGATCTCAGAAAATGTAAAGATCTCCCATGCTTATGGATTGGCAAGATTAACATAATAAAAATATCCATCTTACCCAAAGCAATCTATACACTGAATGCAATTCATATCGGAATTTCACTCAATTCTTTACAGTCCTTGAAAAGAGCAATTCTAACTTCATATGGAAAAACAAAAAAATCCAGAACAATAAAAGAATCAATCCTGAACAATAAAAGAACTTCTGGAGGAATCACCTGATTTCAAGCTGTACTACTGAACAATGGTACTTTCAGACAGGTTGATCAATGGAATAGAAGATCCAGAATAAACACACACAGCTACAGATACTTGATTTTTGACAAAGAAGCCAAAACCAAACAATGGAAAAAAAAGAAAGTGTCTTTAATAAATGGTGCTCGTCTAACCAGATGTCTGCAAATAGTCCTTTTTTTGCTCACCCAGCACAAAACTCAAGTCCAAGTGGATCAAGGACCTAAACATAAAACCAGCCATACTAAATCTAATAGGATAGAAAGTAGGGAACTGTCTTGAACACATTGGCATAGGAGACAACTTCCTGAACAGAACACCAATGGCTCAGGCTCTAAGATCAATAGTTAATAAATGCTACCTCATGAAACTTAAAATCTTCTGTAAGACAAAGGATACCATAAATAATACAAAACAGCAGCCCACAGAATGTGAAAAGATCTTTATCAACCATACATCTAACAAAAAACCTAATATCCAAAATATATAAAGAATTTAAGAAATTACACACTAACAAAATAATCCAATTTTTAAAATGGGGTACAGAGCTAAACAGAAAATTCTCATCAGAGGAATCTCTAAGCACTTAAAGAAATGTTCAGCATATTTAGTCATCAGGGAAATGCAAATCAAAATGACTTTGAGGCTTTATTTTATATCTGTCAGAATGGCTAAGATCAAAAACATGTTCTTAAGGATATGGAGTAAGGGGAACACTCCTCCATTGCTGGTGGGAGTGCAAATTTGCACACCTACTTTAAAAATCAATTTGGTGGTTTCTCAGAAAACTATGAATAGTTCTACTACAAGACTCTGTCATATATTGAAAACATTCTCTGCTGTACCACAAGGACACTTGCTCAACTGTTCATAAATGCTATATTCATAAAATCCAAAAACTGGATGTCCCTCAATAAAAGAACAGATTAAAAGAATATGGTACATTTATACAGTGGAATACTGCTCAACTACTAAACACAAATGCATCATGAAATTTTCAGGCAAATGAATGGAGCTAAAACATATCCTGTGTGAGGTAACCCAGACCCAGAAAGATATGCATGTGTGTACTCACTTATAAATGGATAGTAGCCATAAAGTACAGGATAACCGTGCTACACTCCACAGACAAAAAGAAAGCTCAGTAACAAGGAGAACCTAAGAGAAGGTTTTTAACTCAGAGGAAGAAATAAAATAAACTTGGGAGGCAAATAAAGAGTGAGAACTGGGTGGGAGAAGGGGTGAGGAGGGGAGCACGGATGGGAATGGGATGGAGGGGGAGAGGGCTGGAAGAGAGAATGGAAATGGGGGAGGGGCATCTCTAGGACAACTGGAGACCTGGAAATGGCGAGGCTCCCTAGCTGAGATTCTTAGCAGCTGCAGAGAAGGAGACTGAAGTAGCCACCAGGTTGGACTTCCAGTGGAGGGAGGGAGACACCAACTCATCACAAAACCTTCAACCCCAAATTTGTCCTGCCTACAAGATGTGCAAAGATAAAGATAGAGCAGAGACTGAGGAAACAGCAAACCAATGACTGCCCAACTTGACCCAACCCACACCACGGGAGAGAGCCAACCTTTGACACTATTAAAGATACTCTGCTATGCTTACAGACTGGAGCTGAGCAGAACTGTCTCCTGGGAGGCTTCATCCAGCTCTCAGATGCAGAGACCACACCCACACATTAGGAGGCGCTTGAGAGTCTTGTGGAAGAAAAAGAAGTAGGATTGAGGGAGCCAGAGAGGTCAAGGACACCACAAAAAGACCTACTGAGTGAACTAACCTAGTCCTATGCTGGCTCACAGCAACTGAACCTCCAACCAAAGACCATACAGTGCCTGGACCTAGGCCCCCTACACATTTGTAGCAGATGTACAGCTTGGTTTTTATGTATATCCCCTACCTAACAGTTGGAACTGGGGGGACTGTCTCTAACTCTGTTACCTACCTTTGGATCTCCTTCCTCCTGGCTGACCTGCCTAGTTTGGCCTCAGTTGGCGAGGATGGGCTTAGTCCTGCTGCAATCCGATGGGCTAGGGTGGGTTGGTATCCATGGGGGACTTCTCCTTCTTTGAGGAGAAATGGAATAGGTAATGGGGAAGGTGGAACTGGGAGAGGAGGGAGGGAGACTGTGATCAGTATATAAAGTGAATAACTAAACTAATTAATAAAGAAAAGAGTTCCTGCCACACACACACAAAGCAATATTGGTGTGTGTGGAGGGGGTATAGATATGCTAATTAAATTGGTTTAATCATTTCATTATGTATACATATAACAAAATAAATGAATGCTTCTTTTTAGTCAGGGTCTCAAGCAGCCAAGGATGGTCTTGAACTCCTGATGCCCCTAACCTAACCCCCCAAATGCTAGGATTAGAAGCATGTTCCATCACCTCCAGCTTAATATATATGCAGTTTTAATGCAGCAATTTTAACAAAGCTAAGTAAAATCTTAAAAATAAAGAATATAGCCAAGAGGATGTTGTTAGCATTCCCAAGGTGCATTTGACTTTGCAAAGAAATGCTGTACTGCATCCAAGTGTGATTACAACCGTCCAAACCCATTTATATTGGCAGGTATTTATGGTGGTTGGTTGGTTAGTCAGTTTGATTTTTAGTCTCAGAGAACCTCAAAAGAGTTCTGATAAAAATGTCAGCAAGGAGAGATTGAATGATTAATTAATTGATTGATTTAGAACTGTTTCTTCTGCTTAGTGTAATTTATCAAATTACCACAAGCTCCATATCATAATTAATTTTCAGTTAAGATCATTTTTGCCCAAGTCATGATAGCACAGAAGCAGGAAGATTTCTGAGTTCAAGGCCAGCCTGATCAACAGAGCAAGCTCCAGGACAGCCAGGGCGGCACAGAAAAGCTCTGTCTCAGGAAATACACAAAAAAAACAATAATTTTATTTTGGGAGGCTAAGAAATGGCTCAGAGGTTAAGAGCACTGGTTGCTCTTTCAGCGGTCCTGAGTTCAATTCCCAGCACCCACACAGTGGCTCACAACCATCTGTAATAAGATCTGATGCCCTCTTCTGGTGTGTCTGAAGACAACGGCAGTGTACTCATATATGTAAAATAAATAAATACATGTTTTTTAAAAGTACTTTAATGTTACTTTTAAAACCAGAGTGAACAAGTAACTTCTTCTGAAAAGCAGGCTGCCGTTGACATCTGCTGCTTATGGTATTCATTCCACCTGATTTCACTCACACTTTTTCTTTTTAATTTTTTTATAATGGTTTGTTATTTTTATGTGCATTGGTGTTTTGCCTGCATGTCTGTTTGTGTGAGGGTGTCAGATCTTGGAGTTCCAGGCTGTGAGCTGCCATGTGGGTGCTAGGAATTGAACCTGAGTCCCCTGCATCGTCTGGAAGAAAAGTCAGTGTTTTTAACCCCTGAGCCATTGCTTCAGACCTCTTTTTAATTTTCTTTATAATTTTAGTTATTTATTTTATGTATATATGGGGGAACACATATGTAGGAGAGGGGATGACTTTCAAGAGCCAATTCTTGCCTCTCGCTCGTTATTTCTCAGAGATGGAACTCAGATCATCAGGCAGCGGGAGCTTTACACACAGCCATTTTGCTGGCCCTGTCTCGCTCTCTTTGAGTTCGCTTTCATTCACTGGAGAAAAGCAGAGGGAGTGGGATGGTCTCATTGTCGGTAGCTTCGCCTCTTGTCTGTGTCTCTCATGGGTCAGAGGGGAAATATCCAATAGGGCTGGAGCACCTCAGCAGATAGGCCTTCCATTACAGCTGCACCTGACACCCGCTGATAATTTCGGCCGTATCACGTACTTTTATGTGTTAAATGGGAAGAGTGTGCTGACGTAGAGCTAACTGTGTGGAGAAGTCTAACTGGCACAGAGTACAGTCCAGTCGGTATGGTAGCCAGCCATCGTCAGAGATCATGTGGCGCAAGAGCCTTCCCTTTGACATCTTGCCCACGCTTCGCAGCTCAGTGTCCAGCTGGGGTTAGCTGCACCAATGATGCACTTGGCATACAATATTTCTCAAAAGGGAATCAACTCTCCGATTCCGTGGCTCATCAGATAATTCCATCTCTTGGGTTAGAGATCCCCGCTGTGCTGTTTTTAGATGCAAAGATCCAATTTCATTTTTAAATGAGAATTTCGATAGCCCATAAAAATAATTCAAGTGTACCTAGGAAATTCTCCTTATCGTGTTCCCCACAGGAGGCAGTTAAAGGACGGAGGAAGAGCATGAGATGCAGAGCTGAGCCAGTGGTTGGATTCCACTTCTGTCCTTACTTGACCTGTGGTGTGCATGGAAATTCTTCAAAGCTCAGTTTCCTTGTGTCTTAAAGAATTGGTGGAATATCTACCCCCAGGAAGTCCTAAAAATGAAAAGAGAGGCTGGAGACGTGGCTCAACGGTTAAGAACCAGTACTGGGTGCTCTCTCTGCTCTTCAAGAGGTCCTAAATTCAATTCCCAGCATCCACATGGTGGCTCACAGCCATCTGTAACTAGATCCAATGCCCTCTTCTGGTGTGCAGGTGTACACACAAAAAAAGCATTCGTATACATAAAATATACAATGCTTTTAAAAAACATGAACTAAGCATACATGTTAAAGCAGATTGATTAAAATGTAGCAATCACACATTTTAAAAGAGAGAGAGGGTATTGCTTCTTTCCTATGCTGTGTGTTTGAATTTCTGACCTAGCTAATTAAAATTTAAATCATGGTGAAGTTGTCAAGAGGACTAAATGGCAGCCACCAGATTGGGAAAGGATCTTTACCAATCCTACATCTGATAGAGGGCTAATATCCAATACATACAAGAAGTTGGACTCCAGAGAATCAAATTAAAAATAGGGTACAGAGATAAACAAAGAATTCTCAACTGAGGAGTACTGAATGGCTGAGAAGCACCTAAAGAAATGTTCAACATCCCTAGTCATCAGGGAAATGCAAATCAAAACAATCCTGAGATTCCACCTCACACCAGTCAGAATGGCCAAGATCAAAAACTCAAGTGACAGCAGATGCTGGTGAGGATGTGGAGAAAGAGAAACATTCCTCCATTGTTGGTGAGATTGCAAGCTGGTACAACCACTCTGGAAATCAGTGTGGTGGTTTCTCAGAAAATTGGACATAGTACTACCTGAAGACCCAGCTATCCCACTCTGGGGCATATATCCAAAAAACACTCCAACATGTAACAAGGACACATGCTCCACCATGTTTATGGCAGCCTTGTTTATAATAGTCAGAAGCTGGAAAGAACCCAGATGTCCTTCAACAGACAAATGAATACAGGAATTGTGGTGTATTCACACAATGGAGTACTACTTAGCTATTAGAAACAAGGACTTTACGAAATTCCTAGGGAAAATGCTGGAACTAGAAGCTATCATCCTGAGTGAGGTAACACAGTCACTAAAGAACACACATGGTTTGCACTCACTGATAAGCAGATACCAGCCCAAATATCTCAGAATACCCAAGAAACAATTTGCAGACCTTATGAAGCTCAAAAAAGAAGAAAACCAGAATGTGGGCTAAGAGAACATAAGTCTCTCCAGGTCAAGGTGTTCCTTTTTAGATGTATGGTCTCTCCCTGTGGTCTGAACAAACGCTATCAGTTTAAAGGTTAACATTTTTTTACCCCTTTACCCAATCATGTTACACCAAGGCTTGAAAGTCCCAGCTTGCAAACTTTTCCTATATAAACCCTAAGCCCCTAGACTCTAGCATCACTTTCCTAACCTGTCATGCAGGGAGGGTTTGTGACCCAGGCTTGAGCTTAAATAAAGACTCTCGAGTGCTTGCATTGGAGTTGTAGTTCCTTGTGGTCTCTTTGGGGTTTTTACAATCTGGGCACAACATTTTCCCTCTAAAACTTATGCTGTACCCTCCTGGTCCACATCTCCTTCAGCACTTTTGTTTTAAATATTCCTACCACAATGGCTCATTAAGCTCTGCTTAAAGCCTTCAGCTTCTTTTCTAATCTAAAGTCCCAACATCTTCCACATTTTCCAACAGATAACACAGTCATCAAACCTCACACTCTGATACCAACTGCTTAGTCAATGTTCTATTACTATGAAGAGACACCATGACCAAAGTAACTCTTAGAAAACAAACCTTTTAATCATGGACTTGCTTATAGTTTTAGAGGGCTAGCCCATGATCATGTTGGCATGAGGCAGAGAGTTCTGGCACTGGAGAAATAGCTGAGAACTTTTCATCCTACCCCAAACGAGTGAGGAACCTGCATGACTCCATTTAGAAGACAGGACCCATTATGTTGTATTTAAAAATAAGTTTCTATATCCTATAAAAACTAAGTTTCTGCTTTTAAGTCTCTGTTTTCTGGAACCTGACATGTTCCTACCTCTGACCATGATTTGTTTTTGAGAACACTCTAATCCTTTATAAGCACTCCTCCAGTCAGTGACAACATGGTTGTAGCTAGAATTTTGTTGCTATTTTGTTTTGATTTTTAATGAAAAAACTAAATAAAAAGAAAGAAAAGGACATGATTGCGCTGAGGTATGGTGGAAGAGAATGTTTATTACAGATGTGTTGGGAGAGCATAGCCAGAGGGTTACACATTTGGGAGAGTCCAGAGTGGTCATGATCTTGAACTATGTGGGGAGAAGAGGAGATTTTGAGATTTTTCTGTATTTCTTTACTGTTCCATTCTCTCACTTCTGTAAACCTGCTTTGCGACTACTACTCCTTAAAAGTGCCCTAAGAAACAAGGCTCAGAGCTCTTTCTAACCTGACTTAGAAGGCTGTCACTGGTCACATTTCAGGTGCACCACAATAAAACTCAAGCTTGCTTCAAAGTTGGCTCAAAAATGTGGTAGTAATCTTATTCTTGCCCAGTGAAATTAACAACAGCAGCAGCAGCAGCAAGAACTTTTGAAACCTCAAAGCCCACCACCAGTGATATACCTCCTCCAACAAGGCCACACCTCCTAATCCTTCCCAAACGGTTCCACTAACTGGGGACCAAATATTCAAGAATATGAGCATAAAAACAACATTGTCATTCAAACTACACAAATACATATGAATGTTTTCCATGCTTGTGTGCCTGTGTGCCTAGTTACCCCAAAGATCAAAAGATACCAAGACCTTTGAATTAGAGTTATGGTTTGGAGCCTACTAGGTGCTGAGAACCCTCTTCCTCTGCAAGAATAAGTGCTCTTACCCACTGAGCCATCTCTCCAGCCCATCCACCCTGAATATTGATTTTTAAGGCATACAGAATATAAAAAAAAAATGAGAACCCGTATAGCACAGTCAGCTTCTATGCAGAAAGCCCATGACAAGACTATGCATAAAGCTTTGAGAGTAAAATTTAAATTAAAACAGAGACCACAAGATGTTGTAGATTCTAGAAACATGAAGCATCTGCCAAGGAACAAAGCTACAGGAGGCAGGCTGGTAGGGGCAGGGTCCACACCCATTAGAGCTCACATTATGCCACCATATGCTCTGAATGCCAGGCATGGAGCTTCAAGATTTCATGTTTGCCCTCCTGTGCATTTGTCTTGCTTTGATCCAGTCTTTTCTTGGTATCCTTCTGTTTCTCCTGCTGGGAATGCTAATGTTCATTCTGTACCATTCATTGTACATGGAAGCGATGTATCTTTCTCACTGATTTAACATAAGCTTACTGCTAAGAGCTTACAACCTCGAGGCTCAGTAGAGACTTGTGAAGTTTGGATACTGTTGAACCTGTCATTATGAGTACCTTTTTGTTATTTATCATTTGTGTGTGCACCCTATTTATGGTAGGTATGTGCACATGCTGTGGCACATAAGTGAAAATCACAGAACAGCTTTGTAGAGTTAGTTCTCTTCTAACAGTCCGATTTGTTCCAGGGATTCAACTCAGGTCATGTTTACATGGCAAGCACTTTGCCCACTGAGCTATCTCACTAACCCAAGATTATGAATACTCTTGAATTTGGACTAAGTTTATTGTAGAGGGAGGTGTAGATTCTCTAATTGGTTCTTGATTGTATCAATAAATATGGGAGAAGCTAATCACTGGGTGAAGGGGAAAGGATGGGACTTCTGGGTCCCAGGAGGAAGAGAAGGAGTTGAGAGGGATCAGTAAGAGTGGGTGGTGGAACAGAGGAAGTGGCCGACTTTTAGGTCTTGGGGGCACCTGTAGTTTGTAACTTCCACTGTGGGTGGAGGCCAAGGAGGATGGGGTAGGATATTTTTCTCCATTGAGTTATCTGGCTGGTTTTAAATATTAAGGCTGTCTAGTGTTTTTCATCCACGGAAACTAATGTAAGCAGGAGAAAGGGCACAGTCAAGGTGGTCGTTGGTGACTTGACAGAGCTAGCAGCAAGAGACTGAAGAAGCTGGGGCAAAGCTTTCAATTGTCACTTTATTGTTGTTGTTGATGATGTATTGCTATTGTTATTATTTCTATTATTGATTTTATTTTTATTATATGGGTGTTTTGCTTGAATGTCTGGCTATGCACAACCACATGCATGCAGTACCCTTGGAAATCAGAAAGGGCATCGCATAATCCTGAAACTCGAGGTAAAGATGGTTGTGAGCCACTTGGTAGGTACTGGAAATTAAACCCAGGTCCTCTGGATCACAGCATTTGCTCTTAACTGCTGAGTCATTACTTCAGCCCCTACGTGTAGCGCTTTATTATGTGATGTCCGTGAGGTTTTACAGGCTTGGGTAGAATGTTACTATTTGAAATCAAGGCTCCTGGTTCCAATTCATGTTTTCCAATTGGTTCTGCAAGTCTGTGGTACCTTCCAGGGAAAGCTACTTGATAGAAGTAGGACACTGGGAGCTGGCCCAAAGTTAAAGCTTTGCCCCCTGACTCCAGCAACCTCTCTTCTTCCTGGTTTGCATGTAAGGAAACTTTCTATGCTGTAAGGAAGCTTCCATCATGTACTTCCTATCACCATGAACTTTACCATGCCTATCCCACCATAATGAACCAGGAGCCAAAATACATCCTTCTGAAGTCATTCCCAGCAGGTCAGGGAGACACAAAGGAAACAAATATAGCAATTGTGTGACAAGGGAAACATTTGCTAGGAAAGATAACACTGAATAGCACGTGTAGGTGAGAAAGTCAACAATTTTATTTTAGATTAAGTTTGAAGTGCATAATGGTCAGCCAAGAGGTGCTGAGGAGGCAGTAGGCTAAGGAAGAATTTAGGAATAAAAACAAATGTGACATTCACCAACATATGGGCATCACAAGGAGGCAATAAAGGACATCCGGGGAGAGGCAGACTGTGTAAAGGGGGCTAAAGAATAGGAGCTTGACCTTGAGGTGCATGGAGAAGAAAAAAGAGCCAACAAAGACAGACATGAGCAGTCAAGGATGTAGGAGAAACCCAGGCAGTGAGGAGATGGTCCTAAAATGGATTCAAGCTGGTGGTGGCCTATGCCTTTAATTTTAGCACTAAGGGGAGGTGGAGGCAGGCAGATCTCTGAGTTCCAGGATAGCCAGGGCTACACAGAGAAACCTTTTATCAAACAAAAAAAAAAAAAAAAACCAAATGAAACAAAATAACAAGAAAAAACAGAGAAAAAAGAGATAGATTCAAAGAGTTTATCTTCAATAAAGAGCAGAAATTTTTGGCTTAGAAGCTGAAAATGGAATATAAGCTTTAAAATCAAGGTTAAAAGACTATGCAAGAGGGCTGGAGAGATGGCTCAGCGGTTAAGAACGCTGACTGCTCTTCCAGAGGTTCTGAGTTCAATTCTCAGCAACCCCATGGTGACTCACAGCCATCTGTAATGGGATCTGATTCCCTCTTCTGGTGTGTCTGAATAAAGTGACAGTGTACTTATATAAAACAAAGAAAGAAAGAAAGAAAGAAAGAAAGAAAGAAAGAAAGAAAGAAAGAAAGAAAGAAAGAAAGAAAGAAATATTTCAAAAAACAACCATGCCAGAAAGTTTTCCCTGATGGTAGACCTAAGCCTGACATACAAGAAGGGATATAGGAGAGTGGGAGTCATGGGTAGTTAGCATGTCTTCTGCTTCTATAAGCTTGAGTGTGCTGTTTCTACTAGATAAAGAAGAAAATACCAAGTGCAGACTTACCAGAATCGCCTATTTCCAGCTTCTGGGTGTGTAATCAAGAGAACTAAAATGAAGCCAAGATCCAAAGAGACCGCTGTACACCATGTTCACAGCAGCACTACTCACAATAACCAAAGCAATTTAAGGGCCCATCAGTGGATGGAGGAACAAAATGTGTTTCAGACCAGAGACCATGAATCACTGCTAGAAAGGAAGGAGATTCTTATGCTTGCTAAGACACGAATGAGCTTTGCTAAGTGGATTAACCAGCCACAGATGACAAGTGCTACATGCTACTGACATGGGATACGTACAGACAGAAAGGAGACTACTGTGGTGTTTAGCTATGATTGTTGACTTGATGAGATCAAGAAATGACACATACCTCTCTCTGTGTGGGAAAAAGTATCATTCAGGAAGATTCTGAAGTAATGAATGCACTAATTGCTGGAGTCATAATGCGATGGCCATCATAGGAGGTGTTAAGAAGGAAGAGTTTGGCTCTAACTGGAGGCCACTGAGGATTCATCTCTGAGGCCTTCATCTTACCTTTCTCTACACTTCACAGCAACCATGGAATCAAACAACATCCTTCCATTGCTTCTCACTGGCTAACACTACCATGCCTCACAACAGGTCCAAAAACATGGCACCAACTGACTGCACATGAACCTTCTGAAACCATAAGCGAAAATAAATGTTTCCCTACTAAATTGTAGGTATTTTGTCATCATAAATAGTGAAGTAACTAACACAGGGGACAGTCACTGAGGGCTGGTGACATGGGAAACACAGAGCTATCATTCAATGCATAGAGTATCAGTATGGAATAATAAATCTAGACCTAGATGGTGGTAGCGTTTACACAATAAGCCACTGAAATGACTCTTCTAAATTGTCCAAATACTAAATTGTTCAAATAATGCTTGCTATCTTATAGGTTTTTTCCCCACAATAGGACCTACGTAGGTGACTCAGTTCTGCAAGCATGAAGACCTGATTTCAATTTCCTGTAACCTACGTATGCCTATAAGTTTAGCACTGGTAGCAGAGACAGGCAGATCCCAGGAGCTCCATGTCCAGTCAGCCTGACCAAAATGGTGAGCTTTCTAACTGGTGAAAAACCATGTCCCAAGGTATTAAGGCAGAACATAACCAACATCCTAGTTCTGGCCTCCACATGAAAGCACACAAGTTGATACATACATGTGCTACTCATGTACATACAAAACACACACATCACACATAGACAAACAGACAGACACACCATACACAGAGAGAGAGAAAGAGAGAGAGAGAGAGAGAGAGACAGAGACAGAGAGAGAGAGACAGAGAGAAAGAGAGAGAGAGAGAGAGAGAGAGAGAGAGAGAGAGAGAGAGAGAGATGTTTGTTTACTTATTTGGTAGTTGGAGGAGCTAGGCAAGAAGGCTGTAAAAAGTTTCTTCCAGTCTCCTGATGCTATGGTACTATTGCAGTATGCTAGAATTATACAAGATGCCACTAAACACCAGAGGAGGCAGAGGGTGGCCATGGGGGTGTACACAAAACACCATATTTGCAACTTCCTATCAGTTTGTAATTATTTCCTCCAAATTTGGCCACTCCTAATAACATCAATTAAAAGCAAAACTTCTAGCTAGCTATGCCTCTGGCCCAGCTGATAGATGACTCTCTCTCTCTCTCTCTGAGCTTCTGGGATTGAGCGCTTTCCCATGAATGACAACACCTGCTTTCCTAGCTTGGGTCTGACCACATTTCTAACTTTGTTCCAGAGTCTGAATTTGCACTGTGTTTTGTCCTGGTGTCTTCACTACTCACAGTTCAGAACAAACAATTGCATATGAGTACACCCAGCATAAACACGAAGCAGCAAAGAAGGAAAGAACCACCTGCTGAAGGTGGATGTGACTTTCCTATGTAGCAGGGCATTGAGATTCAAAGAAATACGGTCATTAGGTCTGTCCCATTAAGTTCTGGGTTTTCTTGTTTTGTTTGCTGTGGTAGAAAGGGGAAGTGTGTGTGGAGGCCACAGTTAGAGTACTTGCCTATCTAGCTGCTTCACCCAGACTACCTACCCAGCAGACTCCAGATGGAGTCTGTGTCCTCCACTGCTTCTCTAGCGCTGAGATTACAGCTACAAACTGTCATGCCTAGATTTTTTAATGTTAGGTGCTAGGATTATGTCTTAGATATGGTTGTACTGCTGTGAACAGACACTGTGATCAAGGCAACTCTTATAAGGGCAAACATTTAATTGGGGCTGGCTTACAGGTTCAGAGGTTCAGACCAGTATCAAAGCATGGCAACATCCAAGCAGGCATGGTACAGGAGGAGCCGAGAGTTCTACATCTTCATCTGAAGGCTGCTAGTGGAAGACTGATTTCCAGACAGCTGTGAGTAGGGTTTTAAAGCCCATTCCCACAGAGCCACACCTACTCCAACAAGGCCACACTTACTCCAACAGGGTCACACCTCCAAATAGTGCCTCTCCCTGAGCCAAGCATATTCAAACCATCACAGGATCTGAACTCCAGTCTTTATGTTTGTACTAGCAAGCACTTCACTGACTAAGCCACCTGCCCTGTCCCCTTACTTTGCTTTTTGGGATAGGCTCTCACTTTGTAGACTAGGATGGCCTGGAACCTATGATCCTCCTGCTTCAGTCTCCTGAGTGCTCCTGAGACTCTAGGCGTGCACAACCTCCTACAGCTCTTCCTTAGGTACTGGCTTGTTCTTAATGCCTGTGTGGTTGCCTGTCTCCAGAGCAATAGCAGCAGACCTGGATCACTAAAGTAGCTTTCTAAAGCAGAAGCCCAACTAGCTTTAGTGGATCCGGAGGTCACCTGAATCTACCCAGCCGCTTCCAACAAACCCTCGGTCAGGAGCATCCGAGCCTGAAACTTCAGCACACTTGGAAGTCACAATATGTTTGGAGGCAAGTGACACAGAACAGCCGGCTTCCTCCGGAACAAATCGAAACAGGACTTAGCTGTGAGACATGGCCAGAATCAGAGGCCTCTTTCACAGAGACAGGGCAGAGGGCCTCTGGAGATCAAAGACAAAGGGCCAGGGGAACCGTCACAGAAACTCAGCCAAAGGTCAAAAGAGCCGGAAACATGAATGCTTTCAGAGCTCAGCAATTGTTCTGAGTGAACACAAAGTCATTCCAAGCAGATCATCTGGCATCTACAACCAAGAGCAGCTAACAAAAATATCTCGGGTCAATAAAGTTCTTACAGATTGCTAGATGTTAAAAAATTTTACCTATTGTCATCTACAATTAGGGATCAGAGATATCAAGACAGAAAAGGGGGTTCGCTCTGTCATGTATTGATTTATAACACAGCTCTATCAGCTGAGAGTCGGAGATCATTGATGCTTCCTCAAATACAAGCTGTCAGTCAGCTCTCAGGTCATACTGCAAAATGGGAAACAAATGACTTTTAAAAAACTATATGTTGTATAGTCTTACAGCATCCTATGGTTGCTAAGGGTTCAAGGTCACTGGTTTGGAAATTCATAACACTAGCAACTTTTATTTATATGACAAAATAGAAGTTGTTCTTTCTCAACACTAATTCTTTTTCCTTCACAAACAAAATTACCATCCAGTCATTCTTTGCATGGGTGTTTGTATCACATCAGTTTACAAGAGCTCATAGTCCAGGGCGGGGGCAGCATTGCTAGCGATTTGAGGCCATGGTTAGCAACAGAACAGGACTACACCAAAGACTTCAACAACCACATTTTACAATGGTGCTTCCTGAGGTCTTGTTTTCTATTATTTACCTTTTAAAAATAACCGAGGTGGTCTGGAGTGGGGGCTCCATGGTTAAGCACACAATCTGCTTTTCCAGAGGACCCAGGTTTGATTACCCATGACAGCTCACAACCATCTGTGACTCCAGTTTCAGGGGATCAGGTGCTCCCTTCTGACCTTCATGGACACCAGGCACACAAGTAGAGTGCAGCCGTACATGCAGGCAAAACACTCATATACATATAATAATTTTTGAAAGGGGCGGGGCAATGGCTTAGAAACATGTTTGCCTTGCAAGCATGAAGATCTGAGTTTGATCCCTAGAATCCAAATCTTAAAAAGTCAGGCACAGTGATGCCAGTTATAATGGTACCACTTGAAGTTCTGATGCTGAGAGAATGGAGACAGGTCCCTGGGACTTACTGATCACCTACTTGATAAACTCTAGGCCAGTGAAAGAACATGTCTAGAAAAAAACAAAAACAAAAAAAATGGCTTCATATGCTCTTGCACACACTACACACATGCATACCTATAGAAAAAAATCTAATAGTCCCCCAATTACCTATCAAAGTAAACACAATCCCAAATTTGCTATGTATTAGACCACAAAATAAATCTCATAACATTATAACTACAACACCTTCTAAGTCCGTCATCAACAGCAGCTAACTTCAAACAACATAATCCTTATAACTACTCAATAAAATAGGCACTACTGTATCTAGAAACAAACAACTGAGAAGTAAGCTAATGAGTCCCCCACAGTCCCACTGTAGAAGACAGTAGATCTGGGATCTACACTAGGACAGTCTGACACCTGGGCCCAAACATTCAATCCTAATCACTTCTATTGATTCCCTTCACCCTTCCCTACCCTGAACATCTTTAACTCACTCCTCCAAAGATATTCATTATCAAAAATACCATCAAATACCACATCTCCCACGAGCCTTCTTGATCATCCCCATCTAAGTAGCATCTTGTTTTCCTTAGAGATCATCTAACTTTTTTTTTTCTCAGATCTTCCTGTTTTCCTGATCACCCTAATTCCATTTTATTACTTGTTGGGTTTCTTGACTTGGGCCCCTCAGTAGTCAATAAATCCTCAGTCCATACCCTGTACTAAAAACTCTTCATCCCCGGCTACCAGCCAGCATATTCCCCAGGAGATGAAGAACTCTTGATAAAAGAATTTAAAAGAAAGAAAAATCTAGGTGTGACTCACTACTCACTAATATAACCCCAGCTCTTACCTGGTCAGGGAAGAACCATGAAGAGTTCAAGGCCATTCTTGACTACATAGCAAGTTTGAGACTAACCTGGGCTATGTGAAATCTTGTTTCGAAAAAAAAAAAAGCACATGTGTTTGCATCCCACAAAAACCCTGAGTTGGTTCTCTTTCAGATGGGGGATGGGAGGTCTTCACAACTGGGCAATTAGCTAAGAACAAGAGACTCTGGAGCACTGGACTCTAAACTGGACGTTTATATAATACCACCTGCCCCCAATGTTCAAGGATCATTGCAGAAGAGATGGTAAAAAAAAAAGATTCTAAAAGCCAGTGTTAGTGACATTACCATCAAAACAGTATTTGCCAGACATGACTGCCATTACACTCATGCGTACACAAAAGCTGTGACTTTCATAAGACCATCACAAGATAATGCCAATGAAAATCTTTGAGTGGATGTGGGAGGGTTTATGGAGTCCCACTCTTTCCTAAGGATGTCCCACCCTGACCTGAGGAGCTAATGTCAATAGATGGTTGCCTAGGGAGAAAAGTCAATTTTCTCCAGGATTACAGCTCCTAAGAAGGGAAGATGAACGTACAGGCAGTACTAAGCAGACTCTGCAGATTTAAAATCAGAGCATCGCAGCTGTCAGACCTCATTAGAGGAGCTTGTGCCACAAATGGGGACTAACAGAGAAACCCACAGCTGGTCAGACAACAGAGAATACGTATCAGCAGAGTGCTCATCTGTACATGGGATGCCTATATCACTCCTGCCCTCGAGGTTCAGGATCATCAAAAGAAGTTATGGCAGAAAGCTTGTAAGGGCCAGCACTTAGGGAGGCTGGGAAAGAAGCTATCTCTGGACAAAGCCAGACTGCTGTACTCATGAATTCATAGCAGCTGCAGGTACCCACATAAGACCTGGCAAGACAAAGCTGGTGAACATTGTAGCACAGGGGGAAGTAGGGCTCATGAGTCCGTAGCCACTAAGTTAGGGTCTATACACAACTGTTGGCTTCAGGAAGGGGAGAGAGTATTTTTTAGGGTGGTTCCCACACCTAACATTATATGGTCAGCACTAATAGGACTTCATGAGTTCCTTTTTAAAAACAGAGGGGAGAGGGGATAGAAGTAGAGGTGGATCTGAGAGAGATAGAAAGAGAACTGAGGGGTAAATATAATCAAAATAGTTTGTATGAACTATCAAATGATTATATATATATATATATATATATATATATATATATATATATATATGAGAAAGTTGGGAAGGAAAAGGGGTGGATTTTGTCAAAATACATTATATAAATGTATGAAATTCATAAACAGCTAAAACAAAAATAAATAACAATAAGGGAAAATTTAATAGAGGTCTTAGAAAGGCATCTTCCTTGGCTGGAATTTGAATCAAAACTCGCCTCCTTAATGGATAATGGAAGCGACCTTGGGCCCTACTCATTTCCCCACAAGAGAAAACACACATTAACATGTTATACTTTGATTTCTTTTGCTGTAATAAATACCATGGTCAAAAGCACCTTGTGGGGGGAAAGGTTCATTTCATTTCTCAGAATACAGCCCATCACCCAGGGACCAAGGTAAGAGCTTAAAAGAGTGACCATGTAAGGAAGCAATGCAGCCCACAGTGTGTGGGGCCCTCCTACAAGCACTTAGCAATTAAGAAAATGCCAAGACTACCATCACTTGCACTCCCAGACATGCCCGAAGAACAATCTGATGGAGGCAATTTCTCCATTGAGGCTCCTCTTCCCAAGGGACAAGTTTGTGTCAAATTGACTTCTGGAAAAGGCAAGAGAGTGTTTTTAGGTGTGTGTTTTGGTAGGTCACTCTGAGAGCCTATGGCCCATAACCATCACTCTATGGTCAACACAAACAGGACTCAGTGGACTCCTTCTTTAAGAAAAGGTAAGAGGGGTACAGAGTAGGGAGCAGGTATAGAGGTAGATATAGTCAAAGCAGAAAATCTTAATCAAGCAAGTCAAGCACACAACCTATCTTGAAGCTAAATTTATATTTGTTTTAGCCTCTGTTTTATGCCTCCCTACAACCTGGAAGGTAGAAATGAAATTAGAAATTTGACTCACTCAACGCTTAGCCAAAATGGAAAAACATTTATTTTCTTTTAAAAAAAAAAAACAAAACAAAATGGCGAGGCAAATCACTCCCCAGTTGAGAACATAAACTGGTTTTGCAGAGAACCTGAGTCCAGTTCCCAGCACCCATGTCAGATGGCCCACAATCACCTGTAACCCCAGTTCCTTGGGATCTAAGTCTCACTACTAGCTTCTGTGGGCACTTGAAATTGGGTACACACCCGTGCATGTGCCAGGTGGGAAGGAGAGAAAGACACACATACAAATTTTAAAGTGTTCATTTAATAAAATCTTCCCTGTGGTACCCTAATTTTCTTGGGATACAACTCAAAACTAGAATCGGGTACAGTATCAGGAGACCTAGTCTAGTAACATTAACCTCAACAACAACTGAAAGAAAGCTGGATGTATATTTTCACATTTTCAAGAAAGTCATTTCAGGGAGGAGTCAGTGTGTGGCAGTCATCTGGTAGCAATGTCTAGGTGTATATCTGAATAGAAATAGTGTTAGCTTTCCAATTCATGAAAGTCTGGAGTTTTGTCTTTGAAATGAAGGTGATTGAGGGCTTGTGAGATGGCTCAGAAGGTAAGGGTGCTTGCTGACCAGCCTAATGACCTCTGTTCAATCCCTGGAACACACACAGGGGAAGTAGAGAATTAGCCCCTGCAAGTTGTCTTCTGATTACACATAGGCACTGTGATGGTTTGTATATGCTTAGTCCAGGGAGTGGCACTATTAGTATGTGGCCCTGTTGGAGTAGATGTGGCCTTGTTGGAGTAGGTGTGTCACTGTGGGCATGGGCTTTAAGACCCTCATTCTAGCTGCCAAGAAGTCAGTCTTTCTGCCTTTACATGAAGATGTAGAACTCTCAGCTCCACCTGCACCACATATGCCTAGATGCTGCCATATTCCTGTCTTAATAATGGACTTAACCTCTGAACCTGTAACCCAGTCACAGTTAAATGTTGTTTTTTATAAGACTTGACTTGGTCATGGTGTCTGTTCACAGCAGTAAACCCTAAGACATACCATGGCGCTCTCTCTCTCTCTCTCTCTCTCTCTCTCTCTCTCTCTCTCTCTCTCTCTCTCTCTCTCACACACACACACACACACACACACACACACACACACACACACACACGTTTGATGATGATGGTGATGATGAAGACTAAGCCAAAGGGTGAGCTCAGTGGGAGTGCACTTGCCTAATGTGAATGACACTCTGGATTTCATCTTCAACACCATTTTTAAGAGAAGAATGAGAAAAGGACTAATGAATTATTCTATGATATTTAGCTGAGAAGCTAACTAATGTACAACAGCATCTATGGGGTGGTTTTTGGCCAGTTCAGCCTACCAAGCAAAAGAAAGTGTTCAGTTCCTTTAACATCATAGGAAAGTCCAGGTCTGAGCACATTCAGGTCTAAATTCCCTTCCATGGCTCTAGCAGAGTTAGCATCATTTCATCAAAACTACATGCACAAAATTTATTCCTGGGAAAGACTCTAACTGCCCAGGGAATGCTTCTCAGGGTAAATATCTTGTTTCCTGAACAATGTCATAGGCTTTAGTAATTCTGATAAGTCTCATCATCTCTTGTCTTGAATTGCCTCTGTTGGTTATCTTCTCTACCCAGTCTCAGTCCAGTTTGCCCTGGTGAGATGGCAAACATCATATATTTCACTTTGGGTGTTTTTAACAAGCATTGGTAACTTTGTCCTACTGTGAGTGCTCTGAATAACTTACTCTTTATGACAGTCATCTGAAGAGACAGGATTCTTTCCTCTGAGATCTAGACACTTACTGATGATGGGAGTGGAGCAGTTTCTACAATCCTGTCCTCCCCTCCCCCATGTCCCAGCCACTGTTACACTCCCACCAGAGTTAGCCAGCTCCAGCCATGCTTGCTGGAAACACCCACTGGCAAGATCCCTAAGCCAAGAAACTCTGGGGTATTATTCTCCTAAAAGTGAGGGGTATCCTCAATCCTTCCGTCTTCCATGTGGCTTCTATCCCCAGAAGAGAAAGAACTGACTCATGCAGGTTCTAGGCTGTTCTAGAACCCCACACCTGTACTGTGTACGCACAATGAAAGAAAGAGGCAGGCACACAGAAAATAAAGAAAGAAAAAGATTGAAAGAAAGAAGAGAAAGAAGAAAGGAAGTAGAGAGGGGGGAGAAAGGGAAGAAGAGAGATAGAGAGGGAGTCAATAATCACTATCTTTAGTCCAGTCCATTGAATATACAGGAACTAACCAGACTGTCACAGAGAATGTAACTGATAATCACACTATAGCAAGCAGTTTTTAAATCTCAATCAGCCAAGCTACAGAGTCTTGGACACTAATTCGACAAGTTAAGTTGTATTTCTGGCTTCTCAATTTGCTTTATTCAGGAAATGCTCATAATTTAGGATAAACACACACACACACATACACACACACACACACACATACATACATACATATACACACACACATGCACATTGTGTATACATACAGTCAAGAATATCATCATTTGTTTTGCCAAAAAAAATTAAAATATAGTCTTTATGAGACAGGGTGGAACTTGCCTTTATTCCCAGTGCTAGAGAGGAAGGAGGATCTCTGAGTTAGAGACTAGCCTGGTCTATGTACACAAGGCTACACAGAAAGACTTTGTTTCAAAAAGAAAAATAGCATTATGTTTGATATGCTAAATATAAAAATAACATTGAATATTATCCTAAAATCTTATTCAATTTGTGTTTTTGAACATTTAAAAATTTACAATAAGTGATTTAAGGTTAAAATAGGAAATAATATGTAATTTCTGGCTTTGCTGGCTTATAACAAGTAAGCAAAAACTGTGAGGTGAGAAAAGGTTATTTATTTATAAGAGTTAAATTTCCTTAAAAAGAGGGAAAAAGACATTTATTGTCAAAAAGAATAGGGAGGGCAGAAAGTGTCAAACCGTCTACGCCTTTCGCATGCTGAGCACCGTCAAAGTGAGCCCCACCTTCTGGGTGTCCACTACCAGATTTCTTGTTCTCTGCTTACTTCATGGATTTGTGAAAAGAGAAATTCTTCTCACAATCAAGTATGTTCATTTTCTTCCATACGTTTGTTCCCTGGTGTGCATCCTAGAGTGTTTCCCAGTTTTATGGCTAGTGTCTGAAAGATAGGGCATCCTCTCTGTCAAAGTTCCCAAGCTGCTCACAGAGGGAGAAGCAGGAGGCCGCCGGAGCCCCAGGAGCTCTGCTAATTCAGGACAGGGTTGTGTCCTGGACTCTGCTTCCCAGGCAGTTTCCCCTGCAAGACGAGATGTTTTGAGATCTAACCCATCAACACTGCATTGGCACCATCATAGCTGACAATTCTGCTTTCACGCTGTGAAAATGTGCTCAGAGTTGTCAAATTTTAGTTTGAGCATCTCACTTAACTGGTTGTCTCGGAGAGTCTAGATGTGAGCAACATCTTGCTCTATGAAACAGAACGAGGGCTGGGGAGATAGTTCCGTCGGTGACCTGCTCTCTCCATTCCAGCACCCATGTTTTAATCATTTACTTATTTTCATTTTCTGTGCACCGGCATTTTGCCTGCATCTATGTCAGCACAATGGTGTCAGATCTTGGTGTAACAGACAATTGTGGGCTGCCATGTGGGTGCTGAGATTTGAACCTGTGTCCTCTAGGAAGATCAGTCAGTGCCCTCAACAGCTGAGCCATTTCTCCAGCCCACAGCACCCACACTTTAAAACCAGGCCAGAAGCTCTTGCTCGAGCAACAAGTGGATCCAAGTACTTGTGGAGCAGCCAGTTCAGTCCAGTGGAGAGATGACATCTTAAAATACATAATAAAGAGGGGGAAAAAGAGATGATGCAAAGAAGAGGAGGGAGGGGAAAAGAAGAAGGGAGGAAAGGGGAAGAGGAGAAGAGATGGCTTGATTTGGGGAAAGCTGATAAAAGCAGAACAGAAGGCAGATGGGTTGTTTCAAAATTTTTGCCCTTTCAAGGCAGGGACAGAGAAACGAACCAGTAGAAAGTAACTGATTGGCCAGGTGGTGGTGGTACACACCTCAGCTGCAGCACTCTGGACCCAGAGGCAGGTGGATATGAGTTCGAGGTCGACCTGGCCTGCATAGTGAGTTCCAGGACAGGCAGTGCTACACAGAGAAACCCCATCTCAAAAGTCTTTAGGAAAAAATAAAAAAGCAAGTTACTGGCTGGCTGACAAGGATTAAGACAGGGGACTTCATTATCATCCTAACTGAAACTGGCCTGTTTGGGCACTTGGTTATACTATTATTCCTCACTCTTTTGATTTCCCAGAGGGACAGATAAACAGTTCCACCTCAGCATGGACTCTCAGCGTGAACGATTCCATTCTGGGTTGGTCTGCTCAGCCTAGCAGAAGCTCAGACAAAGTAGTGGTTTCAAAGTAGTAGTATAAATGTCACACAACAGTACTTTCTTATTTCTTATTGCTGTGGTCACAAAGAGTCGCTTACTAAAGGCTGAACAGAAAGAGCCGCACAGGAGATGCTTTTTCCAATCTCGAGGTCCATCCTCGGCAAGAGGTCTTTGCTCCTCCAGTTAGTAACCAAGCTGAAGGGTGCTGAGCCAGTATAGACAACATGAAACAACAATTAACAGGTACAAAGCCTGTGGTGTTCTGTAAAATGAAATTGTGTGTATGCATACACACACACACACACACACACACACACACATACACACACACACACACACCATCACTATGTAAAACGGGCTGGCCTCGAACTCAAGAGGTGCCTCCACCTCCGCCTCTGCCTCCGCCTCTGCCTCTGCCTTTCCCTCTCCCTCTGCCTCTGCCTCTCTGCCTCTGCCTCTGCCTCTCTGCCTCTGCCTCTGCCTCTGCCTCTGCCTCTGCCTCTGCCTCTGCCTCTGCCTCTGCCTCTGCCTCTGCCTCTGCCTCTGCCTCTGCCTCTGCCTCTGCCTCTGCCTCTGCCTCTGCCTCTGCCTCCGGAATGCTGGAGTCAAGATGTATGCCTCCATGCCCAGCTTCGTATCACATACATTTAAGTCTAGATTCTGAATCTGAGAGAAAACATGCAATAAAGCCCTTGCTATGTGTCTTTCTGAGTTGGGTGTATTTCACTTAACATGATGATCTTCTGTTTCCTGTACATGATGTGATTTCCCTCTTCCTGACAACTGAATAGAAGTCCATTATGTGTACAAGTCATATTTTCTTTACAGACCAGCAATTCCATTTGTCGTGTATATTCTAATCCTCGAATTGAGCTGTATCTCAACTAAGCCATAACCTGTTGGATCCGCTGAAGGATGAATAGGGAGAGAAAGTAGATGCTGGGGCACTAGTGCTGCAGGTTAAGTTGGTATTAAGGGGGATTTGGAGCATCTGAAGATAGTAAACGGACTAGATGGCTTTTCAAGCCAGGACTAGACAAAGAACAGACTTGTCCGAACACCTTTATCTGTGAAGGAAAGCTGTAAACTAGTCACAGGCAGAGCGGTAACCTGAGTCGTCGCAGGCAGAGCAATAGCATTAAGCAAAGGCGAGGAACAGGACGGAAAGGGGAGAGAGAGACTGGTAAACCCTGGCTTAGCCTTGGGAAGTCAGTCACGCTTTTCTTGGCGTTTTGAGGGTGTTTATCTTGGAAGAGCCGCAACGCCCTTTAACTCTTGCTTTTTCAACCATGAACACCTGAAGGAATGGGTGATCGGGCTTCTCGATAAGCAGGCTGCACTGCCACACTCTGGTGAGTCCCCATTTGGAGCTTGCTAGAGGAAAATGTCTATCGAGAGCGAGATTAAATTCACCGTAGACTTCATTCAGGTTGACCAACCAGAGGCCGGGAGTGTAACCCAGTGGCGAAGCATGTACGGCTTATCCTGCGGGAGCTCTTAGATTGGCTACACAGCACCACCATTTGAAGAAAGATGCTCAGGTCTTGCTGACAAGAAATTTGCCAGTCTGCCAACCTGCAAGATCAAGAGGAATCAAGTTCCTTTGTCTGCAGCTCTCCAGAGTGACTGTGGTTAATATTGTCATTAACTAACAATGTGTCTTTACTGCTCCTGCTAAGAGAAGTTCCAGGGGAGAGGCTGCTGCATGTGCAAAGAGTAACAGACAGACCTGAGCTTCAATGACTGTGAAGAGATTGACTGGTTGCAGGCTCAGAACCCAATTACCAATTACTAAACTTACCAATTATCCTGGGCTGTCTCCAGCCTCTCTGAAGGGCTACTTATCATCCACCTCAGCATGTAACCTAACGGCCCTGTGACTCTTAGGCAAATCTCTGAGATGCATAAAAAGACCTATTTCACCAACTCAAGAGCTAAGACTGTCAAGCATCTGAGGCCCAGAGAAGAGGTTTTCTACTCAGTTATCACCCCTCTACCTGGTACACCCACCAACATATTTTTAAAAGTGTCTTAATTCACAACTTCTCTTGTTCTGTTACAATATAAATTTCATAAAATTGCTACCATATTGGGTCATGAATTTGAGATAAACTAAATGAGTCCCATGGCTAGGTCAAACACATTTGGCTCCAGAACAAACTCTTTTAACTTTCTGCGAGTAGAGTTGGGGTGGGTTGTGTGCCTGTGTGCTTGCTTGCTTGCTTTGGGTTTTGATTTGGCTTTTCGCTCTTGGTTGGTTGATTTGTCTTTCAAGACATGGTCTCTCTGTGTAGCCCTGGCTGTCCTGGAACTCACTCTGTAGACCATGCTGGCTTCAGACTCCCAGAGATCCACCTGCCTCTGCCTCCCAAGCTCTGGGACTAAAAGTATGCTTCTCCACTGCCCTGGGAGAGCTGGGTTTTGTTTATGATGTTATTAAGGGGGCTGTGGGACCTCTCGGAGGCGGGGTCTGGTTACAGCAGTGAGCTTTTGAAGGTTAGAGCCTGGCTCTGGTGCCCTTGGTGTACATGGAGATTTGAAGGCCTCTACCACAAGCTTCTAATGCCATCAATGCTACCGACCCTTCCCCTACTCCAGTGGACTTAATCTTTGGAGCCATGAGCCCAGATACACCTCTTCTGCTCTTAAATTGTTTCTAAATTTTTGACCACAGAGATGTACAAATAACTAAAATATATAAAGACTGTTTTATTATTATTATTATTATTAAGATGGTATTTTTCTCTTCAGAAGAAATAGAGGCCTTTTATTGTGTCATCAAAACATCATAAATTGATTTTATATATGAAATCTTCTTTCTAGAGCTGGACAGCTCCGGTTCTACACCAGTCTGCCGAGATGGTCTCGTTTCAAAGGTATGAATTCTACCCAGTGTTTCTGATATCCTTGTGTTGTTTAGTTTGGTTTGGTTTGGGCTTTTTTAAGACAGGGTTTCTCTGTATAGCCCAGGCTCTCCTGAAATTTGTTCTGTAGACGAGGCTGGCCTCCAACTCACAGAGATCCCCCTACCTTTGCCTTTAAGTGCTGGGCTTAAAGGCAAGCACCACCGCTACCCAGCTTGATGTTCTTGCCTTTAGCTGAGTTTAAACAGCTGGATCAAAGCAACTGAATTTGAAACAAGTTCAGTATCGTTTCCTTTATAGATTAATTTGTCTCTCTTGGCTTTAGATACTGAAAAAGCAACACAGGGTCTCATCCAAAGCCCACAGGCTTATTTTTCAACTGAGAAATTTCTGATTTCAACAAAAATAATTTTCCAGCCTAACAATGTGGATGGGGACAGACAACAAGATCTGTAAATTTCATCCCCATTCTGTAATGGAAACCCAGAACGGTACCCTGGGCCAAGTTCTGCACAAGTCATGGGAAGTTGGGAATGCTATTCTTTTCCTTCCCATAGAAAGTTCTACGCTGGTGTGACTGAAGACCCAGCAGCTTCCCCGGGGCCCTTCACAGCAAATCTGAGTCCCCTCAAAGCGAGGCCAGTATTTCCTGAAGTGTTGGCATCCAACGGTGGAGAACAGCCTTCATTGCCTCAGTACGTATGCAAAGGGGGGAAATGGGATTTTAATCTTTAACTAAGAGAATTATAAAAACCATCAACCTGGGGCTGGGCTCAGCAGGTGAGAGTGTTTGCTATGTAAACATGAGAGCCTATCTCAAATCTCTAGAACATATGTGGGAAGCCAGACACAGTCCGCACACCTGCCTGAAATCCCAGCGCTGGGTGCCCTAGGGAGCAGGGGCAAAAGATTGCCAAGGCTTGCCGACCTCCAGCCCGGCTCCAGTGAGAGACCCTGTGTCAAGGGAATAATGCCAAGAGTTATCGAGCAAGACACCAACATGAGAGTGCACATATGCATACACACACACACACACACACACACACACACACACACATGTGCACCCATATATATATATATACAGAGAGAGAGAGAGAGAGAGAGAGAGAGAGAGAGGACAATCATAGCAAAAAATAATTATCAGTCCCAGCCTAGTGTGCACACCTTAAATGTCAGCTTAACGTGCACACCTTAAATCCCAGCACTCTGGGCAGAGGCAGGCAGATCTCTAAAGTGGAAGTCAGTCATATCTACAGAGCAAGTTCTGGGACAGCCAGGGCTACACAGAGAAACCCTGTCTCGAAAACATAGTAAATAATAATAACAGTTATTATTATTATTACATAAAGTCATCATTCCTCTATTCTTCCCTTTTCTGCCCTTCCCCTGTCAAACTCTTGAATGTCACAAATAGTTCGTCCTCAATCTTACATTCATTTTTATCCTCAAATTTGCTTCTACTGTAATATATGGGTTTGTCAACATTTTACGATTTCTACTGGCTTCCCGTTATGGTGTATAAATGCAGCCTTTACCCATCACTGTCTTCATTTTCCCATTTTGAGAGCACACACATCATTCTATAACAAGTTTTGATTAAATCAAATTTTTATATTTCAGAACCACAACATTCACCAGACAGACACCAGCTGTGGCACCAGGTCATAATCAACCAGTTCACGATGGCTGCGGGCGACAGCAAGCGGCGGGCGTACTGGCAGTTCGAGACCGCCCTAAGCACGTTCTTTCAAGAAAGCAACATTCCCATAAAGCCACAGATGATGTGTACTCTTAGCAACACCCCTGCCACGCCGCCCAACTTCCCTAATGCGCCCGCCATGTTCTTTAAGCTTCAAACCTCCGAGGGCCTGCAGCCCCATGACAGCTCTGGCCTGTCTCCCCCTGCCCCCTGCAAACTTCAGCCCCTTCGGGCCGCATCCCCACCCAACCACCAGGTGACCTGGATCCCGCCCTCTTCCTCCAACTGCCCACAGTCCACGAGGCCCCCTGAAGCATCACAGGAGGTGCCCCTAAGAAAACCATGACAGTCATGGGTGGCCAGAGATGAGACTAGACCGCACTAGACTGGAGCAGGGGGCAGTCCAGAGTTGTGGAGACACAGAAGAGGGCTAGGAGGGGGCAGGAGGTTTCTTCCAGATCGCACTGGAAGATTTTTATTAAAGAATTTGGGGGTGGGGGACAGTAAACGTCCTGAGCCAGGCCGTTCTTCGGGAGTTTCTCTCTGGAAAAGTTTTTTCTCTCTCTCTTTTTAATATATAACCACAATGTATATGGATATAAATTTAGCTAATGTCTGTGAGAGTGAGGCCTGCACACATGTTCTTATCAGAGGGCTAAGCTCACAATCCTTCCTCGTCAGCACCTCTTTCTCTGCCCGATTGAGGGGTGCTCCTAGATGAAGTGAGCACAGAGCCAGGCAGGTGGCTGTGCTGCTCTTAAGAAGCCACACCAGCCATTAAGAAGCCCCACCCCCAAAGGAGGTGGTCCCAGAAGGTGACCTGTCGTTGACTCTGAAACTTGTCACCCTATCACCAGCTAGGAGTGCAGAGATGAAGGTGTGGCTCCCCTCTGAAGACTGGACTGTCCCATCTTTTGCTGGTCTGTCCCACAGGCCCCCAGTCTCTGTGTGTGTGTCCAGGGTCCAGGGACGACCACTCAGGTGAGACTGCCTTTGGACTGAGTCCCCAAATTAAAATCATCGTGCCACGGTGGAATTTTAACTTAAAAACTTTTTACTTAAAAAATTATATTTCTACTTTTTTCCTTCTAAAATCCACACACCAGGCAAGCTCCCTCCAGTGGGCTATACCTCAGCTCTTCTGCTTCTTGCTTTGAGAGGCTCTCCCTAAGCATACAGGCTGACCTCTCTGCAGCCTAGCCCAGGAAGGTCTGGAACTTCTCTCTGCTGCTTTACCATGCCAAATAGACACCAGGCCAGGTAGAGTTTCACCATTTTGAGTGTAGAAATAGTGTTCTGTCTCACAGCCGAGTAGTATCCTGCAGTTACGTTTTCTTTCTTAAATCTCATTTCTGTTGACTAAGATTATGGGTTTACCCACCTAGAAGAATTTGTGGTCTTGATATAGCAATGAAGATCAGTTATCAACAAACAAAGTCAGGTTTTGGCACCCCTGGGTTTGTGGTTGGAAAGTTTGTATCCGAGTCTCTACATATTTTAGAGATTTATAAAGACAAAAACAAATCATGAGATTTTTAAGAAAATAAACACCTTTCCTAAATTCACACAGCTCTAAAGTGTCGGGTCTAGCATTAAGGTTGAAGGCCTATATTCTTAGTAACTGCCTTTCCCACGGAGATCATGCCAACACCCAGAATATAGTTTTCCAAGGAGCCAATCTCGTGCTTTGGAACCTGGGTACCTTTGAACTGGTAGTTCTCAAACTTCAGTGGGCATAAGCTTGTTCAGACAGCTACCTGGGCCTCACAACCCCATATTCCAGTTCAGAGGAAGGTCAAAGAGTTTGTCTTTGCCACCAGCTCAGAGCCTAGGTGCTGTGTGTGCGACACTAGTCAATGGCTCTTCTTTGAGAGACACTCGTTATCACGCACGGGCTCCCAGTCAGGCACCCTTCCAACTTGACCAGAGGCATTGCATCCTGACAGAGAAGATGAGTGTGGAAAACCCTACGCAGTCCTTACCTCTCGCTATCCATTCCCTCCAAAGAAATGAATGGACTCGGTCATGCAGCCAGAGGAGGGAGGAACTCAAAGGTGGTTCTGCCCTATGTAGAGCTTAGGCTTAGTTTGAGAGCAGGCCAAGAGGTTTGGAGAAACCCATTCTAGCCCAGAATTCCATCATTAATATGAAAAAGTTAGCAGTTTCTTCAGGAAAACCGTCACATAATGCTGGCATAACTGGCATGCCCTTCACTGGGGGTTCACTGAGCTCACTCCCTGGCACAGGCAAAGATCTGAACATCCATAAAATAGAAAAACAAGCAGCAGAGAAGGAAAAGGCATCAGATTTGTCTTTTAGAGATGAGAGAGGCCCAGGGCTAAAAGTCTACTAAACAGAAGCAGGCTTGGGTATTTTATAGGACCCCTTCCTCCTCCACTTCCCC
This sequence comes from Micromys minutus, assembly GCF_963924665.1. Taxonomy (NCBI): domain Eukaryota; kingdom Metazoa; phylum Chordata; class Mammalia; order Rodentia; family Muridae; genus Micromys; species Micromys minutus. The sequence goes on along the minus strand of NC_137975.1, from coordinate 44,646,865 downwards.
CATTGGTCCTGTTTAGATTAACATGAGAGGGAAGGGAGAGGGAGGGGGAGAGAGAGAGAGAGACAGAGAGACAGAGAGACAGAGAGACAGAGAGACAGAGAGACAGAGAGAGACAGAGAGAAAGAGAGAGAGAGAGAGAGAGAGAGAGAGAGAGAGAGAGAAGAGAGAGAGAGAGAGAGAGAGAGAGAGAGAGAGAGAGAGAGAGAGAGAGAGAGAGAGAGAGAGAGAGAGAGAATGCCCAGAGGGGTCCCTTGCTTCTTAGAGTCTCTTCTGGGAACAAAAAGTCGGCTTCCCACATCGTGTCCCACAGTACTCTCTTTTGTCCACACTTCTTTGTTTGCAAATGTTCATCACAATGACTGGCTTGTCTGGCTTCTGCTACACTATCAGTACTGGAACCTACAGTTCCCATGAGATTTTTTCGTGGGGGAATGTTGTAAAAGTAGAGGACCAGTATGAAGGAAGGGCTACGTGTCTGGCTACAACAGGGTTACTAGAGGTAGCAACACACAGTACTATATTCTCCTGTTTGGTTGTTAGATATTCTTGGTTTTGATTTTGGTTTTGGAGTTTGGGGTCATGTTCTTGGTTTTGATTTTTTGGTGTATTGTTGTGCTTTGTTTTGGACAGGGTCTATGTAGTCCTGAATGAGCCTGGAACTTGATATGTAGACCAAGCTGGCCTCAAACCCACAAAGATTCACTTGCCTCTGCTTCCCAAGAGCTGTGACCAAAGGCACGCACTACCATGCCTGACTGTGTACTATATTCTTAAAATAGCCAAGGTAATAAATATTAAGAATTTTCACCACTGAGATAAGTAATACATGTGCAAACTGATTTAGCTACTCCAATATTTATGCATTTCAAAACATGTTCACAATATATAAAAATTTTTGCTTGTTAATTAGAGAAGTATTTATGAATATTCTAAAATAAATCATTCCCTTATCTGGCTGAATAATGTTTATATTATGTTATATTATATTATATCATATTAACTTCTCTGCTCACTCACTAATGAACACTTGGACTGCCTCCACCTTTCGGTTGCTATGAATACTGCTATAAACATGTGTGGGTGTCACAGTGTTGGTTACTATTGCTGTGGTAAACCTCGGTGATGATAAAGCAAGCTGGGGAGGAGAGGGTTTATTCGCATTCTGTTTCCACATCCATAGTCCATTGCTGAAGGAAGTCAGGATAGGAATTCAAACAGAGCAGAAACCTGGAGGCAGGAGCTGATGCAGAGACCATGAAGGGGTGCTGCTAACTAGCTTGCTCCCCATGGCTTACTCAGCTTGCTTTCTTATAGAATCCAGGACTACCAGCCCACAATGGGCTGGGACCTCCCACATCAATCAGCAATTAAGAAAATAACCATGCTACAACAGAATAGTACAGAGGCATTTTCTCATTTGGGGTCCCCTCTCAGATGACTCCAGCCTGTGTCTATTTGACATAACTAGCCAGAACAGTGGGCAACTATCTGAGGCCCTGCTCTCAATTTTTGGTGCTATATACCCAAAGGCAGACTTGTTGGAGCACATGGTAATTTTATATTTAATTTTTTCCCTATTTTTCTGCAGTAGCTATACCATTTTGCATTGCAATCAGCAGTAAACGAGTGTCTTAGTTAAGGTTTTTCCATTACTGTTAAGAGACACCACAACCAAGGCAACTCATACAGAAGAAAACATTTAACTGGCTTACAGTTTCAGAAGTTTAGTCCATTATCATCATGACGGGAAAGCATGGCAGCATATAGACTGCCACGGTACTGGGGACAAAGCTGAGTCCTACATCTTGATTCTCAGGCAGTAAGGAGAGACTATGTGTCCCACTGGGACTAGCTTAAGCATATATGAGACCGCAAAGCCTGCCTCCACAGTGACACACTTCCTCTAACAAAGCCACTTCCTCTAACAAAGCCATACCTCCTAATAGTCCACACCCTAGAAGCCAAGCACTCAAACTCATGAGCATAAGGAGGCCATATCTATTCAGACCATCCCAATGAGATTTCTGAATTTTATTTTTACAGCCTCACTAATCCCTATTGTCTTCTGTTTCTTTAATAATTTAAGATAGTTTCTTTAATAATTTAAATTTATTATTTTAAATTATAAAATTTAATTTAATTTGATTTTATAATAATAATAATTAATTAATTAAAATAATTAATTTAATAAATTAAGATTTAGATTTAATAATTTAAGATGCCCTTGTCACGGCATCTCACCACACTTCTGCACATTCCTAATATTTGGGGAAGTTGGGTTCCCCAACATTTCATGTCATTGTGGCCATTTGTGGGTGTGACAGTGCTAATTGTCTCCTTGACAAGATGTAGAATCACCCTGGAGACAGATCTCTAGGTATATTTTTAAAGATTTTTCTGGGTGAGGTTAATGGAGGTAAGAGGATCCACCCTGATTGCCCAATTGAATAACAAGGAGACACACAACCTGAGGACCATCTCTCTCTCTGCTTCCTATGGATACCAGGTGACTGACAGCTGCCTCAAGCCCCTCCCCCACCAGGCCTTCTCCACAAGTATGAACTGTATTAGAGCAAATCCTTTCTTACTGAAGCTGCTTGTGACGGAAGTTTATGTCACAGCAGTGAGATGTAACTAGTGTCATAGGCCTCCTATAGAGGACTATCTACTCAAGAGCTCTATCTGGTTTCTGACATTTTGTGGTTGTGTTTTTTAATATAATGTTTGTATTAATTCATTGACATTTTCATACATGCATACAGTGTATTTTGATCAACTCACCCCCTACTCCTTCCCCTAATAATGTCCACATATGTCCCTTTGTTGGGAATTTTTGGGAATACTTTAATATCCTAGATATTAATCTCTTAGTAGATTAATGACTTAAAGGCATTTTCTCCCACCTTCCAGTAGTTATCTATCCTTAAACAGAATAAAATCTTTAGGTTTGGTAAAGATCAAGCTGTCTGCTTTTTTCTGGGTGAGGGGTAATTTTATTGCTTGGATTATTGGTGTCAAGACCGTAGATATCCTTGATTTGCGTGATCTCATAAAACCTTTCAGTTACATTTTCTTATGTGAGTTTTATTTCAAGCTCTGGTCTATAGGTTTTGCTCCATCTGAATTAATGCTGTATGTGGTCAAGTGGAGTAAAAGAAAGATTTCATTTTAGCATTTTATTTTATAGATTTTAAATAGTAGTTTAAATATAAATTTATCTTTAAGATCTGTCAAGGGATAGAGAGATGGTTCAGGGGTTAAGAGCACTGTCTGCTCTTCCAGAGGTCCTGAGTTCAAATTCCAGCAACCACATGGTGGCTCACAACCGTCTGTAATGACATTTGATGCCCTCTTCTGGTGTATCTGAAGATAGCTCCAGTGCACTTATATACATAAAAAAAATAATCTTTTTTTAAAAGATCTATCAAGTATTTTCTAGGTTTATCTAAAGTTTCATATCTTTCTATTTCTCTTTGTGTTTTTTGTTTTTTGGTTTTTGTTTTTCTTTTGTGAGCCTGAGTCTTAGTAAGTATTGCTGGCTAGTATAATCAGAGTCTACCTCCCTCTGCCTTCTGAGTGCTGGTATTAAAGGCTGATACCACCCCACCTGGCTTGCAAAACAATTCCTACTGTAAAAATGCATTCATTCTGGACAGTGGTGACACATGCCTTTTATCTCAGTATTACAGGGAACAGAGGCAGGTGAATCTCCATAAGTTCGAGGCCAGCCTGGTCTACAGAGCGAGTCTTAGGATAGCCAGAGCTGCACAGAGAAACCCCAGTCTTGAAAAACAAACAAACAAACATAGGCCGCGGTTCCCACCTTTCATCCCAGCGCTCAAGAGGCAGAAGTGGGTGGATCTCTGTGAGTGAAAGACTAGCCTGGTTTACATAGGGAATTCTAGGACAGCCAGAGATACACAGAGAAGCTCTGTCTTGAGGGGTAGGGCAAGAGGATGCCTTCATAGATTTCTTTAAGATCTAACAGAATTCTGTAGGACAGAAACTCTTCCACATATACTTAGAGTGGTCCAAAGTACAATTTGGGGAATTTGGTGTCCTCTTCTGACCTCTACAGGCACCACATACATGCAGACAAAACTAATACAAATAAATTTATGGAAAAAAATTTAAAACATAAAATGAATAAAACTACTATGATTCAGGAATTGCATTTTAATTTTACTCAAATGTCAATAACCATATTGACTAATGCTGTCATATTAGGGAGTCCAATGCCTAGATTTTCTAATTTTTTTTTTCAGAAAGTAAAATATTTATGCCATACTCTAACTTTTTGTGTGAAAGCCTTCAAGAACCTTACATTAATACTGTTTTGTTAGGTTAAGTTTAGATATAAAAATTACAAAGTGAAAGGCACCCTTCAGTGTCCTATAGAAGTCCTATTGAAGAAACACACTTCAAGCCGAGCAGTGATGATGAGCGCTTACAATCCCTTTTTTTTTGTTTTTCTGCACATCCAGTATTTTTATTTGCTAATTCAATTTTAAACATTGGTTTTAAAATCTTTTAAAGATACAATATTCTTTTTAAATAAATAACAAGTCTGAATTTTGTTTATCCTTTTTTTGGTGACGAAGAAACTCAAAGTTAGGAAGAAAACACTTCTCTTAAATTTCAGTTCGTTTAAAGATTTGTTTTTACTTTATTTTTTTATGTGCTTTAATGGTGCATAATATGTGTGCAGTGCCCATGGAGACCAGAAGAGGGCATCGGTTCCCCTGGAAGTGGTTTTGTTTTTTTGTTGTTTGTTTGTTTGTTTTATAGTTGTGTTCAGATTAGGGAAAAACTATTTAACCCTCTACTGCCAGGGAGATAGTTAGATGGTAGAGCCGGCCTCTCACGCTCAAGGCCTCGGGTTAAATGTCGAGCACTAGAAATAAACAAACACACTTTGTAGTTATGTGATGTCTCTACCTCTTGAGAGTGAAATAACCAATTTCAGTAAAGTCTTTTCTTTCAACAGTGTTAAAGTATTTCCTTCACAAAGGTAGTAGTTTTTTTAAAAAATTGTCTCCAAAGTTCTATCTAGGACCTGTAAATGTGATCCTATTTGTAAACAGGGTCATTTCAAGATTCATGAGACCTTTCTATAGTCTGAATGTTTGTACACACACACACACACACACACACACACACACACTTTGAGGAGTTAAATACTAACATCATTGTAATCATGGGGCCATAGAGAGAAGACTGAGTCGTGAGGATGGAGTCCTCATAAGTAGGATTATGGCCCTTAAAAAAAAGAGGCCCATGTAAACTTCCTTTGCCTCTGCTCCGTGTGAGGCACAGAGAAAAGATGGCCACATATGAAGCAAAGAGGAGACTCGGGCACTTGGATCTTGGACACCTCAGCCTCTGGAACTTGAGCAGGCTTCTGATGATTGTAGCCATGTCAGTCTTGTCTTTCTGTTGTAGCATCCCTACCAGACTGAAACAGACCTTAGAACAGGGCTCAAGGTACAGACTGCTGGGCACTGACAGCCCCGCACACCAGCTGCTAGTCCAAGGGTGGAATCCCAGAGCCATGGCATCTGGGCCCTTCGTCTCTCTTCATTCTACATCTGAGACTGACAGCAATCTCTCCCCCTAAGTTCGTCACGGCCTGAGCTTCAGGAAAATCCTCAGCCTTTGATTCAACAATGGAAACTGAAGAAACCAAGAGGATGCTTCCTCTGTTCCAAAGTCTGGCTCCCACGGTCTGGCTGCAGGAATCAAACATTTAACATTGATTCCTATTTCATAGCTCTTTTATATCAAATGATGTCAATAACGGCAAAATTTTCAACTTCAATAACAAAAAAAATGTCAATATTTTATTCTCTCTTGAAGCAGGATATAGCCATGAAGCTTAAAACAAACTTAACTTCGTAATACTTCTGCCTCAGTCTCCCAAGGGCAGGGATTATAATCATGTACCATCATATCTGCCTCCAAAATGTTGACTTTTAAAGATTTCTTGAAATTCCCAAAATAAGATACCTTTTAAATAAAAAACGCTCATGAGTTTAAATGAAGAATGGTTGTGTGAATATGTGCCAGTAAAGAAAGTCATTTGGGGGGTGCATGTGTGTTTGTGGGAACATTTACACATGTGTATGCATTATGTGATGATTTGTATATGCTCAACCCAGGAAGTAGCACTATTAGGAGGTGTGGCCTTTTGGAGTAGGTGTGTCACTGTGAGTGTGGGCTTTAAGACCCTCATCCAAGCTACCTGGAAGCTTCTACTGGCCTTCTGATGAAGATGTAGAACTCTCAGCTCCTCCTACACCAGGCCTGCCTGAATGCTGCCATGTTCTCATCTTGATGATAATAAACTGAACCTCTGAACCTGAAAGCCAGCCCCAATTAAATGTCGTTCTTACAAGAGTTGTCTTGGTCACGGTGTCTGTTCACAGCAGTGAAGCCTGAGACACATGTGTATATATGGAGGTCGGAGGTCAACACTGGATATTTTCCTCAGTTATTCTCCACCTTATTTTCCTCAGTTAAACTCCACAAAGTTTCTCACTAAACCCAGAGCTCAACAATGTGGCTGGGGCGGCTGCCCAGTAAACCCCAGGGATCCACCTGTCTCTTCTTCTCTAACAATGGAATTAGAGGTCCACACTGCCACAAACAGCTTTTGCATGGTTGCTAGAAATCAAACTCAGATCATCAGGATCATGCAGCAAGGATTTTTTCAACTGATGGTGACTCCCTCTAGAACTTCAGGCCAGGCCATTCTAGGCCACTCCGGAAGTCCAAGAGATTGGCACTCATAGGCACTAGTGTAACTCATGAGAGGCACAAATAAGAATTAGAGCAGGAACATCATGTCCAAAGGCCTGATACAAGAACCAGCTGGCTCTGTTGGGAACAGAGAAAAACCCGATAGAACTGGGTAGAGATACCGAATCTGAGAGAAGGAGATAAAAATAGATAATCTAAGACAGTGGAATTGTGTTGTGTGCAAGCTGAACCAAAACACATTTGGAGTACAAAGGCCTCCTGAACATTATATGCAAACTATAATCTATGCTATTTCATACTGTTTGCTATGGTGGAACATCCCTGGATGAGCTTGTGAGGGCGTGTCCAAAGAACATTAGCTAAGAAGGAGAAACACATTTGGATGCGAGCAGCACCATCCCATTAATAAAACAGGAAAAAGGGAAAACACAGTGGATGTAATCTGTCTCTCCTCCTTCCCCATTTCTAGCTGACATGATGAACTGACCCCTCTGAAACTGTGGGCCCAAATAATGCCTTGATCTCTTACATTCTTATTGTTCAGTTATTTTGTGGTGGCAATTAAAAGTCTAAGGCAGAAAGCACTTGATGCCTAAACCAAATAGCCCTTGTTTTTTTTTTTTCTCTGCCACGTTGATTTCAAGAGTACGGCTCAAGGGTGGGAGCAGGGACCTACTGTGGAGTAAAAAGATTTATGACTTTGGTTTGATGCTTGGGGGAGGGACATGCCTTTGCTCACTGTCTTGAGCATGGCTGGGAATGTATGCCACCCTAAAGGCAACTGTCATCCACCTTAAAACTAAGAGCAGAGACAACCCTGCAATGAATGACAGACCAGAGAAAGCCAAGCAGGAAGAGAGAAAATAATCCAGGCTTTCATGACCTCACCGAACCACTAGGTTCAGCCAGCCCTGCACAGCCTACTTCTGGGTTTTCCTGAGAAGCAAGTCAGTTTTGCTCCCTGGTTGCTTAGCTGACTTGTTTAGGTTGCACTGAAACAGAAGGCCCACAGAGAATGCTAGTACTAGATAACATAATCCGAGAGTCCAGTCAAGACTTCTGCAGCTTCCCGGGCCTAGACAGAGCAGTGCCAGCTAGGACTCAGTCATCCAACCCTGATCAGCTTCAGAGCCTCTTCCCAAAGGCCAGGAAGGTTCTGGAGTGCACCCAGGTTCTGTAGCGTGCCAGTCTCACCAACAAAACCTACTGAGTCCAGACAATCTCCTGGGCTCCTTCATTGCATTCTTAAGAGTTTGACTGGCTTGTTTGCAGTCACAAGCATTTACTTTCAATTTAGACAATTTCCTCCTTTTTAATTTTGTCTGCCTTTGAAATAGGTCTGCAGAGTGCTGCTGGGTTGCAGACTGCCCTTGATTTCTGTGTTCATTTGTTAGAATATTTGGCGTATCTGCAGCCAACAAGCCGTAGGCACTGGATCGTTATGTTCCTCTGTTTTCCCTTTTCAAGGATTCTGTTAAAATCCATAATGTAACCAGACAAGCAGAACATTCAGGCATTCTTCTGAAGGTTAAGCCTTCTGCCTCTGCACCTCCAGTCAGTTCCTGCTTCATACCTGGTATCTCCTAAAGAGAAGAACGCCGCCCCGCCTGGGCCCTCACTACAGTCCTAGCCACACAAGGCAGTACATCCATTAGCCCAGAGCACTTTCCTTTAGTCTTCCAACAGGCTTCCAGGAGCAGCAAGCAGCAAATAACAAACAAGCAACATGTGCAGAACATCAGCAGATGCTGTACGCTGAAGACCTCAGGGCGGGGGAGGAGGCTGCTGTGGGCAGGAAGCGCGCATTCGAGTTGGTACAGAGGGATAGTTGGTGGCGGTGATCGCTTTGATCTGCTGATCCCCTTATCGAATTTCTCTCTGTGATTCTGCTTATGGGGAGAGTTTTCTCTCTCATCACTAACACTCCTTGCAGGTCCTGGCTTATATCTATTAGACTAAACACACCCTGGGGAAATAGTGGCTAACTCCGGTCTGTACACATCTGAAACGTCAAAGCGGTGGGAATCCGCAGAGCTCTGAGCTTGTCTGATTAATGTCACCGACATGAAGCATCCAGATTCTCTGAAAACAAAGCGACGTTAGTTGGACTTCAACTTCAATTCTAGGCTTCAAAAAATAAACAATGAATGTTGTGGATCACAGTGGAATAGTTTCTGCCCTGAGTGTCTTACCTTTGAAATAAAGAGGGGCATCACCTTTGACACACAGCCACATGCCCGAAGCAACCTGTCTCGCTGGCCCTGTCTCTCACTCTCAGCTGTTGCCATGGTTTGCTCGGAAGAGCAACTGCCCAGAGACGGAGCGCACACTGCGTCAGCCCAAGTATCGTCCAGGATAATGAGCAGAGGTCTCGGAATTTTGAAAGCCAAAAGGCGCTCTCTTTTGTAAGGCTGCCCTCAATGGAAAGAAGACAAAAGGGGGAAGGCCAAAGTAAAACAGACTTTGTCTTATTAACCTGGTGCACTCGCCTGTGATCAGTGGCTTAGCTCGCAAATTGCAAGGACCTTGATGGGAGATTCAAAACGCAACAAGTGGATGTTGCTATGGAAACAGATCAAATGAACCCCGAGAATGAAGGAGCTCAGCCTGGGGAGAATGCTGGAGAAGGGTGGATGCTGCTTTGAATGCACCGATATCGAAAGGCCTTGCAAGGGGGAAAAGCTTCAAATGTTCTTGCTAACTTGGCGTCCTGAAGTGGACATGAGAAGTTTGCCCCCAGGTCAGTTGATTTAGAAAAAGATGATGCTCTCTGCTCCTGGGCTGAGGACCCAGGCTGCATGAATCTCTGCTAGCTCCAGAGCTCAGCTCGCCGGAGAGGCCTGTTGTCCATGGGGCCTGGGAAGTGTGTCCCGTCTACAAAAGTCTCTCCCTCCATTTCTACCAAGGTTGGAAACCCTGAGTGAAACAAAGGAAAGAAACAAACCCCCGCTTTGACTAACTTGAAGAACAGGCAGTCGGGTATATGGGAGGGTTTACTCTCAGGAAGTGATCAGATTCAAGGTCACACTCCCAAACCCTCCCCTCCAAGAAATGCCTCATTTTCCAGATAAAGTTGGACTGTGTCGGAGCACACTGGATAAATTTAGGGTTCTACCCTGAGGCTTGGGCTGGGGACAGCGCTGGACTTAATAACATCTGTCATCCCTTCCAGTCCTGTGATTCTGTGATAATTGGCTGGCGGGCGCACTGGTTTTCCAGCACACCCATGATTACAAGGCACTCTTTAAATGCACCATGTAGACACTCCAAATAGCGCAGTTGTGGATAATTACCCAGTTGGGAGATCATATAAATGCAATAACTAACACAGGAGAGGCCAGTCAGAGTCAGGGGACCAGGAAGGTTCTCTGAAAGGGAGAAGTCAGCCCCTCGGGGGTATGAAGGAAGCACGCCTGTCTTCTGTCGGCTCCCTTCTGTGAGCACAGATGGAGTTCCGCTTCCCGTGCTCTCAAAGTCCCAGTAACAATCCTAAGGGTAACCATAACAGCAGCAGAGAGGAACATTGAGTTCTAGGCTTTATCTGAAGCTGAGCGTCCCTCATGCAAAAATCCAGAATGCCCCGAAATCTGAAATAGGTTAAACGCCCTTGAGACACTACAAGTCTGATGGGTTTGTTCAACGCAAACTTTGTTTCAAGCCTCAATTTATTCAAGTACTGTATTAATTTGCTTTTCGATTATGTATTTAAAGTATGTATGAAATATGAGTCTTAGGCTTAAAATCAAGTATCAGTCTGAAGCTATTTCCCTACATGCATGCAAACATTTCATACTTCTAAGACGTTCAAAATCTGGGACTCGGGAGATAGCGTATGAGGTAAAAGCGGCAAGCATAGGAGGACTAGAGTTGGGATCTGTGTGGTTTGGATGAAAATGACCCAATGGGCTCGTAGAGGGGCACATTTAGGAGGGGTGGCCTTGTCAGAGCAGGTGTGTGGAGAAAGTGTGTCATTGGGGATGGACGTTGGGTATCAGGCCCAGTGTCTCTCTTCCTGCTGCCTGGATTCCAAACGTAGAACTCTCAGCTCCCTCTTTCACCATGTCTGCCTGTGTGCCACCATGCTTCCTGCCATGGTGACAATGGTCTTTACTGCCAACCCCAGTTAAATGCTTTTCTTTATTAGAGTTGCTGTGGCCATGGTGTCATGTCATAACAATAGGGGGTGACTAAGACAGGATCCTCATAACCCACTAAAATGCTGGAAGGCCATAGAACCCCACATGTAATCATGGCAGACACAGGCACCCCTAAAGCTAACTAGCTAACTACCGAACTGATGAGCTCTGGGTCCTGGTGACAGATCCTACCTCAATGTACAAGGTGAAGAGTGATCAAGGAAAACATCCAACAACTTCTGGCCTCCATATTTATGTGCAACATGCATGTGAACACCTACATGCATGTGAACATGCACACACACACACAAATTAGACACAAAAACTTAGAAATCTAAAATATCTCTGATCCCAAGTATTTGAAGGATGTGCTTTCAACTGTGTGTGTGTAGACCCATTTAACCATCCACCAGTAGTGCCAATAAGGGAACGGGATGGATTCGAAGTTACAACCAATAATGTGTTTAGAAAAATTAAGATGATATCTTCATATCGGTTTATATGATATGTAGACAATAACAGTAAATTTTGATTGCTAGAGTCTGATTGATCAATTTTAGATTTTATATATAGGTCAATGATTTTTTTAATTGCTTATCGTGTGCCCAAGATACTCTAAAGTAGTCTCAGTTTTCAGAATCTTTAGTTTAAAATATATTATAAATCTTTTTAAATTACTTATTGATTTTATGTATATGAGTACACTGTCTCTGTCTTCAGACACACCAGAAGAGAGCATCAGATCCCATTACAGATGGTTGTGAACCACCATGTGGTTGCTGGAAATTGAACTCGGAACCTCTGGAAGAACAGTCAGTCCTCTTAACCGCTGAGCCATCTCTCCAGCCCCATTTTGTGTATCTTATACAGCTGTTTCCACTTCCTTGCCCCAGCAACACAAAACCTACCATAGTAGTTTACATCTGTAATTTGAGCACCAGAGATGTAGAAATGAGAGAATCAGATCATCCTCAGCCATATAATGAGCTCAAACCCTACATAGAATACATGAAACCCTGACCAAAACACATAAAAAATGTTTTAAACCTAAAAGTTAGCCAGGCTTCAAGGGTGGTATATGCCTTTAATCCCAGAACTGGGGAGTTGAGGTAGGTGAATTTCTGTGAGTTCAAGTCCACCCTGGTCTACAAAGCAAGTTCTAGGTCAGCCAGAGATATTTAGTGAAACTGTGCTTCAAAATCAATGGCTGGAGAGATGATTCAATGGTTAAGAGCACTGACTGCTCTTCCAGAGGTCCTGAGTTCAATTCCTAGCAACCACAGGATGGCTTACAACCACCTGCAACTCCAGTTCAAGAAGATTTTTGTCTTCTGGCCTCCACGGACCTTATATACTTGCAAAGCACAGACTTCTATGCAAGCAAAATTCTCAAGGAAGAAAAACAAATAAAGTTGCAAAAAAAAAATTAATGACCAAACAAATAAAAGACAAACAAAAACAGAAAACAACTAAAGGCTAGGGATGTAGCTCAGTGACACAGCTCTTACTGAGTCTCCGTAAAGCCTTGGAATTGATTCCTGATACTGCAAAGAAGCAAAGAAAATAAAGTGATCAGTAGCTCCCTGTGACTACTGAAGAGATGTTTTTATCATGACAAAGTAGGGAACAGAGCTAATCTGTGATGTACAACTCAACTGAAAGGCCAGAATGATGTTCTCTTGGACCTATAGAGGCCCAGACCACTTTTATTGGATATTCTCTGTATTTACATTTCAAATGTTATCTCCTTCCCCCCACACTCCCACTCCCACTCCCTCATTGCCTCCATGAAGATGCTCTCTCTCCCAACCACCCTTTCCCTCCTCAACACCTTGGCATTCCTCTACACTGGAAAAATAAGCCTTCGCTGCACCAGAGGCCTTTCCTCCCATTAATGCCAGAAAATGCCATTCTCTGCTGCATATGCACCTGGAGCCATGGGTCTCTCCGTACAAACTCACCGGTTAGTGTTTTAGTTCCTGGGAGCTGTGGTGGGTTTGGTTAGTTCATCATTTTGTTCTTCCCATGGGGTTGCAGACCCTTTCAGCTCCTTCGGTTCTTTCTCTAGCTCCTTCATTGGGACCAGACCACATGTTTATTCCTAACCCATCACAGGCAAAGGAGACAAAGCTTCCAGGATTGGCTTGGTCTTGTACCAACCATGACTCAGCTCTGATATTTAAGATGCATCACCCTCACAGTTTGTGACCAGTCAGAGGAGAATGATAACTACAAAATCAGGATGATGTCAACAAAAGAATAGGGCAGACTTGGAGTTAGCAAAGGACTTGTAATATGCTTGGAAAAATTAAGGTGATTTGTGCAAGTTAGTTAACATGTGTAGACTGTAACTACTCAGTGGATTTTAGTTAACATATCTGATCAATTTTAGATCTTAGATATAGTTCAGTGGTAGAATACTTGGTTAGCATGTAGCATGTGCCTGAGTTCAATCCTTAACACTGGAACAATAATAACTTCATCATCATCATCATCATCATCATCATCATCATCATCATCATATCTTGCCACAATCTTTATACACACCTCTAGACCCATCTACTCAAAATACTAAAACAGGGAAATTCTGTCAGCCCTGGAGTTCAAGGCCAGTTTGGGCAGTAAGGTGACTCTACCACTCAGAATGGCAAAAAATAGTGACAATAACCGTAATAACAGTAAAAGTGTGTTTTGGTCACTGTGAGATCTGAGTGTCTCACAAGAATGCAAAGGAAGCGGTTCCTCCTGGGAGCCACAGAAGTAAGGGCATTTGTGACTTCCTTCTCCTTCAGAACAGGTATCTCCTGAAGGCAATTCTAGCAGAAATGTCAGTTTGACTCCTCTAAGAGGGCACGGCTGTGTAGAGCCACACAGTAAGACAGACAACGCCAACCGCCGTCACAGGCAGGCTGGACTGAAGCAAAACAGGCCTATCTCCCCTGAGACGAGAGCAAGAAAAGGGCGTGCCTGTGAGATTCTTGGGAGCAAAGAGGAGTTACTTTTATCTTCCTTATCCTCTAAAGAGTAGGTGTTTAATATTCCAAAGCAGGACAATTTGTCAAACAAAACAGTAAATGCTCCTGGTTGGAAATACCCAACCACACCAGAACATTTTACTTCAAAGGTTAGATGCTCCTTTGTTATCAAAGATTACTAATATCAACACTTGAGATAGGAGCCCACAGCTCATTAATGCTGCATATAATTGCACCAAGCTGTCCACACTAGCTTTTCCACTGGGCTAAATCTGTTGTTTATCAAGACTCACTGAAGGGAATATATTTGCATACTTTAGTGAGAGTAAATGTCTAATAGAGTAAAAAGTTTACATCTGAGGTAGTGGTCTTCTCTTCCAGTCTTGGTCTCCAGGTATAGATCTGTGCCAGCTTCTATTAATTCCAGTCACTTGACTTGCATGGAGTAAACACTACAAGGGGAGAGAGACTTGGCTTGGAAAATGAATCAACATAGAGAATTTACTTAAGAGAAATGTGAGTCTTTCTTTGTTTTCTAATTCTCCATAGCTAATGTGCGTGAACTCTGTGCAAAATTACAATAAGAAAATTGTTGTCTAAAATAATTAAAGTGTCTTTCAGGGCATTATCTCAAATTTACAACAATTATGCCATCCTCCCCAGAGCCAAACCATGTAGAATTCCACTGAATAGTGGCATCATCTGGTGGACAGCAGTGATACTGCACCCCATCCAAGTTTGTTGTTGGCCTTCCATGGAAAATGCTAATTTCCTAAAGAATCTGTAGAGTCTCAAAATAACTTCTGCTAAGCATTCAAGATTAAGCCTCAGGTTTCCAAATTGTTATAGTACATGTAGGTAAGTCTTTCCAGCTAATTGGACTTTTATAGACATTGTTTTGTGTACGAATTTTATTTCACCCCCAAAAGGTCATGAGCTACGTGAGATCCAGTCTCTCAACTTTTTTTATCCTTTAAACTTCCAACTGAATACGTGGGTTTTTGGTTGTGACTGGGCAGGTCTGGATATATAAAGAGAGAATATGCTCCTAAAGGTGTGCAGAATTTGTAAGTCAGATGCCTGCATAACTTGCATTTACTTTGGGAGAAATTATACATTAATGTAGCTATTATGGGAAACCCTGCCTTGGGCTAGAGGGAGTACATACATACCTCTTTGTGTGAATGTTTACATGTGAGGCCAGATCTCTCTGGATAAAGGGTGGTGATGAGCCATCTGACATGGATGCTGGGAACCAAACTCAGGGCCTCTACAAGAGCAGAACACATTCTTAGCCCCTGAACCCTCTCTAGCCCATGGCATAGTTTTAAAAACGTAGGAAAGCATTTGCTCTTCTTAGTGATGACGCTGGTTCAATTCCAAGCACCAAGTAACAGGTCACAGCCATCTGTAACTCCACTGGCAGAGGATGTGACACCCTCTTCTGGCCTCCATAGGCACCAGACACGAACAAACTACATATGCACATGCAGACAAACATCATAGATATAAAATAACTAGATCCTGGGGAAGGAAAATGGATCTCTTCTGTTTATTGTGAACTGTGCTTCTGTGTTAATGAGTCAGTACAGATAGATTTTCCAAACTCTTCCTGGACTTTCATGGGTGTAAAGCCTCAGTTAATCTTTCCCTTCCTGGCCCATCCATCTTGATGATCTCTTTGTAGTGACAAGCATAGAAGCATCATACCAAAGGACTCATGCCTCATACTCGGTAGCTTCCCTCAACAGGCCCACTCAGTAAGGAGCTCAGACCCACCTTCTCCATACAAAGATCAGTTCTAAGGGACACGACCTTCCACATCTGCACAAACGCTGTGGCACCTGCTCATTAGTTTCTCCAGAACAGATCCCAATCACAGATAAGATGAGCCTGAGTCCTTAAATTTTGCAGATAGGTATTTGAAACCCCAAAGGATAGGGCCCTGTTGCATTCTGTGTAACCAGTGAGTTTTGGTGGATCTAAAACACCTCGTGCTTGACCAGCTGTCCTGTCCCCAGGCTCCCCAAAAGCTTTGAGCTGCCACTGGTCCTCCACCACCATGCCTTCCAAAACACATGTTTTTTGGGGGGGCTTATTCTAGAACCTTCTGCAAAATCCAAACTCTATATTTATTATTAGTCAGGCCAAGATCCTTATGTGGACTGTTCAGCCCAATTGAGGCTTTGCCATTAGAGTCAGGGTGCAGGTCCTACTTGCTCCTGGCAGGACCAGGTCAGTGTGCCCCAACATTTGAGTTTCCTTGGAAGGGATGCCTAAGAATGCCCAAAGGCTTGTCTGTGCCTCAAGTTCCTCTCAGGGCAATCACAGAGTCACCCCTGGTAGCTGCTCAGCCTTTTATCATTGGTGAAACCCTGGGTAAATTACAGGAGTTCCCTGAACTCTGCCTTGTTCATCCATCGATCAGGTATTATCAATACTTCATAAGGCATCTAAACAAAATTAAGCTAGACAGCTTTCTCCAACAGCAATCTGCTAATTACTATAGCCCTGTACTGCCCACCACTGAAGCCACAAACCCTGCTTAATTCTACAGCTAAAGCTAAATGAATTAAAATGAAAAGTCAGGTTCTCCATCACACTGGTCACATTTAAAGAGTCACTAGCCACATGGGACTGAAGGTTACCATACCAGATATGTTCATCTTTGAAGGAAACTCTGCCAGAGAAATTTTAAGATCACAGTGCCCAGACATCACTCCAGAGCAGTTAAATAGGAATCTACCATTCAGAAGGTTTTGCTTTATTTCCCTTTTTAAGATTTATTTATAAAAACTGATTGTGAAAATTCAACACCCCTTCACGTTCAAAGTCTTGGAAAGAATAGGAATCCAAGGCCCATACCTAAAAATTATAAAAGCAATATACAGCAAACCAATAGCCAACATCAAACTTAATGATGAGAAACTTGAAGCAATCCCACTAAAATCAGGGACTCGACAAGGCTGCCCACTCTCCCCCTACCTATTCAACATATAATACTAGAAGTCCTGGCCAGAGCAATTAGACAGCAAAAGGAAATCAAAGGAATACAAATTGGAAAGGAAGAAGTAAAAACATCACTATTTGCAGATGACATGATAGTGTACTTAAGTGACCCCACAAATTCCACCAGAGAATTCCTACAGCTGATAAACAAGTTCAGCAAAGTGGCTGGATATAAAATTAACTCAAACAAATCAGTAGCCTTCCTCTACTCAAAGGACAAACATGTAGAGAAAGAAATTAGGGGAAAAATACCCTTCACAATAGTCACAAAACCTATGAAATACCTTGGTGTGACTCTAACTAAGCAAGTGAAGGACCTGTATGAGAAGAACTCCAAACCTCTAAAGAAGGAAATCGAGGAAGATCTCAGAAAATGGAAATATCTCCTATGCTCATGGACTGGAAGGATCAACATTGTAAAAATGGCCATCTTACCAAAATTAATCTACAGATTCAATGCAATCCCCATCAAAATTCCAACCCAATTCTCCATAGAGTTGGAAAGAGCAATGTGCAATTTCATCTGGAATAACAAAAGACCTAGAATAGCAAAATCCATCCTCAACAACAAGAAAACATCTGCAGGAATCACTATCCCTGACCTCAAGCTATATTACAAGGCAATTGTGCTGAAAA
Organism: Micromys minutus; assembly: GCF_963924665.1. Taxonomy (NCBI): domain Eukaryota; kingdom Metazoa; phylum Chordata; class Mammalia; order Rodentia; family Muridae; genus Micromys; species Micromys minutus. Next base: position 44,629,350 of record NC_137975.1, on the reverse strand, counting down.
CTGCATGATACTGGTACAGAAATAGGCACGTGGATCAATGGAATAGAATAGAAGATCCAGAAATTAGCCCTCACGTATATGGTCACCTGATTTTTCACAAAGGAGCTGTAAACATTCAATGGAAAAAGGACAGCCTATTCAACAAATGGTGTTGGTCCAACTGGCACTCAGCATGCAGAGGAATGAAAATAGACCCTTTCTTATCTCCTTATACAAAGCTCAAGTGCAAGTGGACCAAAGATCTCCACATTAAACCAGGTACACTGAAACTATTAGATGAGAAAGTAGGGAAAACCTTAGAACACATAGGCAAAGGAAAAAATTTCCTGAACAGAACAGCAATGGCTCATGCTCTAAGGTCAAAGATTAACAAATGGGACTTAATGAGATTGCAAAGTTTCTGTAAGGCTAAGGGCATTGTCAAGGAAACAAAACAGCAGCCAACAGAATGGGAAAAGATCTTTACTAACCCCACATCAGATAGAAGCATAATATCCAAGGTATACAAAGAACTCAAAAAGCTAGGCACCAGAGAATCAAACAACCCTATTAAAAAATGGGGTACAGAGCTAAACAAAAAGTTCCCAATTGAGGAATATAGAATGGCTGAGAAGCATCTAAGGAAGTGCTCGACATCATTAGCCATCAGGGAAATGCAAATCAAAACAATCCTGAGAGTCCACCTCACACCAAGATTGGCCAAGATCAAAAAATCAGATGACAACAGATGCTGGCGAGGATGTGGAGAAAGAGGAACACTTCTCCACTGTTGGTGGGGTTGTAAACTGATACAGCCACTCTGGTAATCAGTCTGGCGATTCCTCAGAAAATTGGACATAGTACTACCTGAAGACCCAGTTATTCCACTTCTGGGCATATACCCCAGAGATGCTCCAATATACAACAAAGACACATGCACCACAATGTTCATAGCAGCTCTATTTATAATAGCCAGCAGCTGGAAAGAACCCAGATGTCCTTCAGTAGATGAATGGATACAAAAACTGTGGTACATTTACACAATGGAGTACTACTCAGCTATCAGAAACAATGACTTTATGAAATTCTTAAGAAAATCTAGAGAATATCATCCTGAGTGAGATAACCCAGTCACAAAAGAACAGACATAATATGCAGTCACTGATAATTGGATACTAACCTGAGAAATCTCTGAATACCCCAGAAACAACTCTCAGACTGTGTGAAGTTCAAGAAAAGAAAAGAAAAAACCATTATGCTTAATCCTTACACACCAAGAACACTTTGATGTAAAATTCCGGGTTACATCCTGTTTCACATGTACTTTATGCTCATTGTAACTAGTAAGATCTTAATGCACACTATTAAACCTTTTTAAAAAAAAAAGCCAAGCACTGACAAAAATGTATTGGTATACTTTCATGCAAAAATGCTTAAAATTTGTTCATTTATCTTTGTTTTTTAAAATAAAGTTGTTCAATAAAAAAACTCAAAAAAACTGATTGTGAATAGTTAATATAAATTATTTTATATTTAATCAAGCATTTAAAAGCCTATTCCATATTTTGTAGATGAAATTTTTAAAAATCGGGAAAAAAAGATTTATTTAATTTCGTGTTTGTTTGGAGACATCGGCCTGCAGGTGCAAGTGCCCACGGAGACCAGAAGAGGGCATCATATCTCCCAGATCTAGAGTTAAGAACACAACAGTGGTGTGTGCTCTTAATTGCTGAGCCATCTCCCACCCCTTATTTTGTCTGATAATTTTTATCTGTTCGTTTTAAATTTGGTTTTTATGTACCCCAGTGGTGTCCAGTGTCAGCTGGGATTGAGAACCAATAGCCTAGACACACTCTCAACAGTAACGTTATGTTCCTGAAGATTTCACCAACAAATGCTAACCTTTGACCTCTGGCTGGGAATGCTTCACAGAGGGCTACCCCTCACTCCCCCACGGCTAAGGTATTTATTGCATGAACTACTCCTCAGTTGCTTACTTACTCTGACTGGGTTTTCTCACAGCCTTAGTAGATTACAAGCAACTGTAGACTAAGACTAGTCAAGCCAACAGAGAGTTGAGTTGAGGTCCTGGGCAATATAGTTTCTGGCATCTCCATTAGCTGTTCAGCCACAGGAGAGCAGGGCCTGCCTCTGTCTGAGGAGCCCTCACAGCTAAAATGTCCTCTGTGGAGTGAGCATAAATACATAGTGCCTTGAGCCTGGGACAGACTGCTAGACACTTCAAAAGTCTGCTAGCAGAAAGCTACTGAATGCAGAATTCTATGATGGGGCAGAAGAAGTAGAAAGCAATTAGAAATTCTATACCTAGCAAGTTTACATAATATCTTCTCATGCACTCCCCACTAAGAATTATTGTTTCCCAGCTTGTTGGTGACATCATTGAAGCTTGGCGACTCGCAGCCAAGATCCCAGGGAATTGAGGTAGATTCTACATCTAAGCTTTCTCTTTTGGATCCGTGCCTCTCTCTTGCCTTGTATAGCCAATGTCTCTCTTAGCACAGTGTGGCTGGCTGGCAGTGCAAAGGAAAAGGTGAAGACCTACATGTGATGAATGAGAGAGTATCTGCTTAGGTCAGCTTCACATTGCTATAACAAATTACCCAAGGTGAGCAACTTAAAAAGAAGCAACAGTATTTGCATTCACAGTTTCTCAGGTTTTCTGTGGTTTATTGGCCTGGTTGCTTTTGCACGTATAGGAAGCAGCCATCATGAAGGGGAACCTGAGGCAGGGGCAACACCCTTCTCAAGGAAGCTGAGAAGGGAGGGAAAGAGAGGGAGACAAGAGACTGAATTACCAATATCTCCTCAAGGATGTGACCCCAGTCATTCAGTTCCCCGGCTCCTTTTTCCTCCTGTTGGCTGTCCTGGAAATCATTATGTAGATCAGGCTAGCCTCAAACCCACAGATATCCACCTGCTTCTGCCACCTGAGTGCTGAGATTAAAGTCATGTGTCACTGCACCTGGCTCCCCTCTTGAATGTTCCTCGCCTCCCAGACTATTGACCAAATGTTTAGGGAATGGGCCTTTGGGGACATTTACCCAAACCAGAGTGGAAGTATTAATAGTAAAATAAGAAACTGCCTGGCCCATTAGGGCAAATGAAAGATATCAGCCTTGACCTGAGTTTAAAATAATAACTTTTATAAAACCGAGAATACGATTAAGGAAATCAAGGCAGCCCATTTAACACGGAAAGACTCGTGGCATTATGTCTGAAGAACTGCTCACCAAGTCAAAATGGAGACAATACGTGCTCATTAGTGATAGCAGATTATTGAACATGGAGCTGTCCCAGAAACTGATCTCGTGTCCCAGCTATCTAGTCTGCAGATCACGTGTCCCAGCATACCCCACCCCAATCCATCACTAACTAAGAAAGTGTTCTACAGGATTGCCTATAGCTGAATCTTGTGAAGGCATTTTCTCAATTGAGGCTCCCTCCGTTCAGGTACTTCTAGCTGTGTCAAGTTTAAAAAACTGGTGAGCACAACCTTTATAGAGATCGTGATAACTGAACCCAAGTTTCGGTGGCATCAGATATTCTGGGGCTGCCAGCAAGTCTTCTGAAAAGCGCTGCACTGGTCCAAGCTGATTCGGATGCTGACAGGGAGGAGTCTGAGTCCACAAAACTGTTATCTTTTATGGCTGAGGGAAGCTTGGGCTGGTGTCCACTTCCGCTTTCAAATGTTTAATGTGTGTGAGTCAAGGATTTTGCTCAGCAAAGATGGAGGGAGGAAGGCAGGGAGCATCTTAAAACCATTGAAAATGCAAACTTCTCTTTTAACAGATAGGAACTGAAGTCTGAATCAAACGGCCTGGGCTCCATAGTAAAAGATTTTCCAGCAGGACTATTAGCAGAACCAAAAATCACGAAGCAATCACATACAACGTATGAATGTGCCATACCACACTACAACTCACGAAACCCAGCATATTAACCTGTCAGTGTTTAAAAGCCATTCTTCATTCCATTCAGGGCCCCCTTTGCCACAAAAGGCTACTTCAAATGCGTGACCTCCTCCAGAGGGCACTATTCCCATTGTGTTTCATGAGAAGGGCATCTCCCAAGGGTTCGGCAGTTAGATCCCAAAAGCCCCTGCTCCTTTCAGAAAGGATGAGAACAGCAATGAGGGGGCTTCTGTGGGTATCAACTCTGCTCATATCACAGGCAGATAGGCTTTGCTGTCGCAAAATGCAAAGTTCATTTTTAGATTGTATAGGTTACAGTCTCTTGGTCACAGCCTCAAGCCAGGGCCGAACAGATGTCTATGGGTCCAGACTAGTATGGCTCACATACTGTGTTTGAGGCTAACCAGTGCTGCACAATGAGATTCTGTCTCCAACAGAACAAAACCCAATATACTGTTTTAAAAGATACTGAAATTTGAATTCTATATAAGGTTCATATGTAACAAAATAATGATTTTTAAATCCTTTTATTTATTTCATGTGTATTAGTATTTTGCCTGCATGTGTATCTGTATGAGGATATCAGATCACCTGGAACTGGAGTTACAGACAGTCGTGTGCTGCCATGTTGGTGCTGAGAATTGATCCCTGATGCTCTGGCAGAACAACCAATCCTCTTAATCACTAAGGCATCTCTCCAGCCTAAATAGTATCTTTCTGAGGTTTCACTGTGTAGCCCTCCATGTCTGGAGCTCACAGAGATACACTTACCTCTGCCTCCCAAGCACTGGGATGAAATATGTTTGCCACTATGGTTGGCTGAGACTTCTGCATCTCCTTCTCCTTCTTTTCTTCAAAAATTTGAAAATGTAAACCAGCTTTGCTTTTTGGTCCTCCTCAAACAGTTAGCCAAGCCTGGTCTCTGATTTTCTGATACCCAGTTCCTATGATTCATCCATATTGTCTCTCTCGAGCTCTGCAAGAGTTTTGAGAAGATGCTAAAGAAAGTATCAGATCCACTTCCCACAGAACAGAAGTGGGGATAAAACAGGTTAACTTTATACTTTATCACTGAATCGCTCTAAAACTATGTTGCGTCTCTAGGAAAAACAAAAACAAAAACAACATAGACAGGAATGGCAGCATTTGTCTGTAAATCCCAGTCCTGAATAGACTGAGGCAGGAGAATTGCAGTTTATAGGCCAGCCTGGGCAATAGATGCAGTCAGTCTCAAAAGTAAAGTGCACCACCACCCAGCTCACAAACTTTTATTAAAACTCGTGATCTATTTCCTAATGGCCTGTGGCTGCTTTGGGGCTATGTTAATGGTCAGGGGTCTTGGCTACTTGCCGTATACACTGGAGAAAAGGGAGTGTGCACCTGTGTCCTCCATAAGCCTGTCCTTATACATCCACTCCTGTGACTGCCCTGGATTTTGCCACTTTGAATAATGTGCTGAGGCTTCGCAGCAACCAAAAGTTGTTACTCAGAAAAGTTGATCGTGAGAAAGCTGATCTGTTCTGATCCATCGCATCCCTTTTGGTAGATTTTACGCCTCTTGGAGAAATTAAGTAAACAGATGCCAAAACTCCTTTAAGAGTGGGTCCGTTCCTACTGGAAGAGGATGTGGTCGGGTATGTGAGCTGGAGTGCGTGGGCAGTTTCTGTGTTTGCAGTCCAGGCTCCAGTGCCTGCAGTTGCAGGATGGGATTGGACCCTGGGACCCCCAGTCCCTCCTAAATGAAAGGAGAGACTGGGTGCTGTTTATGGTTTCACTGTTCTGAGAGCCCTGGTTTGGGGCCCTTGTTCACTCAGTTGTGATATTGAGGTGGGGACCTAGCTGCTTCCAGATCAGAAGCCAGCAGAGGAATGTCTGAATGAAGTACTCAGTTAAAAAGAAACATTTTCTATCTGCAAAAAAAAAAAAAAAAAAAAAAATTAAAGAGGCAGAAATGCCCAGATACTTGATACAATATTTCAATAATGAGCCAGGTGGGCCTGGCCACAGGTGGCACAAATTATAGCAAAAGGGAAGGCCTGAGATTCAAGGAGCAGGGGATGGATGGATGGTCCTGGGAGAGAGAAGGCCTCTCTCAGTGAACAGGTTTGTACTTCTTTTGTGTAGGAGCATGTATATATGTGCCAGGGTGATTACACAAATGTGTGTGTGTGTGTTTAAAGATGCCCATGCATATATGTATGGACACTTATGTAAAGTAAGCCTTAGGTTTTACTCCCCAGGAGCTGTCCAGCTTGAATTTATTTGGGGTTTTATTTGTTTGCATGTTTTGAGATAGAATCTCTCTAAGCTTGGTGATTAGGCTAAACTGCCTGGCCAAGGATCTAGCTGCCTTAGCCTCTCTAACACTAGTATTGAAGTCCCCTGTTGCCATGTCCTAGCCAGTTTTCTAGGAGGCAACTGAGGACTGAACTCAAGTCTTCATGCTGGTACAGCAGACACTTTGATGACTGAACTGGCTCCCTAAAAAAAAAAAAAAAAAACCCTCCCTTCACCTTGTGAACAACCATTTTGTCTAAATGGATTCTGTTTAGTATAAACGTTGTCTGCCCAATGGCTCAGTAGGTTAAGCTCGGCCTCACTACCTGGGTTCCATCCCCTGAGCCACAGGATGGAAGGAGAGCCTGTCCGGGCAAGTTGTCCTCTTGTCTCCACATGCGGCCTGCCGCCCCACCCCACCCCCACATGCACACACTTGCAAACAAAACAAACAAATAAAACATAGTAATTTTAAAAATATATTCTCTAGCACGAGTGTTCAATAAAGCACAGTAAAAGTTGGGTTTTCCTATCTTATTTTTTTTAAAGACTACTTTTAAACTGTTTTAGCTTCACGTAAAACTAAGTGGTATATGCATACGTTCTCAAATGCCTTCTCATATATACCTCTTCCCCTTCCCTGTCTGTCTCTCACACACACATACACTCCCTCCCTCCCTGTCTCTCTCTTGTCTCTCTCTCTCTCTCTCTCTCTCTCTCTCTCTCTCTCTCTCTCTCTCTCTCTCTCTCACACACACACACACACACACACACACACACACACACACACGAATTCCTGTTCCAGGCTGAGGCATTTGTATCTATGTAACTACACTTACACATACAATCTCCGTGCACAGCTTACATTACAGTCTGCTCTGTGTTGTGCACATCACTGGTTTCCACGATGTGCTCTGACACACACACTCCACTTAAAGTATCACACAATGCAGTCCGCAGCCCCTAAGAATCTACCTGTTCCTCGTTCTGTTCTCAAACTTCCCACAATCACTATCTTTTAACTATCTCCATTCTATTTGCCTTCTCTGGGCTGTCATAAAAGTCTTCTTCTGGGGAAGAATAAATAAATACGGTTTGTCTTAATAAGCAACACGTGCAGGTGGACAGCAAATGACTCAATTTGGGAGAAGAAAGAAGCTGCCCTCCTCCGGTCCGCAGCTGATCGGTTCTCACCCATTCACACTTTCCCCAAGTCTGGGTGTGAAGTCTGTGGGAGACGCTGAGGCGTTAGAGGCAATTAGGTAGATAGACCCAGTAAACACCTGCAACAATAAGAAAGGTATTCCGGTGACAGGTCAGATCTGAATATGCAGATTCCAGAGCCTACACCCGGGGTGACAGCTAAGAATGAATGAGCTCCCCAGGGGACAGTGAGCTCCCGGGGAGAAAGGAGCCAGTGGGGAGATTACAGAGGCAAACCTTAGGGAATTGCTTCATTACAAATATTTATTAGGACTTATGGTGAGAGAGGCCCTGCAGAGAGAGCTGACCTAAGCGAAGGTGCAAACAAACACAGCCAAGATTTGGTCCTGGAAGGGAAGGAAAGAGCCCTTTAAGAAAGTCACACCAAACAGAAGGAGCCGCGGGGAGGGTGTTCTGTGGTGGTGTGAAGAACAAAGCCAGACACTGACTGAAAGAGGAGTGATCACTGAAAGGGGCCTACAAATTTGATAGGTCATTTTATTCGCCAGTGCTCTCTGTGTCTTACGGAGGAAAGGCAGTGCTTGGGCACAGGCCCTATGGTAGGGCCTCAGTATTGGCTTGGAGATGTTCGTAGAGCACCAGCCTAGCACACGGGTTCAATCTCCAGCACCAAAAAGAAAAGGGAAAAAAAAGTCTATTGATTAATCAAAATCCAGCCATCAACCGTGACATTTCTGCAGTGAATTAGGTGACCACTGGTACCCAGTAGAGTACAGGAAGGCTTTAAATTTTTCGCTCTTTCTTAAGAAAATCTGTTCGTTCTTTCGGAAGTTTTTGGATTTAAAGCCATGAGAGTTCTGAGTTCTCCCCACCCCCTTTCACATAGAACAGCATGGTCTTATTTTTATGCCTGGAATGAAGTCTTCACACTGCCACATACAGAGAAGGTCCCCAAGTGGCTTCACACATGCCTTCTTCCTTTAAACTGGGTTATAGTTGGCTGAAATACAGATTTCAGATCTGATTGTCTTTGGGTGCTCATCACAGAGGCTGGCACACAGAAGTGTCCCATTAGTGGCTGGCACACAGAAGTGTCCCATAACTTTAGCTGTCCTGGATTTGTTACAGTTTCCCACAAAGGCACTGCATGGGATGAATCCCTGTCCCAGCTTGGCTCTGTTGGTAGCCCAGGCTCCCAGCCCTTGTCACCCTGAGCTCCAGAATTACCACTTTATTGATATGCACCTGGCACATCCCATTTCTCTACTTAAATCCAAATTCAATAACCATCTGTTTGTTCTAGCATTCCAGCACTAATTGCCATTCCTGATTGTGTTTGATATGTTTGACCTGGTGTTTTGGAACTAACTCTTAATTGTGTTTTTATTTGATATGGAAAGCATACATAAAGCATGTGCACAGGAGTGCACACATAAAGAAGTGCAGAGGAGTGCACACATAAAGCACGTGCAGAGGAGTGCACACATAAAGAAGTGCAGAGGAGCACTGTATAAATGCAAATTTGTCATATCTCACTCCAGACCTTGGTTCTATTCTTGAGGGAGTTTCCCCTCTACAGGCCTTAGGGTGTCTTGTTCCCTTTTTCCTAACATCGATTCCTCAGAGCTAGACTAATGAGAGGACAGAACCCCCGTCATATGCCAAAATCACTAACATTCTACAGAACCTTGCACAATATGAGCAAACCTCATACTGAGCTGTGACTTTTTGTAAATCTTCCTTTTGTGAGCTGATTGAACAATTTACAAGTGACTTTTACATTTAAGTATCACTTTACCTATGATGGTGTTATTTCAGAGTTTAAGTTTTAAAGGACTTTATTTTAAATCTCTCTCTCTCTCTCTCTCTCTCTCTCTCTCTCTCTCTCTCTCTCTCTCTCTCTTCCCCCCCTCCCCCTGAGAATAAAATCAGTATTACAAAACTATACTATTAATCAAAAGATAATCAGTGCAGTTTGTAAGGATCCACCGAAACGCCTTCAGATAAGGTCTGAGAAACAACTGGCTCATTGGGAAAGTATTCACCAAGCAAACATGAGGACCAGAGAACCTACATAAACCTGACAGGGCGGCTTACATCTGTTGTTCCCGAACTCCCAAGGCAAGATGGGAGATAGAAACAGGAAAGCCCCCAGAAGCTCCTGGGCTAGCCTGGCATACACAGCAGATAACAAGAGACCTAACATCAGTATCGAGGTTCTCTTCTGACCTCGAGCACACTGGGGTTCATCCTCACCTGCATTTACACAAGCATCATAAGAGATGCATGTGTGTATGTCCTTCTAAAAGGAAGAGTAAAAAAATTTCAAGATAAGCTAGTCCATGTCAGGAATACTTAAATCCTTTATTACAATGACATTGCCGATACCAACAATATTAAATTTAATTAAAACATCAATGCACTTAGTAAGTAAATAACTCTCTGACTTGTGAATTGTTGCATTCTGAGGCCACACTTGGTACCAACTCTCAGGCAAGCTGGTTTTTGCCCCACATTAGCAATTAGTGCTTAAACTGTCCTTTTTTTGAACTTGTCACCCTATCCTGTTTCTCTGCACACATTCCACACAGCTCCCAGGACTCCCAGCTCTTTCTGTTGCTCATTCTTTCCCTTTCTGCTTCCCCCTTCTCTAGGCTTGACCCTCTGATTATCTTTCTATAGGTGGCCTTGGCCTGCTCTCAGTCTATCTGTACCAGAACAAAAGAATGGATTTATTTTCTGGTTTTCGTCACCGATTTCACCCCGTTCTGTTCTGGAATAGTCTAATAGGTTATACATGTCGGCGATGTGAACAGCATATTTGGTTCTCATCACTAGGGATAGAAAACACTTGTCATTTCAGGAATCTTTATATCTTTGATGGTTTCATAACATTCTTTGTACCCAGAGATGGTCATGGGAAATAACTAACATTCTCCATTTGGGGGCATGGCTGCGCCAATGAAATGTGTCCAATATTATAATGAAATCCCTGTTGATGTTGGATATGAAAAGAACTGTCACATTAAGAATGATATTGCTTGCTACTGCATATGCGCATGTCACCGTGAGACTGAACTGACCTTTTCTATCTGTGGCCTCCGAGAGACACAGTCCAAACCTCAGCTAGAGAAACAGAGAGAGCAATTACACGTGAGATGAAAACCCAATCTTTGTTCACTCTGGGGTAGAAACAGCAAAGGCAGTAATGAGAAGTGTGGCGAAGAAATGGTGAAGAGCCCAGTTATTTCACTTCTGGGCATATACCCTAGAGACGCTCCAATATACAACAAGGACACATGCACCACAATGTTCATAGCAGCTCTATTTATAATAGCCAGAAGCTGGAAAGAACACAGATGTCCTTCAGTAGATGAATGGATACAAAAATTGTGGTACATTTACACAATGGAGTACTACTCAGCTATCAGAAACAATGACCTTATGAAATTCTTAAGAAAATGGATGTATCTAGAGAATATCATCCTGAGTGAGATAACCCAGTCACAAAAGAACAGACACAATATGCAGTCACTGATAATTGGATACTAACCCCAGAGGCTCAGACTGCCCCAGAAACAACTCTCAGACTATATGAAGTGCAAAGAAAAACAAAGACCAAAATAAATAAAAAGAAAAATCATTATGCTTAACCTTTACATACCAAGAAAACTTTGACTATTTCCAGGTTACATCTTGTTTTACATGTACTTTATGCTCATTGTAACTAGTAAGATTTTAAGTCATACTATCAAACCTTTAAAAATATCAAGTATTCACAAAAATGTATTCATATTCTGTTATGCAAAAATGCTTTTAAAATCTGTACATTTATCTTTGTTTTTTAAAATAAAGTTGTTCAATTAAAAAAAAGAAATGGTGAAGAGGAGACAGGGGCACAGATTAGAGAGGTAATCACAGGTCAGGCTCCAAGCAGAGCAAAGATGAGAGCCTGCCATGCCTCAACCCGAAAGACCAGCAGCAGAAGACACACAAGCCACAGAGCCCGGAGATCATAAGGAATAGAGAGAAGATGAGGTGGGGTGGGGTGGGGCATCTCCAGTGCCCTGACTCCCATCCCAGGCCATATTCTGGCCTTCATAGGCACCTACCTGCACACCAAAGGCACATGCTCACACAGACAAATACACATGCATATGAATAATAAAAAATAAAAAGGGTTTTTTAAAAAGGGCTGAGGATCTATCTGAGTATTAGAGCCCCCACCAAAGGTTCCCGGTCCAATGCCTAGTGTTAAAGGTGAGGTGGAGGGAGAAGAAAAGGAAGAACTCAAAGTAGTCAAGGCAATGATCCGGGAAGTTTCGAGGAGTGGTGGCTAAGAGCCTCGGTTAATGGGCCAGTGGGGACACTCAGGGACTAAGGGTGCTTGTCACCCTTGTCACCAAGCCTCACTACCTGTAGAGGTCAAACCCTAGGACCTATGTAAAGGTAAAAGGAGAGAACCAACTTTCAATAGCTGTCCTCTAACCTCCTCTGTGTGTAAGCACACATGAAACAATTAAACGAGTATAAAAATACAAACCAGCCTCAGTTAAAACTCAGAGCATACGCTTATACCCATGTACGATGTGACTGATGCCGAACTATCTATGACTCTCCGAGTCTCAAGTTCCCTGTCAGGAGACAGAAGAACAAACCGGGTGGTGGGGGGAAGGGTGGGGTGGGGTGGGAGGGGTGGAATATGGGATGGTGAGAAGCAAATGACGTCATGTCAGACTCTTTAGCCAAGGGCTTGGCACCAAGAAACCTTTAAACAAATAGCAATCAATATGACACCAGTAATCAAGGACCACAGTAATAGAAAGGCATGAAAGAAATTGCTGTGTGAATCTTCCTGTTTTTTTTTTTTTTTTTTTTTGTGTGTATGTGTTTTTTTAAACCTTGGTTTCATTTATTATTATGTGTGCTGTGTGGTGAAGGGTTGTACGTGCCTCAGCGTGTGTGTGGAAGTCAGAGAACAACTTGTGAGCGTGAACTCCTAGGAAATGAACTACATGTTAGCCTAGTAACCTAGTGTGCCAATGAAAGCCTGATTTAGGAATAAAGAACTGAGTCTGGGCTGGAGAGGTGGCTCAGCAGTTAAGAGCACTGGCTGCTCTGCCAGAGGTCCTGAGTTCAAATCCCAGCAACAACATGGTGGCTCACAACCATCTGTAATAAGATCTGATGCCCTCTTTAGGTGTGTAGTAAATAAATAAATCTTAAAAAACAAACAAATCTGAGTCTCAGTCAAACTTCAGCCTGTCATATGCAAGTGGCCAAGGACTCCAATAAGATCACCAGCCCTTGACTCCACCTCCTGGAACACATTTCTGTTGGGATTCTGTAAACCCCACCCCTCAGTTACCTAGCAACAGCCAGGTATACCCCACCCCTCAATTACCCAGCAGTAGCCAGGTATGCTCTGTCCCAGTGACCTGACACTATAAAAGGGGCTGCTTGCCCCCTCCTCTCTCTCGGCCTCTCTTGCCTTCTGGCTCTTTTGCTCTCCCACCCCTATCCCTCCTCTTCCCCTTCCCTTCCCCCCTCTCCCTCCACATGCTCATGGCCGGCCTCTACTCCTCTATCCCCCCCCCCAGTCTCTCTGCCTCTACCACCCTCTTAACTCTTCCATGACCTGAATAAACTCTATTCTGTACTATACCGTTGTGTGGCTGGTCCCTCATGGGGAAGGGAATCCCAACATGGACCCCCCAGAGGCATTTTCCTTGCCCCCAGGCCTTGCCGCACCTTCATGGGCCATATGCCCCCCACTCTCTTCATCCTTCCTCTAACATTGGTGCCAAAACCCGGGACGTCATCTTTTCACAACATTGGTACCCTGTAACTTTTCCTTTCAGTGTGTTTTCCTTTCATTGGTGCCCCGTCATCTTTTCCTTACAATTTCTATGTCCCATTTGGAAATATCTTCTGACCACAGAGCAGGAAGAAACTCCCGTCTTGGTTCTGTGATGCTCATCTCTGAAATCACAAACACACGGATCTTTTAATACACCAGTCTGAAGCTGGGCATGACATTGCCTGTCAGAGACGAACAGCCAATTGGAAGCCCATTCCTTCAATTAACTGGGCCGTGTGGTGTGTTGTCCAAAGCCCATGCAATGTCTGTGTCCTCAGGGTGGTTTTCCAGAGCTGTACCTGGGAATCTTGTCCTTGGTGCACAGAGGTACTTGGCCACTATATAAAACTGTAGGGAACACGATGCCACATCTTTGTCCCTCAAACCCCATCGGGCCTGCTTCCCTTTGGATTCGTACAGCCTCAGTGCCTCTCTGAGTAACTGGGGTGTTCTAATCTTCTGGACAGTGTGCCTGTTAAACGGAAACCTGCTTTTCCTCTTTGCTCTGGCTTTTTGGGAAGTCAGAACTAAATCGAGCAACAGGGCAGTCCCTTTTGTTAACACAATTCACCAAAAATAGGTTCTACCTAGTGTGATCTCAATATTCCGAGTCTAGTCGACCAGACGGAGGGCCAGGAAACCACAGCCCACTAACAAATCTGGCCGGCTGCCTGTTTATTGCCCCATTAAAATGCTCTGGTTCATTTAAGGAAAGAGCAGACTAGAAAAGAAACTAGACAGGCTCCCAAAACCAAACATCTTTCTGTTTTGTTTTATGTGTTGGTATTGTTCTTTTCCGATGGGATCTCAGAGCGCAAACTGGCCTGGAACTCACGGTAGCCAGGCTGATCAAATTCTCAAGGCTCCTGTCTCACCCCTGAAGGCCTGAAATGCAGACCCATGTTGTCAGGCTCAGTATATCTGGCCCTGTACACATTTAGTTAAGCCAGCTCTATTCTTTTCTTCTAACACTGGCCTTTTGGTTTTTACTGTTGTTTGTGTTTTGAAAGCAATCTAAGCCCACTTGGAAGATAAACAGTCTAATTTTAGATTGTTAATTTTAGAGAGAGTCTTCAAATTCTCTGTGACACGCACCCACACGCCCACGCATGCTCTCGGCACACCTTTCCTCTTCCACACTGTATTTCAGTGTTAGGTCTTAGAGATTTCTCCTTTCAGGCAACATCAAAGTTGTTTTCCTTAAAACAGGAGGTGGTGACAAGCACCATTATTCCCTGTACTTCTGAGGCAGAGGCAGATGGATCTTTGGGAGGTCCAGGCCAGCCTGGTCTATGGAGTAGATTTCAAGACAACCAGGGCTTCACAGAGAAACCTTGTCTTGAAAAACCATTTTTTAAAAGTTGTTTTTCATAATAGAACTCATTAAAATGCACCAATTACTACTAAATGACAAAAGAAACACTGGCAAAGAGAAGAGGCGCTATGGAAGAGGCAAAGTCGGGACACACGGAGGTCATTTGTAATCCTTCCTACTCAACGCCAAACGCAATTGGATCATCACCATGACAGGAATAAAAAATAAAAGTCGTCTCTGCTTTTGTAATAAAACACACATGCAGATGATTGCTGTTACACGCTAATTGCCTAGACTTGTTTCTCTTCCCAAAAGGTGAAGAGGCAGCCCTGCTTTAACCTGCACATATGCACACATATGGTTGAACGAGTCCATGCGCTCACTGTGATTGGCTGAGCAGGCAGAGAAGCATTTTGATTTTCAAGGTGGCTGGTGTTTGAATCTCACTAGCACCACACGGTTTTATTTTTTTCCTCTCCATGAAAACTACTAATGTAAGGCCATGTTTTAGATAAAAGCTACATGTTTTCCAAGACCAGCTTTTAATCAACAAACTGTGTCAGCCCTTAACCTAACAGAATCCCAAAATAGCTACTAGGTGGCCATCAGAATAAACTGATAACCGACATCCTACTGAAACTGTACCGTGGTCTTGGTCTCTCACAATGCAAAAGACTTGATTGAACAAGAGCCTTTATGACTTCTAGTTTAAGATAAATATGAGGCCCTTGGGGAGGTAGGGAAAATGGGTTCTGAGACAGTAATTTGAGGGACTTCTGGCCTGAAGTTGGTATGGGTCTGAAGCAATTTTATTTACACTTTTATCTTCTGGTTAATATTATTTTTACCACTGAGAAGCTGCTTCTCAGTGCTGACTTCTTATGTGACTTTTCCCTCCTGTTTACTTAAAGTGATCAATGTGTTGTATTTTCGAATGATTCTTAAGAAGAACCATGCAGGTTTCTGTCTTGTGAAAATTAAAGCTACTGGCATGAAGTGTAAAGTCTGTAAAGCACGCTGCTTCGCTTCTGCTTTGGAATGGAAGAGAATTTGAATCACTAGCAGCCTTGGCTGTATTTTCCATGCACACAGGCAAAGCTGGAGGTAGCAGGCAGCCACAATCCTCTTCTCCACAAAGTGCTCACACTTGGCAAGTGGCAATGACGTCAGTACATGGTCCGTCATTTTCAAACAATTGCCAAACAGCAAAGGGTAGAGCTGAGAGCATATCGGAGCCTCGGCCATCCTTCCCTGGGCTGTCTACGGCATTTACAACCTAGTGTGCTGTAAAAAAGAAAATTCCAAATTCCCATTTCCCAAGGGAGCCATGACTCCGGGGCCGCAGCGCTGACAGAGTGGGTAGGCTCAGAGCCATTAGCTTTGGGAAGACTTTGATGTCACTTTAAATGGTCTCTTCCTCTAGTCCAATAGAATGGATGTGGCCTTGTATTTATACAACCAAAGAGACACGTACACTTACAGTATAAACAAGAGTCTTTGCACAAGTTCCAGCTATCAACAAGTCCCTGTTTCCTGGAGTGCCTTCCAAGCCCAGAATGTTTTGTTTCTCAAGCTTCCACCTGGAGAGCTAAAATAACAATCTTCTTAATAAGCGTACAATAGGACTAACTGTGTTGTTTTGCAGTGTTTCCACAAAGCGTACCTTTTAATTGCCTGTTGCTGGCAATTTAACAGACTGTAATGAATACATTGTTCCTCTTTTTTTCCCCTTGCACTCAGCCCCTGAGTTTGTATGTACAGAGTGAAGAAAAACCCTTGTAAGATGCTGAAAAAGCATTTAGAAAAAGGAGTTTATTTTGACCCAGGAGGTATGTCTTCATAGTTTCCGTTCAGATGAGAGACAGACAGAGACAGACACACACACACACACACACACACACACAGAGAGAGAGAGAGAGAGAGAGAGAGAGAGAGAGAAATAGATTCGTCTCCATCATCTGGGAGATGACATTTGTGGCAGTGTCTGCAGCGTTTTATGAATTAAAAGAATGAGACTAATTCAGAAACCTAAATTAAGTTAATCTGTTTGCTTTTGTTTGATGCAGCAGCTGTGGAAACACACCCTATTTTGAAAATCTTCAGCTTCAAGGGTCTGAGCTTAAAAGAGAAGGATGCGGGCCGAGGTGCCTTGCTTGGCCGAGGAAGGGGATCGGTTTTCAATTTCCCGTTGTGGAAGTCTAGCATGACCTAAAAATGCTTTGACTCCAGCAAAGTAGACACTCCACACTTGCCCATCTCTCCTTTTATTAGATGAGAGCTTGCCAGGCGAAGCAAACATGAAGGAGAGAAAGGAAATTATTATCCTGATTTCTTTCCTCACTCACACGTTTTCATTAGGGGGAGAGACACCCCTCGGGGTGAAGCTGAAAGCAGCTGTAAGGTTCCCATTGGTCATGCTCCATTAATGGTGACTGACACCCAGCTGACCACGCCATCAGCGCCTCCACAAAGCTCCGGAGCAGGAGCTTTCCTGTTTATGGTTAGAATCAGGGCTTCCTTTGGTGCTGGTGTACCAGTCAGTACCCACAGAACCTCCATAGACAGCTCCGTCTCAGAAAAGGCAGGATCTTTACAAGAACACCATTTGAGTGTGCACACAGATCAGTTTTCCAAAAACTCAGTAGGATACTTAAGAGGTAAGCAGGTTAACTTGGTCTGTCTCCAAGTTAATCAAGAAATCAGGGAGGCTTGCCACAGGCTGATGAATGGGGAACAGACCAGCGCTGGGTTCAAAGAGAAAACAGTGAAGTTTGTCTAGTGGTACTTTCTTCAGGGGATCAGATAACACAATTTACTCCTGGCTTGATCTGGAAAAAATATAGGTTGGGCAATGTCAAAAAAAAGGAACTACTTGAGGTTATGGAAAGGTAACCAGGCAGTGGTGGTGGATCCCAGCACCCACGAGGCAGAAACAGGCAGATCTCAGAGTCTGAAGTTATTATGGTCTACAGAGCAAGTTCCAGGGCAGCCCAGGCTACATAGAGAAACCTCTTGAAAAACTAAGAAGGAAGAAAGGAAGAAGGAAGGAAGGAAGAAGGAAGGAAAGAAAGGAAGGATGGAAGGAAGGGAGAGGGAGAGAGAAGAAAGACAGATAGACAGACTGACTGACTGGCAAAAGAGCTTCAGAGATCCACTTGCCTTCGCCCCCTGGGCTGAGGTTTTTTTCAGACATGCTTCACTTTTTACATGGATTCTGGGAATCTAAACTCAAGGCCTCCTGCATTCTCAGCAGGTGTCTTACCCACTGAGACATCTCCCCAGCCCCTAAATATTTAAATGTGACTTTAAAATTAAAACCAAACAAACAAAACTACCACAGGTTTATGTATTTGAAAAGAAGTGATCATTTATTGAAATAGAAACAAACATGTGACATCTATTTTCACAGATCTAGCCTTCCCTCTCTGAAACAGACATTCACTCTGTTCAGACCAAATCGCACAAACCTCATAGGCAAATGCTTCTATTCCCCACAACATGACTGATTCAGACAGATCCATTGGTACAAATACCTCCTTCATGAAGTGTTTTATGGGCAGTTTCCTTTTTTCTTGATTTAAAAATGTGTGTTAGTGCGTGTGTGCATGCATGTAGGTCAGAGGACTTGTGAGAGTCAGATTTCTCCTTCTACTATGTGAATTCTGGGGATTGAACTCAGTCATCAGTTTTGGCAGTAAACACCCTTACCCACTGAACCTTCTTGCCAGCCCCATGATCTTTACTTCAAATATTAAATGTTTCTATGCAGAGAGGGGAAGTGAATAGAACCAATAGTATCAAAAGGAGAGAGAGAGAACCTAAAAAATCAGTCTCAAATATTCAAAACAAATAAAGACAAACTACCCTGGAAGTGAGGTTTTGTGTTGGCATGCTCAGGTCAGCCCCTTCCTTTCTAACTTCTGTTCTACTTCCTGCCCCAAGCACACACCCAGCACCAGAGTGGATGCCCCTGCCTCTCCTCTTTCTGTCTTCCCCATCGCCCCATATAGAACTGAAATTCTTCCAGGAACAACGAAAGCTGGTTTTATCCTCATGGACACTGTGACAATTTACCTTTCATGTCTCTATTATGCCTTGGTCAAAAATCCTATACAACGATAGCGGATTTAAACCAGACATCTCTCCAAAATCGGCCATGGGTCTGTGCCACCTCCACCCAAGCCTACAACCGAGCCAGTCAGTCATCCAGGCTTGCAGGAGCTCCTGCGCACTCCTCTAGTGGTGCTAAGACCCTGAGCCCACAGGTAGGTACACCTCTAGCTGTGGGCTGCTTTCCCATCTCGGGCAAGACTCCTGACTTTCTTCCCCTCCTAGCAGCAGGGCACAGGCACCATTTGAAAGGCTTTCTCAATCTTAGACATTCATTGCCAAAGAGCAATGTTTCCAGTCTTCCCAACCCAGAACAACCAGTGCTCAGATTCAGAAAGTAATTTCTGCTACTAAGTTGAACTTTTGCATGGGTTCTTTGAGCCTAGAATAATCATCATAAGTAACAGGTTTCCTTAAGTCATATAGAAAGGGAAGTTAATCACCTAAGCAATGGAGAACTCCAAGGAAAACACTAGGGAGCCAGGTCTGATTTTCATTCAAATCACAGGATCACTGGAAAGCCTCTCTTTCCTCTCTGTAAAATGGGGCCCACAAATCCCACCTCAGAGCTATTGTGAAAACAGGATTATGTTAAACAGTTAAGAGCTTCCCCTTTCTGCACTGCCAGGCACTTACTGTGTTCCCCAATACCCCACGTTCCTCTTTCCTCAACTCTTCCCGGGGAATTCATTGTGAGAGGGTGTTTGCATGTTTGTAAGAAAATTACTTCTGACAGGATCAACAGAAAATGAAGCATTTCTTCTCTGAGATCCTCCTCCTCCTCCTCCTCCTCCTCCTCCTCCTTCCTCTTCCTCTTTTTCTGCACCTTCTGCTTCTGCTTCTTGAATGTATGTGAGTGTTTTGCCTGTTTATATGTCTGTGTACCAGGTGACTGCCTGGTGCCTGTGGAGGCCAGAAGAGGGCAACAAATCCCCTGGGACTGGAGTCACTGACAGTATAAGTTGTCCATTGGCTGCTTGGAATCAAAACCAGGTCCTCTGAAAAAGCAACCGATGCTTTTAACCCCTGAGACACCTCTAGCCCCCTAGCTCTAGATTTTAGCAGACATCTCACTGTGCACAGTAAAATGTTCCTTATTAATTAATACTTCTCTAGTGATGTATACCAAGTATGTATTTAATTTATATAAATAAAAAATTGTTTTTCTTTTGTGTGTATCTACATGTTAAGGATGTCAAACTATTTAAAGATCTACTGTAGAAATTTTCATACTGAATGCTGAAGAAAATAGAGGTGAATTTTGGAAAAAGCCATCCTAATCAACTTAGGAACCCACTGTCAAAATAGTAGTCCTGATACTAGAGTATCCATTGCAAGTGGTAGAATCCCAAATGGGACTGAGACTCAAACTCAGTACCAATCTAGTAGCCACACAGAGCATCAGGGAAATTCACCCAGGGGAATATATGTAATATGTATATATATGTGGGTGTGAAGGTATGTATATACATATATATATATATATATACACCTCACAGGTCACTCTACACCCAAAGGGCAATTCCATTAGCACAATTATTAATAATTATTAAGAAGAGCTGGAGAGATAGCTCAGTGGTTAAGAGCACTGACTACTCTTCCAGAAGTCCTGAGTTCGATTCCCAGCAACAACATGGTGGCTCACAACCATCTGTAATGATATTTAATGCCCTCTTCTGGTGTGTCTGAAGACAATGACAGTGCTCTCACATACATAAAATAAATAAATCTTTAAAAAATAATAATAATAAAATAGACACAAACAAAACCTATGAAGTTGTTTGTTATAGTTTGACTATGAAAAGGCTTGGTCCCCCAATAAGTGCTATTATTTTGGAATGTTCCAGGAACCTCAGAAGAAAGCAGATTATGGGGAGCAGATCCCTCCAAAGCTACCTTCCTGCTGTTTATTGGCCCTGGGATGAAGATGCCCAGCTACCTCCACCACCATGGTGTTCTGTTCCAGTGCGTGGGTTTGGGTCACGCAATCAGGAATGGGTCAAGCCCTACAAGCTGTAAAGTAATGTAACCCTTCCTTCCTGCAGGTTGTTGTCCTTGAGTATTTCTTCACAGCGCCACTGAATTCAAACACTTTGCTAAAGCAGTCATGTTTGATTTCTCAGGGAATTAAAGTGAACAAAAGCTTTCAGTCCCCGTGATCTTCCAGAGGAGACAAAATGCTTCCACTCTAACTCCAGAAACCTGACAGACAGATGAGCCTTTCCCCTCCCCCTCCCTGGAGCTGGCTCCAGGCAAGGTGCCTACTAGCACCTCACTTCTTTCGCAAGAACAATAACTGCTTCTGCATGGTCCTTGTCCCTTGTTCGAGAATACACTCTAACCCATGTTAAGTCAATTTTAGTGCACATAAGCAGATGCCAAGAGGAAAAAGGCAAACTGTGCACATAGAACAGGAAGACTTCCTTAGTGACCTTAGTTTCCTAGCCTGCATCATATCTGGAAACAGTGGTCTCCAGAATCCATGGAAAGGCTTAGGCGTCCTACTGTGTGCACAGGGAAGAACAGATTTGGGGGTCTCTGGGTTGAATTCACTACCCTACTTGTTAAGCTCCAGCCCAGTAATGGAGAACTTGGAACAGTATCCAGAATTGTCCTCTGGCCTTTATGCACACTCATGCACCTACACACACAAATTTAATAAGTCTACAGATGTAACTCAATCGTACACCACTTGCCTAATGTGCATAAAGGCCCCTGGCTCCATCAACTGCATTAAAGAAAGAAAGGAGGCATATATTCCCTTTCTAGTATTATAATAAAACACCTGGTGTAATACAAGGTTTGTTTTGGCTCACGGTTTTGAGCCAAATGGTTTTCCATCGATGCTAGACTGGCCCCATTATTTTGGGTTCTGTGGTATCACCACAATAGAAGCATGTGGCCACTCACAAATCCACTCACTCTGTGGTCAGGTACAAAAGAAAAATGAGAAGAACACAATGTGAGAGACACTGGCAAGGTGAGGTCCTTAGGAGAGAGGGGTTTTGCTCTCACTCAGGTAAGCATAACTCAAAATGCTAGGGACAAATCAGCAGCCACCAAAGTGACCCTGGGCCAGTGGCTTCTGGGCCCATGTCTTGTGACAGGGACAATGGAACTGTGACATTTCCCATACAGCTGGAGTAGGGCCAAAAAGGAGAGTGTTACTAAGCCATCAGCCCAGGGGTTTTGGGCAGAACTGGACTGAGGCATGGGGAAGCAGCTAGTGCATTGTTCCCACCCATGAGTGTCCGGATAACTCTTGGTTTCAAGAGTGGCATTATGGGGTTCCCAGGAGCGGTACTTGCTTAGATTGTTTCTCAGCAAAGACTCTTGTTTAGATTGTATAAAGGGACAGAATCAAAGATATCTCCAGCTTCTGGCCAAAAACAAGAATTAGAACAGTTTAGTCTGGGAACCCCTACCCTAAAACTATCTGTTCCCACTACCTTCTTTAAAACATATTGTCACTTTACAAAAGCCCATCTCTTAATGAGACCACCGTCCCTCAATAACACTGTGTCCAGAAGCCCAAAGCTCCGAGTCAACCCTACAACAACGCTTACACATTTTTTTTTTTTTTTTTTTTTTGCTAGACTATCAAAGCACCTTTGCTGAGATGTGCCACTTTGTCTCATTTGGGAATGTCCAGTGTTTTTGATAATGTTTCCCAAAAGGTTAACCACTAACTGGACAAAGAATCTTAGAAAGCTATTCAGGGAGCCTGTCTCCTATCAGTCACAGATATTTGATCTAGGTAATGGTATATCTGTGTCACTTTGTCAAATAAAGCTGTGCACCCTCTTAGCCATAGTCTTTACACTATTTATTTGGCTATGGGCCCTTTGATGTCTTAATTATATCTGATTTGTCTGGCTAAAGCTCAGTGGATGACATCCAGGGGCTTGGCTCCCTGTTCCAAAAGTAGCAGGAGCTTTGCAAAAACCAGAAATAAGAAGAAGAGTCCCAGGAAAAGCTACCGCAACCAGCTCATCCACAGATAGCTCCCCAGGGCATCATCAGAACAAAGAAACCCGATCTTCCTCTGCCCTGACCTACCCCCACCTCTTGGCCATGAAAGCCTAACTCCTTCTTACTTTAATTAAGTTTCTGACATTCTGGTGAAGGCTTTGTGCTCAAGCAGTCTTGCAGAAAAAGCCCAGAACCCTACCATGACAGGAGTAAGCCCAAGAACATAGTCATGAGCAGAATCCCCCACCTTCTTCCCTGACGGTGTGATCATAGACTACTTAAATGTCAGTGATCTTAAAACTTAAATGCCAGAAGCAGAGACTCAAACCTTTACCTAAGTAAAAAGACCTTAGTTGTATCTGCCCCCATGCCCACCACACACCCACCACACACATCTTCATCCGAAACACCCCCCCCCTTGCTTGTTTTTGTTTGGGTTTGGTTTTAGAGCGTCTATGTTTGTGTGTGTGTGTGTGTGTGTGTGTGTGTGTGTGTGTGTGTTAGAAACTGAACCTAGGGTTTCATGTATGCTAAACACACATGATCTTTCACAGAGCTTTGTAATCCTCGGCTGGATACCATGGAATGAATGTGGAAATTGGAGAACATATTTCAAAAGTCACCTCATAGGTTCCAGGGAGAAAACTCAGGATGTCTGGCTTAGCAGCAGATGATCTCCTCACCCTTACCACTGAGCCACCTCACTAACCCAACCTCAGCCTGACTTAACTATATGTTTTCTCTCCATATCACACCAGAACCAGTCTTCTCCATTGTGGAAAGCTTCAGTAACATGTACAAGACCATGGAGTAGAACCTCAACATTAAAAGAAAAACAGCAAACGGATCATCCTTTAGCCTCTCAAACCAATGTGGCTGCTCTGATTTTTTTAAGCATGACATCTCTGGGACAGCTTCAAGAATAACGACTCAGTACTTGGAGTCCTGAACCCCCACAAATGGCTTCTGAAACTGGACCACTCTACACCCTACCCCTAGACAGAACAGAAGAGAACTTGAACTTTAAAAAAAAACCTGGCTTTTAAGACAAGGATTATCACTGATGGATTAGCCTGTGCTCACCTCACTGAACTACGCTGCCATTTCAGGCTCTAATTTGCGAAGACAGAAGCATTGATCAAAAGAAAAGCTCTAGAGACTCTGACACTTTCATTCCCAGGACAACAAAGCCTCTAATTTCTAGTATAACCCATGAAATACACCTCAAGATATCTAGAGTGCTTCAGCTCTTGAGTCTGACTGACCACAGTCGTCTCTTATAAAAATCGCCCTGGCTTATGAAGCCCCTCTTGTACACTTCTTCAGGAGGCCTTTGAGACACATGAACTGCTGGGAGGAAGACCTGGTTCTGATAAACCAGCCTGTCTCCATCTTTGGCTTAAAAGTTACCTTACATTAAAGATAAAATGGGTTTATTTCTCTTTATAATTAGATTGCTGTCTCTCAAGGATTGTCCTACACCCCACCTGATACCTTAGCTAGAAATGTCTCTGTACTGCTGTTCCAGGAGACAGCAGCCATGTCTTCATCTCAGAAGTTGTTAGAACCATCATGCAACCCTACCCTGTTTCCAAAGCTTATTGTGACTGCCTTGCTATGACTATCTTGTGATGGCCTCGCAGCCATGCCTTTGTTTCAGGAGGTGCTTATGACTAACTTTTTATGCTTCTTTTCTGCTCCTGTGACTGCCTATTTTGTCTACCAAATTCCCCATCCAGAAACCTCCTACCCCGGGACTGTAGACACCTTGTCTTCCTCACGTCCAAAGCTGACCTCTTGAACCCTGCCTTAGGGGGGAGGCAACCCACGTACACAGATTAAAAGCTGGCTTTAATTAATTGCCTGCCTTAATTAACTTGGCCATGGAGATGTGGGTCAGTGGTCTTTCTCGTCACATCCTTGGACTAACAGTTCCTCCAGCCTCCCAGGTCCTATTGCAGTGCATCAGTTTGTGGAAGGACACTTTCCACTAAATGTCACCCCAACCGAACTGCGTGGGATTTGGAGCCACTTTCAAGTACTTGCACACTGCACAACAAGTATTTTCGGAGGTGGGTTCGTACTGGTTTCTCCCTAGACTGTGAAGATTCTACGGAGAGGAAGCAAAAGCCTCAGTCCTTTCAGTACTCACAGACAAGAGGTACACCATTCTGCCTGCTCAGAAAGGAACTGCAGAGCTGGGACTTCTGAAGATACACATGTTGTTTATTTAGGGAAGGCTCCTGTGAGGGAGTGAGTCAAGCCGAGCTATAAGGAACCTCAGTTATCAGTTGAAGAAGAAAACAAATTGATAAAGAGACTTCATAAAAACCAGCACTGCAGGCACAGAGCCTGTGGGATGGAGGAGGCTGGAGGCTGCAGGCACAGAGCCTGTGGGATGGAGGAGGCTGGAGGCTGCAGGCACAGAGCCTGTGGGATAGAGGAGGCTGGAGGCTGCAGGCACAGAGCCTGTGGGATGGAGGAGGCTGGAGGCTGCAGGCACAGAGCCTGTGGGATGGAGGAGGCTGGAGGCTGCAGGCACAGAGCCTGTGGGATGGAGGAGGCTGGAGAGACAGAGTAAGAAAAGGTAAAGAATTGAATTGAGATTTTTTTTTTTTTTTGAGACAGGGTATATAGTGCTGCAGCCCAGCTTGGCCTTGAATTTTTGACTCTCCCACATGAGCCTCACAAACACAGGTTTTCTAGGTGTGTTCAGCCAGATTCAGTTTAATTTTCTATTGAAGCAGGTGAGAGACAAAGCTTGACAGTGTGGGAGAGGTGAGGAGGAGAAGGGGGGTAGAAAAGCAAGGCTCCGAAAACAATATAACAATATTCAAAAGTACAACTGCCTAGAGTGAATATGGTATTTTGGCTGTCCTCATTGAAAGAACCTGAAAGAACGAACTCTCCCTCCCTCCCTCCCTCCCTCTCTCTCTCTCTCTCTCTCTCTCTCTCTCTCTCTCTCTCTCTCTCTCTCTCTCTCTCTCCCTCTCCCTCTCCCTTCCTCCTTCCCTCCCTCCCTCTCTCTGACCTCCTCATGGCCTCTTGCCCCCCACTCCTTCTTCTCCTCCAAAGCAATTTACAGAAATCAGAATTCCTCAGGTCAAGTCATGTCAGGTCACAGAAAATAAATTCCACCCCCAAATGCAGGCACAAAATCTAAAATATTTCCTTGGCTCTATGGAGGAGCTGATTCTGAGCGAGTCCCCGAGTCATTCTGTCTGGAATAGGTCATAATATAGAAGGGATTTCAGCTGTCTCTGTTTCTATTCTTTTCCATGTGTTCCTGGTCCAATATTTTGCCCCGGGACACAAGAACTTGGATACGTGAGCAGGTGCCCCAGGGTCTCAGACACACAGCTGTGTCTATTAAGACTCTTGTTCTAAAAGGGTCTCAACTGATTATGGTGGCAAAGTTGCTACACCAAAAGGTCCAAAGGTTCCAGAGAAGACAACCTTGCCAAGGGTCCCCACTCAGCCTGCCACCAATCACATTCTATATGGCTGGCCGTCCTTCACAGAATACAGGCATTAAAATGGGCAGTTGTGTGTGGGTCTGGGTTCTTTGTGTCTATGAGCTCCCGTGTGTATAAACTGTATTCCATACACAGTCTTTGCTTTTGTCTGTTGTTATGCAAGAGTCAGCCGTGACCCTCGTGATACATGAGGCAAGATATTACACCTCTTCCACCCCAGAGGAAGATTCCAGAAGTAAGAGCTTAATGATGGCTCAGACACAGGGACTGAGAAAGAGGGAGCTGTCAAGGTGTCACCTTTCAAAGAATATTGCGTATGTGAATGATGTTCACTTAAAAGCATGTGTCAAGCAGGTATCTGTTATCATGACTAATCTCCCCCAACAGCAAGATGGCCTGTGTGCCATCACGACGTTCCCACCATCAAATCTGTGTACTGCCCATA